>NC_061102.1:37621905-37716442 GCF_015104395.2 Macrobrachium nipponense | reverse complement strand
GTATCGGTCTTCTTAGAGAAGGAAATATGCTCGGCGAGGGAATGGATGAGTCTGCTGGGGACCATTTCCTCGCTGGAGAAATTTGTTTCTCTGGGAAGGCTGCACCTCAGACAGCTTCAGTTTTTCCTAGCAGACAACTGGAAGAACAAGAAAGACCTAGACGAGATTTTGAGAATCCCTCAATCGATCAAAGAGCATTTGAAGTGGTGGTCCGATCCCGTCAAGCTATCGGAAGGGATGTCCCTCAAAGTTCTGAGCCCAGACCTAGTGTTGTTCTCAGACGCGTCCATGACGGGCTGGTGGGGAGCAACACTGGGGGAGGAAGAAGTGTCAGGCCTCTGGAGAGGGGAACAGAGGTCCTGACACATAAACCTAAAGGAGCTAGAGGCGATTCGTTTGGCACTTCAATGCTTCGAGTCAAGGATTGTGGGACGAATTGTACAAGTCAACTCGGACAACACCACGGCGCTCGCATATCTCAAAAAACAGGGAGGAACTCTATCTCGCTCCCTGTTCAGGATAACGAGGGAAATCTTACTTTGGGCGAAGCTGAGAAATGTAACGATTCTAACGAGGTTCGTTTCAGGACAGCAGAACGTTCGTGCGGATCTCCTCAGCTGTCAACATCAAATGCTTCGAAACGAATGGACTCTCCATCCAGAGATCTGCAAGGAGTTGTGGAAACTTTGGGGACGACCCACTGGTAGACCTCTTTCGCGACAGCAAAAACGAAGAGGCTTCCTATTTACTGCTCTCCGGTTCTAGACCCAGGAGCAATAGCAATAGACGCCATGCTTTGGAATTGGAAGGGGATGGATCTCTACGCCTTTCCTCCTCCATTCAAACTCCTGGGAGAGGTAATAAGGAAGTGCGGCGTTGGAAGGAGCAAGAATGACGTTGATCGCCCCCTCCCCCTTTGGCCTGCAAGCGACTGGTTCACAGAGGCCATGTCATTTCTGGTAGATTTCCCAAGGACACTTCCAGAAAAAATTGATCTACTCAGACAGCCCCACTTCGAGAGGTATCACGGAAACCTCTCCGCTCTGAGTCTGACTGCATTCGGACTATCCAAAAGTTGGCCAGAGCGAGAGGTTTTTCAAGATCGGTGGCAAGAGCTATTGCCAGCGCTAGAAGAACATATTCCCTAGCTGTCTACCAATCGAAGTGGGGCTGTCTTCAGAAGCTGGTGTAGAAGGCAAAATATTTCCTCCCTCCACGACCTCTGTGAGCCAGATTGCTGATTTTCTCTTACATCTTAGAGATATAGACAAACTTCAGTGTCAACGATTAAAGGCTACAAAAGTATGCTGTCAACGGTCTTTCGACACAGAGGCTTGGATTTATCAAATGATAAAGATCTTCACGATTTATTGAGGTCCTTTGAAACATCAAAAGCTCCACGAGACAAGATTCCCTCATGGAATTTAGATGTGTCCTCAAGTTTTTAATGTCAGCCCCATTTGAGCCTATGCACGCTGCCTCTTTGAAAGATGTAACTAGAAAGCTATTTTCCTAACCACTTTGGCAACAGCTAAGAGGGTTAGCGAAAATCCAAGCTATGAGTAAACATGTGGGTTTCAGAGAACACAAATGCGGTGGTGTTCGCTGAGCCCCTCGTTCGTAGCGAAGAACGAAAACCCATCCAAACCCCTGCCTAAGCTTTGATATCAAGGGGTTATCAGAGTTCGTGCGGACGAGACCGCCGAGAGAGTTTGTGCCCTGTCAGAGCTCTCAAATTTTATCTGGAAAAGACCAAACAATGTAGAGGCCGTCAGACAACCTGTGGTGTTCGGTCAAGAGGCGGAATTACCAATGTCTAAAAACGCACTGGCGTTCTTCTTGAAACACCATCAGGGAAGATCATTCATCCTGCACGGATGGTGATCTTAAACTGCTAAAAGTTAATGCTCATGAGGTTAGAGCGGTAGCTACTCGGTGGCTTTTCAGAAAAAATATGGCACTCAGTGTATCCTGGGTGCCACTTTTGGCGAAGCAACTCTGTGTTTGCTTCACACTACCTCAGAGATGTGAAGGCGGACATATGAGAATTGCTACTCGCTGGACCATACATTTCCGCGGATACAGTATTGGGGACGAGAAGCAATACGAACCCCATTCTTTAGAAAAATGAATGTGTGTGATTTTAATTATGGGTTTTGTTTTTACGGTCGTAGGGTTGGCCGCTTGAGGCGGTCTTCCCTTTAATTAGCCTGAAAGTTATGGGACTAACTTTAGTGAGGCTAGGTTAGGTGGAGGTATTTTTTATGCTTCGTTGTCTTCAGTATGGTCAATATGGTCTAGTCACATTGTGGTCACGCTCCCGTTGACAGATCATCTAGAACTATCCAGCTATACAGGTCACTACCTTGCTGGAAATTCTAGTTAAGCAGAAGCAGGCTTGGGTGACAGTAATCACGAAGTCAGCTATGCTAAACAGGAGTAGGGAACCAAGATGTCAATCATCTGCATGTGAAATGTTTCCAAAATCCTTCTATTCTGTCCCTTCCCACCTCCAATGGTGGGATTCAGCTATATATATATCTGGCAGGTAAGTGTCATGAACAAAATGATATTGTCATGATACAATAAAGTTTGTTCATACTTACCTGACAGATATATATAATCAAGTACCCACCCACCTCCCCTCGGGGACAGTGGTAAAGAAAAATCTGAATAGAAAATGGGAATGGTTCCCGGTATCCGCCTCCAGCGGCGGGAATGGGTACTAACCACCTAGCCGACCACTGCATTTGCCGGGAGTTTCGAAATTCTGTCGGTCGTCAGAGAATACAGCTATATATATATCTGTCAGGTAAGTATGAACAAACTTTATTGTATCATGACAATATCATTTTGTTCATGAGACTTACTTGGCAGATATATATATAGCTGTATTCTCCGAAGTCCGACAGAATTTCAAAACTCGCGGCACACGCAGTGGGCGGCCAGGTGGTAGTACCCATTCCCGCCGCTGGGAGGCGGATATCAGGAACCATTCCCATTTTCTATTCATATTTTTTCTGTCGCCGGTCGGTAAACACCTGTTTACAGACCTCCGCCCAGGATTTTTGGATTTGACTCGTTATAAGTATCTGGATGACTTTTGGTTTTGACTCTGGATTGTTGGATTGGCATACGCGATAGTGGACTGTTTTTTGGATTTTGGATTGGCTTTTTTTATGAACGTGATGTCGGGATCAAGTTCAGTGAGCTTCAGATGTGTGTGAGGAGTGATTGCAAGGTGAGGCTACCGAAATCATCGGTAGACCCCCACACAGTATGTATGGGGTGTAGGGGGCATGTTTGTTTGCTAGTTGATCGTTGCATTGAATGTAAAAGTTTGACTGAGGATGAATGGAAGGTGTATGAATCCTATCGGCGTAAGTTAGAGCGCGATAGGATCAGGAGGTCTTCCTCTAAGAGCGGTTCTACGAAAGGTAAGGGAAGTAACATTTCGCCTATATTAACACCAGTAGAATTTGCTTCACCTAATCCTGTGTTGTTGCCTGAGGGCCCTAGTTCTGTGTCTGGAGAAGGTAATGCCCTTTCTCTGATTCTAGAGTCGTTAGCCACTCTAGAGTCCAAAGTGTTGGCCCTTGAAAACGGCTCGAGTAAAGTGTGTGATCGTGCCCCTAGTGTTGTGGAGGGGGCGTCAGATCGGCCCCATAATGCCTCTAGGCCTAGACCTCTGTCGGACTCCCAGACCTCAGGGAGTGGGCATGTCGAAAGCCGCAAGAGGGTTACGGGGGCTCCCCACCGATCTGGCGTCCCCTTCGGCAGGACCTGTTGCTGCTTCCCAGGCTGCCAAGGAGCGTGCTCAGGCTCGCATCCTTAAGGACTGTTTTTCGTCCTCCGAGGCGCCCTCCCGCGCAAGGGGTGGAGCGCCCGGAGTGACTCGCGTCCGTTGAAAAGGACTTTTCCTAGGGAGGACGCTTTACGTCCCCTCTCTCCGCTCTCGTTGCGGTCTTCGCCTGCGTCGTATGACGCGTTTCCTCCACAGAAGAGAGGTATGGACGTCGTCCCGAGGACGACGCTGAGAAAACGCTTCTCTCGCGCCTCGGAGAGGCAGGTTGCTGTTCCTTTGAGAAGGAAGGAGGCGTCCCCCCGCCCCTCGTCTTCTCGCAGGCGCAGCACTTCACCTCCTCTCGGTTCTTCTCCTACGAAGAGTATTCTTGCGTCGCTTCAAGACCAATTGTTGGCCTTGATGGCTCGGAAGACTCGCCCAGCAGCAGTTGAGCCTAAACGAAGGAAGGACGCTTAGACTGCCTGTCAAGAGGACGAGGCAGTCTCCTTCTCCGTCTCCTCGTTAGTCTCTGTCTCCACCCGCACGTCAGGACGCCTTGAGGACGCTCGACAGGACCGGCCTTGGAGGACGCTTTTGATGACGCTCGGCAGGACGTTTTCGAAGACGCTCGTCGGGATGATTTGTTTGACGCTTTGCCTGCGGAGAAGGCTTTCGAGAGCGCTCAGAAGGACGCTTTGAAAGCGAAAGCAGGACGCTTGAGCGTGAGACGTAAGGACGCTCCTCGAGAGAGACTAAGAATAACCTCTCTTGACGCGCAGCGCGGTCAGGACGCTCGTCGTGGTTCGAGCTCTAGAGATCGACAGAAGGTCGGTCGCTTTGAAGAGGCTGATATTAGTCTTCCTCGTAAGCCTTTGTTGAAGGCTAGACCCGTTGGGCGCACGCCCTCTCCAGAGGTTCAATCTCCTTTGCCTCTTCGGGAGGAAGGAGAGTTTAGTAGTCCGGCGGATTCAGTGGAGGAAGAACAGCCGTCAGAGTCGTCAGTTTCCGACTACAAGGTGCTGGTTCGCCTTTTACGTTCCTTGTTTGGCGAGAAGTTCCAGCTGCAGCTCCTAAGTCTCCTCCCTCTCAGTTTTCGTCTTCGAAGTCGGCAAGGTTTCGGAAGTGGTGGAGATGAAGACTTCCTTGTCCACTAAGAGAGCATTCAAGAAATTGCGGAGGATTGGATGGAACGTCGGAAGGATCAGGGCAAGTCGACTTTCGCCCTTCCTCCTTCAAGACTCAGTGGGAAAGGCGGCATTTGGTATGAGACCAAGGCTGAAGTGGGAGTTAAGATCCCTTCTTCTTCACAAGGGGACTTTGCTAGTCTGGTGGACGCCCAGAAGAGATCACTGTTATCGTCAGCTAAGATTTCATGGACCCCAACGGAGATCGACCATCACATGAAAGGTCTGTTAAAGACTCTGGAAGTCTTTAACTTCCTAGACTGGTGCCTAGGAGTCCTGGATCTTCAATCTAGGAGTCCTGATTCTTTGAGTCTGGGGGAGCTGTCCAATGTGTTGTCATGCATGGACAAGGCCGTCAGGGATGGTTCGGAAGAGTTAGTGTCTCATTTCGGCACTGCTTTCCTCAAGAAGAGAGCGCTTTTCTGCAATTTTACACGAGGTCTGTTTCCGCATCGCAGAAGGCAGAGCTTCTCTTTGCACCTCTTTCGAGCCATCTCTTCCCCCAGGCTATGGTAAGGGACCTGGCTGTGAGCCTACAAGAGAAGGCTACCCAGGATCTCTTAGCCCAGTCTTCAAGACGTCCGCAGTCCCTACCACGTCGTCGTCTGGACGACCTCCTAGGAAGGTTAAACCCTTTCGTAGCGCTCCTCCCTCGAGAGCTGCTCCTCGAGGGAGAGGACTTGCAAGAGGAAGAGGTTCCTTCAAACCTAAATCCTCTAAGTGAAAAGAAAGTCCTTCAGATGCCTGTCGGAGCCAGGCTAAAGTTCTTTGCGGGTGCGTGAGAGAGAGAGATACAGATGCGTGGTCCCTCAAGATAGTGGAAACAGGGTACAAGATCCCCTTGTGGACCCTCCTCCTCTGTCTACGACTCCCCAGAGATCTTTCCCCGTCATATCAAGGGAGAAACATCAGGTTCGTTAGATCTTTTAGATCAAATGATCAAGAAAAGAGCGGGTGGAGCAGGTCTAGACCTGGGGGTCACCAGGATACTACAACAGACTTTTCCTGGTACCAAGCAGTCGTCGGGGTGGCGTCCAGTCTTGGACGTAAGCAGCCTGAATCTTTTCGTGGAAAAGAAAAAATTCAAGATGGAAACACCTCAGTCGGTTCTAGGAGCCTTAAGACCGGGCGACTGGATGGTGTCCTTGGACCTACAGGACGCGTACTTTCACGTGCCGATCCACCCTCTTTCAAGAAAGTTTCTGAGGTTTATGCTAAGGGACAAAGTTTTGGCAATTCCGAGCCCTTTGTTTCGGTTTAAGCACGGCTCCGATGGTATTTACCATGATCATGAAAAACGTAGCGAGATGGTTACATTCTGCAGGAATAAGAGTGTCCTGTATCTCGACGATTGGCTGATCAGAGCATCGTCAGAAGAAAGGTGTCTGAAGGACCTTCACTTCACGTTGGCCTTGGCGAAGTCCCTGGGACTTCTGGTCAACCTCGAAAAGTCGCATCTGACCCCAACACAGTCCATCGTGTATCTGGGGATTCAGATGTATTCAGTGGCTTTTCGAGCGTTTTCCGTCCCAGGAACGACAGCTGCAAGGCTTAGAGAAAGTCTCGGCATTCCTGGGGAAGGAAGCTTGCTCGCGAGGGAATGGATGAGTCTGCTGGGAACCATTTCCTCTCTGGAAAAGTTTGTTTCCCTGGGAAGACACACCTCAGACCTCTCCAGTTTTTTTTAGCAGACGAATGGAGAGTCAGAGAGGATCTGGATGCGACCCTTTTCATCACCAAATCGGTGAAGAACCATCTAAGATGGTGGTTAGATCCTCGGAAGTTTCGAGAGGGGTTGTCCCTAAAGCTTCTGAGCCCACAGACCTAGTGTTGTTTTCCGCCGACGCTTCGGTGTCGGGATGGGGAGCAACACTGGGAGGGGAGGAAGTGTCAGGCACCTGGAGGGGGGAACAGGTGTCCTGGCACATCAATGTAAAGGAACTAGCGGCGGTTTTTTCTGGCGCTACAGTTCTTCCAACAAAAGGTTGCAGAGAAAGTAGTCCAAGTCAACTCGGGACAAACCCCACAGCCCTGGCGTACCTAAAGAAGCAGGGAGGTACACACTCCCGTCCTCTGTTTTATTTAGCGAGGGAGATTCTGCTGTGGGCAGATGCGAGACGGATAAGGATCCTGACGAGATTTATCGCAGGAGTCCAGAACAGGCAGAGCAGACCTTATCAGCCGACAAGATAACAGATCCTGCCGACGGAGGAATGGACGTCTTGCATCAGGACGTAGTCGAGAGCTCTGGAGACTGTGGGGGCTGTCCGTTAGTCGACCTTTTTGCGACGTCGAGAACAAAGAGGTTGCCTCTTTATTGCTCTCCTGTGCTGGATCCGGGAGCAGTCCGCGATAGACGCTCTGCTCTGGGACTGGACGAACTGGACTTATATGCCTTCCCGCCATTCAAGATCATGGGGGAAGTAGTAAGGAAGTTCGCGCATCGGAGGGGACGAGGTTGACCCTGATCGCCCCGATGTGGCCCGCGAAAGAATGGTTCACAGAGGTAATGTCATTCATCATAGACTTTCCGAGGACATTGCCCTGGAGGAAAGATCTACTCAGACAGCCCCACTTCGCAAGAATATCACCGAAACCTCTCCGCTCTGGGTCTGACTGCGTTCAGACTATCGAAAAACTGGCCAGAGCGAGAGGTTTTTCTAAAGCAGCTGCAAAGGCGATCGCCAATGCTAGGAGAACGTCCTCGAGAGCTGTTTACCAGTCGAAGTGGGCTTCCTTCAGGGCATGGTGTAGAAAGGAGGGTATTTCCTCTTCCTCTACCTCTGAGCCAGATAGCCGATTTCCTGCTATTTTAAGAAATGTGCAGAAGCTGGCGGTCCCGACATCAAGGGATATAAGAGCATGCTGTCGGCAGTCTTCCGACACAGAGGACTAGACCTGTCTGATAACAGGGATCTTCACGATCTCCTGAGATCATTTTGAGACATCCAAGATACCTCAGGCGAGGCCTCCTTCTTGGCCGAACCTGGATTTAGTCCTTAGACTGTTAATGTCGAGTCCTTTCGAACCTCTGCATGAAGCGGTCTCTTAGGAACTTGACTAAGAAGGCTCTTTTCCTAACTGCTCTGGCGACGGCGAAGAGAGTTAGCGAAATTCAGGCCATTTGTAAGAGTGGGCTTCAAAGGGGACAATGCTGTCTGCTCTTTGAGTCCCACTTTCTTAGCAAAGAATGAAAACCCGTCGAACCCTTGGCCAAGGAGCTTTGAAATCAAGGGTATGACAAGCCTTGTGGGCCAAGAACCTGAGAGAGTCCTGTGTCCTGTCAGGGCTCTAAAGTTTTATGTCCACAAGACTAAAGAAGTACGAGGTCCCTCAGATAATCTCTGGTGTTCGGTTAAACGACCCGATATACCGTTATCCAAGAACGCTTTGGCGTTCTTTCTGAGGGACGTCATTAAAGAGGCTCATTCGTCTTCCACACAGATCGATTTGAGCCTCTTGCGAGTGAAAGCTCACGAGGTCAGAGCTGTTGCAACCTCGCTTGCCTTCCAAAGGAACATGTCGATCAAGGACATCCTTGACGCCACCTTTTGGAGGAGCAATTCAGTATTCGCCTCACACTACTTGAGAGATGTGAGAACGATATACGAGGACTGTTGTTCTCTTAGGCCATACGTTTCTGCAGACACAGTCTTGGGGGCTGAAGGTAGCTCTCTCCCTATCCCTTAGTTAGGTTTAGGTTAGTTTTTAGTTGATGTGTTTTTTGGTTGTGGTGAGGCTTTGGTGAAGACCTCCCATCTTTTAGCTTAGTGTTCAGAGGGTCTTTGTTAGTTGGTCAGGTGGTGGTCAGTTGCTTCGTTGCCCTCATTTGTATGGCTCTATGCTCTTGTCACATTGAGGTCACGTCCCCGTTGACAGAGCATTCAGAGCGCACCAGCACTACAGGTCTCCACCTGGCTGGCAACTCTGATTAAGCACAAGCAGGCTGTAGTGACAGTAATCACAGAGTCTACTTTGCTAACAGGTGAGGAACCAAGGTGTATTTCATCTACTTAATTTAAGTTTCCTACAAATCCTATTCTGTCTCTTCCCACCATCCGAAGGTGGGATTCAGCTATATATATATCTGCCAAGTAAGTCTCATGAACAAAATGTTATTGTTATAATGCAATTAAGTTTGTTGTTCATTACTTTTACCTTGGCAGATATAATACTAATTAAGTGGCCCACCCACGCCCCCCTCCCCAGGGAGGGACCGAGTGGCCCACTCGATAAAAATAAAAATGAATAGAAAATGGGAATGGTTCCTGATATCCGCCTCCCAGCGGCGGGAATGGGTACTACCACCTGGCCGCCCACTGCGTGTGCCGCGAGTTTTGAAATTCTGTCGGACTTCTTAGAATACAGCTATATATATATCTGCCAGGTAAGTATGAACAAACTTAATTGTATTATAACAATAACATATTTATTACTCTGGTATGTAGCAAAGACATTTTGATCCTCAGTACAATCTCCTTTCGATGCCCTCTGGGGCAATGAAAATAACTGGGAGCACAATTTGAATCCAATATGTATGGGGAAGACTTAGAACTCCTCCCTAATGCTGCAGGGAGACCACCCCTCCAGTTCCAGCTTTAGGTATTGGAAAAGTGGGAGACAGTCTCCTTTTCTAACTGCCATGAGTAAAGGATGCCTGTCATGCTACTGGGTGATTGGCAGTGGAGGAATGGTTAGTCAGTCTCATATCTTTCCAGCTACCACTTCACTCCCTTCTCTTGGGTACTAGTACTGTTTCTGGCCTACTCCTTAGTATATTGCAGAGCTGTGTCCCCGTTAGCACAAGTATGAAAGTGATGCAGGAGAAGAATGTGCTGGAAGCCATAGATGCCTTTCTCTGCACTTTTGTATGTACGTACGTACTGTAGTTCGTATTCTTTGCAGAGAAGTCAACCGGAGTTTAACAACTGATCATCAGTCTTTCGCTGTTGAATGAGTGCATGCTGTGGGCTTAGTTCAAAATGGAGACAGCTCATTCCAAAATTCATAAAAGAACACTTTTATTCAGGGTCTTACCAAGCAATTATTCAGCTGTAGGATACTACTGCAGCAGATCAAAATTCAAACTTTGGCGGTGGCACCACCATCGCTATTGTAGGTAACCAGTTATCGACCACTTTCGGTAAACAGGTATGACAACATTGCACTCTTCAATTGGATTTCTGCTGGCTCCCGGGTAACATCGTTAGCTAGGCGGACCTTCTTCGTCATCATTTGGATGGTTTTTTGGCTTTCCTCGATATTGGTGATGTACAGCATTGTTGTGGTTGTCATTATTTCAAGATTAACTTAGCTTATTTTGTTTAGTTTGCTGCCTTATTTGCTTGAATATGTCTGATTCAAGTACATCTGGAGTTAGATTTTGCATAGATGGCTGCAAAACTAGGTTAGTAAAGTGGACTTGAATAGGAGAGCGGCATTTTCAGCTGCAAAGATGTTTTTTTGTCAGAGATCAACCATCTGGTTCACAACCTTTAAGATCTTGGAAATCTTCAGTTTTATGGACTGGTCGATCGGAGCATTAGCGAGGAAGTTGGAGGACTGCCCTTCGCTTTCTGAGGATCTTCGGGAGGACTGGTTGGGAGTTCTTTCCTGCTCTGATAAGGCTATTAGAGGTGGTGCAGATAAAATAGTTTCCTTGTTTGCCATGGGAGTGTTAAAGAAGCGTGAGCTTTGGTGCTCTTTTACCACAAAAGGGGTGATGACTGAATATTTTCTAGCCTAATCTTTCCTTTGAGTTAAAAATGTACAATCTACCCAACTGTTCATGTTCATTGGTACCAGTATACTCCAACTTAAGACTGAACAACACCACAACATGACTTACAAACTTAAATACATCAAGACATTTTCTAAAATCATACACACGTTTCCCATACATTGAACATCGCCCACATTTTGCTAATACAGAAAATGAAAATAAAATAACTCAGACTAAATGGATATAATCAATGACGACCCAGAAGTCTGCTCTAATGTTCTCCCCTCTTGATAAGTCGCACCTATTTCTTTAAGGTGCAGTGCAAGATATCCTCTCGGTGCTCGAAAAGAAGTCCACTACAGATTTGCTTGCACAATCCACTTAGCGCCTTAAGTCCTCGACTGCAGTTGCAATGCCCGCTAAGTCCGTTTCAACACTTCAGAAGCAGCCTTTTCGTGGCGGAAAGTCTCCACCATTTACCAGAACTCACACCACCCTTCACCCACCTTCCAAGCCCACGTTAGGAGCCGTAGCTAAGCCTGCACACAAGTAATGTTTCTGACCTTCAAATGCCAGTAGGCGCCAGGCTCCACCATTTTTGGGAGGAGTGGAAGAACAGGGGTGCAGATTTTAGTGTATGGGCGGTGGTTTTAATTTTTAGTGTAGGTGACGGCGTTGTCTGGTATTGTTTTTTGGTACTGTGCCCAGGGCAAGGGCACCTGTCTTTTAACTTTGCAGGCTGTTGGAACTGTCCTTCTCCGCAAAGCCCCACTTGAAGTAGAGGCACCCCATGGCTCTTACGCCACACCACTGCAGATTAGGAGGAGCACCATCCAGAGGCAGTAATCACCTGCAGTATCTTCCTAACCAGGTAAGGAAACATCAAACATTGTGTCAATGCTAGCAAACTTTTTCTATTGCAAACTCATTATCATTACTGAATGTTTTGCCATAGTAGAATGTTTCCATGTGTCCCATCTCCTCTCAATATAGTATATGATTCAGCAATGTAATTACTACTTGGTAAGTTATATAGGAATGACATTTTTATAATAAAATAAAGTTTCGTACATGCAACTTCCCCGGCAGATATATACTTAGCTATAGTCTCCGACGTCCCCGACAGAATTTCAAATTTCACGGCTCACGCTACAGGTAGGTCAGGTGATCTACCCTCCCGCCGCTGGGTGGCGGGACTAGGAACCATTCCCGTTTTCTAATTAGATTTTCTCTGTCGCCGGTTCCAACAACGGTTCCTCCTGATTTGGATTTTGTTTTTTCGCTTGCCGTGGATCTTTCTTGGACTGTCTTTTGGTGACGTATTGGATCGTTGGCTTGGCATACGCTTTTGTGGACTTTTCTTAGGATTTGCTTTTTCTGATTCTCTAATATGTCTGACGCTGGTACTGTATTTAGAGTGTGTGCGATGGATGACTGTAAGGTGAGACTACCGAAGGGTTCGGTAGATCCTCACACTGTATGCATGAGGGGTCGGGGTAATGAATGTTCTATTAATAATCCTTGTGCTGAATGTGAGGGTTTGAATGAGGAAGGATGGAAGTCTCTTTCTTCTTATTTGAGGAAGTTAGAGAAGGACAGGGTTAGGAAAGCTCCGTCCAGAAGCTCCAGTAGGTCTCGTACTAACGAGCTAGTCGAGGATGCTTTAGAACCTAACCATAATGTAGTTGTTGCAACCTCTCCTCCAGTTTCAGCCCCTTCTCCCTTCATCGAACCTGCGGATTTGTCTTCTGAGATGGCTGACATGAAAGCCGCTCTGCGCAGGATGGAATTGCAGTTGCTTGCAATGGAAGGTAAGAGTGCTGTGGGAAGTGATGTGTGCAGTGTTCCCAGTGTAGTGGGGGGGGGGCATCTGATCGGCTCCACAACGCTCCCAGGTCTAGACCTCTTCCAAACTCCCAGGCCCAGTGGAGGAGGAATGTCGAAAACCGTAAGGAGGTTGTAGAGAATCCCCACCGGTCAGGCGTCCCTTCGGCAGGCCCTGTTGTCTCGACCCAGGCTGCCATGGATCGCCACAGGAAAGGCTTCCTTAGGAAGTGCTTTTCGTCGTCCAATTCGGCTTCTCCAAGGCGTGGATGGAGTTCGGCTGAGGAGTCTCGCCCTTTGAAGAGATCCTGGAAGGCGCCCAGCAGTGTTTTAGGCTCCAGCCTGGAGCGCTTCCCTGAGGAGTCGCCGTATGACTCGAAGAGAGCCAGGAGATTCCAGGACAGCCCTGCTTCTCGTGCGGCTCTTCCCTCTTCTCCAAGACCTCTCTCGCCTTCTCCTGAAGGAGATCAGGAGAAGTCCACTAAGCGCATTCTTGTGGACCTTCAGGAGCAGCTTTCAACGTTGATGGGCTTGCTGGATAAGGATCCTCCTCGCAGGAAGGACATCGCGCTTCCGATCAAGAGGTCTAGACTTCTCTCTCGGACGGAAGACCTCCCTTCTCGCAAGAGACTTGCTTCTCGGGACAGAAGCCCTTCTTCGAGAAGTTCTAGGCTCCTCTTCCCTGTTAGGCGCTCTTCTCCTGTTAGCCGCTCCTCTTGATAGGCGCTCCTCTCCTAGCAGACGCTCTTCTCCTGCCAGGCGCTCTTCTCCCAGCAGGTGCTTCTCCCCTGGCAGGCGCGATTCCCCTGACAGGCGCTCTACTCCTGGTAGACGCGCCTCTCCTCGCAGGCGCTCTTCTCCTGGCAGGCGCTCTTCGTCAGGCAGGCGCCTTACTCCTGGTAGGCGCTCTTCTACGGATAGAAGCGCCTCTCCTACCAGACGTTCTTCTCCTTGTAGGCGCTCCTCTCCTGTCAGGCGCTCTGCTACTTCTGGACGTGTTCCCCCTGGCAGACTTGCAGGGGAAGTGACCTCATCTCACGAACGTCTTTGAGTGACGGCGGAGGAAGACTTGGAAGACGTCTTGGAGGAGGAAGCCCCCAGAGCCGCGAGTTTGTTGGACTACAAGACTTTAGCGGCCCTGTTGGTGCAGGAGTTTGGAGACTCCCTTAGCCCGGCTGCTCCTCCTTCTCCCCGATCGCTTTTCTCCAGCACCAAGACATTGAAAGGATCCTCCATCCTTAAGATGCGTCCCACCATCTCTATGAAGAAGGCCTTGCAAGGAGTTGGGGAATGGTTAAGGTCCAAAGAGGAGGCAGGCAAGACGGTCTTTTCTTTTCCTCCTTCCAAGCTCTCGGGAAAACATGGTATTTGGTATGAAACAGGAGAACCGATGGGGTTGGGACTCCCCTCATCGGCAGAAGCGGACTTCTCCACTTTGGTGGATTCCTCCAGGAGACATTCCCTACCTACTGCGAAGACTACGTGGGGAATGAACGAATTGGATCATTTCCTCAAGGGACTTTTTCGAGTACTTGAAGTCTTAAATTTTTTGGATTGGTCCCTTGGGGCTTTGGCGAGGAAGACTCTAGACCCAGAGTTTCTAGGACCGTAGGAGCTAAACAGCATACTGTCATGTATGGACAAGGCTGTTAGAGATGGCTCAGGGGAGATTGCCTCTCTCTTTGGAGCAGGGATTTTGAAGAAGAGAGCAGTATACAACTCCTTCCTCACTAAATCCGTGTCTCCTGTTCAAAGGGCTTCACTACTTTACGCGCCCCTTTCGAACCAGCTGTTCCCGCGGAAGTTAGTTAAGGATATTTCTCACTCCCTGGCGGAGAAGGCAACTCAGGATCTGTTGGCTCAGTTGTCAAGAAAGGTGAGACCAGCGGCTTCCTCCACCAGGAAGGAGAAATTTCCTGTTCAGGAGCCCTTTCGAGGGAGCCCTTCACAGAGATCTTCTTTCAGAGGCCGCAAACCCGAGAAGCGGGGTAAGTCTTCTATCAGACCCTTCAAGAAGTTGAAGTGAAAGTCAAGTCCTCCAGACAACAGTAGGTGCCAGACTCCTCAAGTTCGCAGAAGTCTGGGCACAGAGAGGGGCGAACAGCTGGTCCCTCTCTATTTTGAGGAAGGGATACCTCGTCCCCTTCAGAGAAAGGCCTCCCTTGACAACAACTCCAAGGGAGTTATCAGCCAGGTACAAGGACCCTGTTCTGCGGCGGACCCTTCTTCAGTTGGTAGACCAGATGCTAGAGAAGGAGGCCATAGAGCCAGTTCAGGATCTCCACTCCTCGGGATTCTACAATCGCCTGTTCCTCGTTCCGAAGGCCTCAGGGGGGTGGAGACCTGTTTTGGACGTAAGCGCATTAAACTTCTTTGTAGAGAAGAGGAAATTCTCTATGGAGACGACCTCTTCGGTTCTCGCTGCTCTTCGTCCAGGAGACTGGATGGTTTCCCTGGACCTTCAGGATGCGTACTTCCATGTACCCATTCATCCGTCATCGAGGAAGTATCTGCGATTTATGGTCCAAGGAAGGATTTTCCAGTTCAGGGCCTTGTGCTTCGGCCTGTCGACGGCTCCTCAAGTTTTCACGGGCCTCATGAAGAATGTAGTCCAGTGGCTGCATCTGGAGGGGGTGAGGCTCTCGTTATACGTACCTAGACGACTGGCTAATTCGTGCCGAGTCGAGGGATCGGTGTCTGGAGGACTTACAAGTAACTTTGGAGATGACCCAGTCCCTGGGACTGTTGATAAACCGGGAGAAGTCCCAGATGGTTCCCTGTCAGGGCATCGTGTATCTGGGGATTCTGGTGGATTCTCGGGATTTTCGAGCTTTTCCATCCCCGGAAAGAATAGAACGGTGCTTGGAAAAAGTGACAGCCTTCTTAGGAATAGAATGGAGTTCCGCGAGGGAGTGGATGAGTCTTCTGGGGACACTTTCCTCTCTGGAACAGTTCTTTTCACTAGGAAGACTTCACTTGAGGCCCCTTCAGTTCTACCTGAGGTGGATGTGGGACCAGAAGTTGCAGGACTTTGTGGACACCTTTCCAATCCTGGAAGGGATCAAAAAGGACCTCGGTTGGTGGCTCAACCCGCTCAGAGTAAACGAAGGAATGTCGCTGCTAAAGCCGAACCCGCACCTAGTGTTTTCTCAGACGCTTCAGAGTCTGGATGGGGAGCAACATTAGGGGCGAAAGAAGTGTCAGGCACCTGGAAGGGGGAACAGGTGAACTGGCACATAAACAGGAAAGAACTAGCAGCAGTTTTTCTGGCCCTTATAAGGTTCGAGCCAGAAGTCAGAGGATCGGTAGTCCAGATCAACTCAGACAACACCACGGCTCTGGCATACATAAAGAAACAGGGAGGGACTCATTCCTTCTCCCTGTACGAAACAGCAAGGAACGTGAGGGCGGACCTGCTGAGCAGGAGGGATCAAGTCCTCCCCACAGAATGGACTCTCCATCTGGACGTTTGCCAGAGGCTGTGGAACCTTTGGGGCAGACCGAATGTAGACCTGTTTGCCACACACTGGAACAAGAGGCTGGACAACTTTTGCTCCTCCATCTCAGATCCAAGGGCAATGGACTGGGCAGGACTAGACGGGTACACGTTTCCCCCATTCAAGATTTTGGGGGAAGTAATAAGGAAGTTTGTCTCCTCAGAAGGAGCGAAGCTGACTCTGGTTGCACCCTTTTGGCCTGCTCAGGAATGGTTCACAGAGTTACTGGAATGGACGATAGATTTTCCCAGATCCATGCCACTCAGGAGAGATCTGCTCAAACAACCCCACTTTGACAGATTTCACAAAACCCTCCCCGCTCTCAACCTGACTGCCTTCAGACTATCGAAAGACTTGTCAGAGCGAGAGGCTTTTCGCTCAAGGCTTCTAGGGCTATCGCCAGAGCCCGCAGGACGCCAACCTTGCGAGTCTATCAGTCGAA
Source organism: Macrobrachium nipponense (assembly GCF_015104395.2). Classification (NCBI taxonomy): domain Eukaryota; kingdom Metazoa; phylum Arthropoda; class Malacostraca; order Decapoda; family Palaemonidae; genus Macrobrachium; species Macrobrachium nipponense. Next base: position 37,699,989 of record NC_061102.1, on the reverse strand, counting down.
GTGGGCGGTGTTTCAAAGATGGTGCAGGACGCAGAAAGTATCCTCATCCAATACCTCTGTGACCGATATTGCTGACTTCCTTCTCTTTTTAAGGGAAGAGTGTAGCCTAGCGGTTCCTACAATCAAAGGATATAGGAGCATGCTAGCCGTGGTTTTCAGGAACAGGGACCTGAATATCTCGGAGAATAAAAACCTTCATGATCTTGTCAGATCTTTTGAGACCACGAAGAAGAAGTCCTCTAGGCCTCCCAGTTGGAACTTGGATGTGGTCCTGAAGTTTCTGATGTCAGATAAGTTCGAACCTCCTCAAGAGGCTTTCTTCAGAGACCTTACTAGGAAGTCGCTGTTCCTTATGGCTCTTGCTACTGCAAAAAGAGTTAGTGAGTTGCTACTGCAAAAAGAGTTAGTGAGTTGCAGGCTCTGGACGCCAGAGTGGGGTTCAAAGGGGGTTCAGCGATCTGCTCCTTTAAACCCTTATTCTTAGCTAAGAATGAGAATCCCTCTAAACCCTGGCCCAGAAGTTTTTAGGTAAAAGGGCTCTCGTCTTTAGTGGGAAAAGAGTTAGAGAGATCCCTATGCCCTGTTAGGATCTTTAAATTCTATCTAGAAAGGAAGAAGAAGCTGAAGGGCAGCCTAGACAGTCTCTGGTGTTCAGTCAGAGATCCCAGAAGACCTATTTCAAAGAACGCACTGGCATTCTTTATGAGAAGTGTAATAAAGGAAGCACATCTGGCGTGTGAAGAAGAACAGTTTAGGCTCCTTAGAGTGAAAGTTCATGAAGTGAGGGCCATTGCTACATCTCTGGCCTTTCAGAAGAATATGTCTCTGCATGATATAGTATCGTCTACATTCTGGAGATGCAATTCAGTGTTTGCTTCTCACTATTTGAGGGACGTGAAAGTGACGTACACGTATCTGAGACTAATCCTTTTTAATTTAACTATTCTTAATTTTAAGTTGGTATTATGTTTTTATGGTTGTTTGAAAGAGGGTTAGGTGGTACCCCCTTTCAATTGTTAGTTCTAACACAGGTTAGAAATGGTCAGGTGGTCGGGATTGGTTTTGTGCTCCTTGATATTGCCAGAGGCATAGGTTTTGTCATGTAAGTGGGTTAGCCCCCATTGACAAAATCCTAAAAAGGTTCTGTCATGTAAGTGGGTAAGCCCCCATTGACAAGATCCAGAAGAGCTCTCAGTCATAGGTCACTACCTCGCTGAAGCTCTTGAGGCAAAGCAGACTCATAGACAGTATCCATGAAGTCTTCTGCCCAATCAGGTAAGAACCAAGGTTTTTATAACCTACTACATGTGTTGTTTTCCTGTTTTTTATATATTTATTTAGCTGTCTCTTACCCTCCACCAAGGGTGCAAATCAGCTAAGTATATATCTGCCGGGGAAGTTGCATGTACAAAAAATGATATTGTTATGATACAATAAAGTTTTGTACATACTTACCCGGCAGATATATACAATTAATGGCCCGCCCAGCCTCCCCTCAGGAGACAGGTGGAAGAGAAAATCTGATTAGAAAACGGGAATGGTTCCTAGTCCCGCCATCCAGCGGCGGGAGGGTAGATCACCTGACCTACCTGTAGTGTGTGCCGCGAAATTTGAAATTCTGTCGGGGACGTCAGAGACTATAGCTAAGTGTATATCTGCAGGGTAAGTATGTACAAAACTTTATTGTATCATAACAATATCATTTTTATCTACACTTACCTAGTGATTACATGAACTGCTCCCTCATTCCTCCCCACTAATGGACATATGGGCATAAATGAATTGAGCTCTCTTGCTGTGTTTTTACCAATTGTTCCCCCAATGGTGGGTGAGGCTGTTGCCTACGCAAAAACAATAGAAGCGCTGGCGCAGCTTTTAAATTTTGACCTGCCGCATGACTAGAAATAATAGCAATGTAATTACTTGGTAAGTATATATAAAACTTTTTTTATAGCAATGTAATTTTTGTCTTATCTTCATAGTTACAGGAGGAACTTATTTTTATTTTCCTCTAGTTTTCATTCACATTTTAGTTAGCTAGAGTAAAGTATTATACCAAATGAAATAGCAGTATGCACAATATCAAATTGAATGCTACAGTATTAATGTCTGATTATTTCAGGTACTACACTTGATTTTGGGTCATCATGGCATCAGTTGTTCAGGCTAATGTCGTGTAGTGAAATCTTTGGCTTTGTTATAAGCGAAGCACTATGTCGCTCTAAACAGAGAGCCAAATTCGATCCAGCCATGTTTTCACGAATATCTGGTGCTCTTCAGGCTGCAGCTGATGTTGTAAGTGCAGTACTGAATGTATTTATGTTATTAGATTAGTATTATGTTTTATATTTACAGATTTCTTAGTGTATAGTATGGTGTCAGTAATTTTCCCTCTTAAACATGAAACTCCTTCTGTTCTCATGAAGTGAATCAGTCTTTTCCCAGTAAGTGTATACTACAGTCCATTATTTTAATATGTATGCTAAAGTTTATGGTCTACATAAGACCATGTCTTGTCCTTCATTGTCTTGCGTGCACAGTAGTGATTCAACACTTAAGGGTATAATATAGCAAGGTTGTATAATATATTATAAATGAGGAAAAAATAGAGCATAACCTTATTATTTTAGAAACATGATATACTAGTCTTTGCTGTGATGTGAGAAGGGTAGCCCCACTCAAAGAAAATGCTACCTCATGTGTTTCAAGTCTTTTGGATGCCGTTAGGTGATTGTATTTCTTATTTGTGTTTATTGTTATGAGTAATTAACATACGTGCAGCTTGGAAGTACATAATGGCAATTTTTTATATACTGAAGGTTGAAAATTATTGTTTACCTTCTGGTAAAATATTAATGTTTCATACGTGGTGAAACACTTACTATTCAGAAGGAGAGAGGTAGCTCACGTCTGTTATTTTGAGTTGGTACATACTTGTTTGTAAGATTGATTTATATGCATACAACATACAAATAATAATGGAAATGTTTGTACATATATTTCAAGGGTTTAAATGAATGTTTACCCCATGAAAAAAATAATGTTGTATTCTCAAGTCTTTGTATCTGTTCATGGTAAAACACTTGTAGCTGTGAGTAGGATTGATACTGTAGTCACTTCTGCTTGACTGGAAAAAGGGGGAGAGATTGTGTGTCTGTTTCTATTTTATATCTTTATTATATAGAATTATAGTTATGAACTTCTGATATTATGCATTGAAACGTTATCGATTGAAATTCTTTAGTATGTACTGTAGTTTTGCTCGGATTCGTTGAATTATATATAAGTATTGGTTCCCTTATTTTGTAGGGTACTATAATTACATATCTCATTCTCTGAAACAGGCTCTTTTCAACAACTTTTTTACTATAATTACTTATCTTATTCACTAAAACAGGCTCTATTCAACAATTTTTTCCCCAGTTGAATGGATAGCATCCTTCCAACTGGAGAAAATAAGAGGAAGTGAAATTCCATTGCCAGACCATGGCAACCAAAGTATTCAGTTAACAAAAGCCAGAGGGCCAGGCTAAAATCCAAAACTTTCGATAAGTAACTTACCAAGTAATTACATCGGTAAAAGTTAAGTAACTTACCAAGTAATTACATAGTTAAAAGTTTCTACCTATGGCAGTTTAAAAATTCAAAATTCATGGTAGCACTAGTAACTGTTTTTGTGTAAATAACAAGCCCCACCCACTCTCTGGGTACCGGGAGGAACAACTAGGCAGAGAGCTTCAATTTGTTTGCTTCCAGCTTGTAGTATTTTCATCAACCTGACTAACTATGAGGTAGTCTGACAGAAACATGAGGTGACATTCCAATTTTATTCACAACTTTTGGGAATGCATTTTGCAGTGTGTGACTGTAAGAATGGCGGGAAGTCTCTCCCGACTATAACAACAAATGCTCACTTCACTGCTTTAACAACAGGCACAAAAGAATACATACATTACTTCCAAGTGAAGTTTCTCATTCACTCGCAATACATATCATTCCTCATTCCTCCCCCCATAGGTAAAATGAAGTATTTTGTTCCATAATCGATCAGGTTTTTTTTATAGTTCGAGTAGATCTCCATAAAACAACATCTGTCCTACTCTGGGGTTTAGGAGTTTCCTTAACATTAGCTTGTACAGAATTTGGATTACACCTTTCCAGGAAACCATAATCATTAGGATTACGTATTTATTACACTTGAGGAACTTATTGGCATATGAGGTATCATTGGAATACTTGACATGGAGAGGTGAAGACTCAGGTTTCAACAGGATTATACAACTTTCTTTCAAACAACTGGGATAAATGATGCTTCCAAATTAAATTGCCATTTACAGACACTGAATAATTTCTTCTACCAAGAACTTTTGTAACTTTTGCTCGACCCATTCTAGTCCTTTACCAAAGTTCCTGGCATTTATGTACTGCATCTCCTACGTTAAATTTAGAATCAACACATTCTGGAACTTCTTTTTGTTTAGACATAATAATGTCTAATGGGCCTATAAATTTTCTTCCAAACATTAATTCCGCAGGAGAGCAACCAGTAGAAGACTGCACTTTCTTAAACATTGTATAGTACCTTCTGAAATAAGTCTTACATGGAAATACATCAATAAATTTAGAAAATGAATCAAAGACAATAAAAAATTGATAATTTCCAATAGGTCCACAGTAGTCAACATGCAAGTGTAACCAAGGTTAATCCACTGAAGGCCACGACAAAGGAGATATGACGTTAGGTTTAAGTTTAGCTATACAAAGTGAGCAATTTGATGTTACTTGATTAATATCTTGGTCTATATTGGGCCAATATATCATAGACCTTGCTTCTGCCTTTGCGGCAACAATACCCTTATTCCCCTCATGAAGAGCATCTATAACACGTTTTCTCAATATTATCAGGAATCACTACATGACTCCGGTATAATAATACCTCTTCTTATAATGAAAGATCATGTTTTATTTTATAAAATGGCATTACAGAGTCATCAATTTCGTTTACTTTAGGAAAATCATGTTTCACAAATTCTGTTACTTGACACAATAGAGTATCTTTCTCCGTACATTCCTTTATTACATCACATCAAAGTCAAAAGATTCATTATTATTCAGAATGTTTATCAAATTGATATATTCACCTGGTATCTGAAAATCAGTATCATCCCAATTTACTGGTAATCTGCTAAGGGTATCGGCAACAGTACTGTTCTTACCTTTAATGTGTTCTGTCTTAAACTTGAAAGCTGGGAGAAATAATGCCCACCTTTGAATGGACATGGAGAGGTGAAGACTCAGGTTTCAACAGGATTATACAACTTTCTTTCAAACAACTGGGATAAATGATGCTTCCAAATTAAATTGCCATTTACAGACACTGAATAATTTCTTCTACCAAGAACTTTTGTAACTTTTGCTCGACCCATTCTAGTCCTTTACCAAAGTTCCTGGCATTTATGTACTGCATCTCCTACGTTAAATTTAGAATCAACACATTCTGGAACTTCTTTTTGTTTAGACATAATAATGTCTAATGGGCCTATAAATTTTCTTCCAAACATTAATTCCGCAGGAGAGCAACCAGTAGAAGACTGCACTTTCTTAAACATTGTATAGTACCTTCTGAAATAAGTCTTACATGGAAATACATCAATAAATTTAGAAAATGAATCAAAGACAATAAAAAATTGATAATTTTCCATAGGTCCACAGTAGTCAACATGCAAGTGTAACCAAGGTTAATCCACTGAAGGCCACGACAAAGGAGATATGACGTTAGGTTTAAGTTTAGCTATACAAAGTGAGCAATTTGATGTTACTTGATTAATATCTTGGTCTATATTGGGCCAATATATCATAGACCTTGCTTCTGCCTTTGCGGCAACAATACCCTTATTCCCCTCATGAAGAGCATCTATAACACGTTTTCTCAATATTATCAGGAATCACTACATGACTCCGGTATAATAATACCTCTTCTTATAATGAAAGATCATGTTTTATTTTATAAAATGGCATTACAGAGTCATCAATTTCGTTTACTTTAGGAAAATCATGTTTCACAAATTCTGTTACTTGACACAATAGAGTATCTTTCTCCGTACATTCCTTTATTACATCACATCAAAGTCAAAAGATTCATTATTATTCAGAATGTTTATCAAATTGACATATTCACCTGGTATCTGAAAATCAGTATCATCCCAATTTACTGGTAATCTGCTAAGGGTATCGGCAACAGTACTGTTCTTACCTTTAATGTGTTCTGTCTTAAACTTGAAAGCTGGGAGAAATAATGCCCACCTTTGAATTTGGGCATTTGACATTTGTGGAATACTTTTACAAGGATTAAACAGAGGAATTAGAGGCTTATGGTCTGTCGTTATGATAAAGTTTTTACCCAAAAGAAAATTTGAAAATTTCTTAACTCCAAACACAATTGAGAGTGCTTCTTTATCTATTTAAGAATAATTACACATAGATTTTGACAATTTTTTACTTTTAAATGCAAATTCTTGATTCAATACAGCCCTAACTTTTATTGGACTTGCGTCCGCTTCCAGTATCAACATAGTCTCAGGACTGAATTTTTTTAGAATATTTGCTTGAGCCAAAGCTTTCTTAATAGCATTAAAAGCTTGATCATGTACAGCTGACCAATGAAACTTAGCATTTTCATACAATCAACTTACCTGTCAGATATATACATAGCTAAGACTCCGTCGTCCCCGACAGAAATTCAAATTTCGCGCCACTCGCTACAGGTAGGTCAGGTGATCTACCGGCCTGCCCTGGGTGGCAGGACTAGGAACCATTCCCGTTTTCTATCATATTTTCTCTGTCGCCGGTGGTATCAACATTGTTGTTACTACCTCCTGACTTAGATTCTTATTTCAACCTTTTGATCATCGTTTCTCGGCTATTTTGGTGACGTACCTGGATCGTGGTTTTTGGCATTCGCTACTGTGGACTGATTTTGGACTTGCTTTTTTATTTTTCTCAGTATGTCTGACTCAAATGTGAGTGTGAGAATGTGTGTGAATGTAGGCTGCAAGGTGAGGATACCGAAGGCTTCGGTTGATCCTCACACTGTATGTCGTAAATGTAGGGGGTTTGAATGTTCTTCTTCTAATACCTGTCATGAATGTGAGGGGTTGAATGCGGAAGAATGGAAGATCTAACTTCTTATTTGAGGAAGTTAAAGAGGGATAGAGTTAGACGTTTAAAGAGTGTGAGTACAAGGCCTATTGAGCCTTTTATTGATCCTATCTCTAACCTTAATGATTTTGATTCTCCCTCTGTGTCGAATCATTCACAAGCTTTACTTTCAGAATTGGCCTCTGAAATTGCCGATCTGAAGGCTACTATCTCTAAGATGAAGTCCAAAATGGCGGCCTTACAAGGTAAGGATAGTGAGAGTGAAGTGTTTAGTGAAGTGAGTGCTCCCAGTGTTGTGGAGGGGGCGTTTGATCGTCTCTGCGATGCTCCCAGGCCTAGACCGCTTCCAAGCTCCCATGCCCAGAGGAGAAGGAAAGTCGAAAGCCTTAAGGAGGTTGTGGAGAATCCCCAACGGTCAGACGTCCCTTCAGCAGGCTGTTTCGCTTCAGGCTGCTCAGGACCGCTTTAGAAAAAGCGTCCTGCGAGAGTGTTTCTCTTCCTCTCCCTCTCCTTCACCTAAACGAGGGTGGAAGGATTCGGACCTTTCCAGGCCCCTGAAAAGGCATTATAGAGAACCTGATTTAAATTCGAGCCCGGAGCGCTTCTCGGATGAAGCTCCCTCTTCAATCAAAAAGGCTAAGGTTGCGTCAACGTCTCCCTACATGGACGTAGCGGATCGCTCGCCTTCGAACTCTCCTTCTCCTCCCATTGAAGAAGACGTGGGAGAAGCTTCAAGGAAAATTCTTCTTGCTGTCCAAGAGCAGCTAGCCTCATTGGTGGGAGTTTTGGCTAGAGATCCTCCTCGTAAGAAGGACGTTTCTCTTCCTATTAAGAAGTCTCGTCCTCTCTCCCCTGCCAAACGCGAGGCGTCTTTCAGGCATGAAGCTTCCTCTTCCAAACTAGTAGAAGAGGACATTCTTTCTAGATCAAGAGCGAGAGAGGCATATACCAGGCGCGAAGCGCAAGACAAGACGCCAGCCAAACGTGAGGCGTCTTCCAGGCGCGAGGCGTCATACAGAGGCGTGGAATCAGCCAGGCGCGAGACTCCAGCCAGGACTCCTTCCGGACGTGAAGTGTCTTCTAAGCGCGAGGCGCCAGCCAAGTTTTTGGCACCAGCCAGGACGCCAGTTGAGTGCGAGACGTCTTCCAGGCGCGAGGCGTCTTCCAGACGTGAGGAGTCAGCCAAGCGCGAGGCGTCAGCCAGGACGCTCGGCGGACGAGAGGCGTCATCCAAGCGCGAGGCGTCATCCAAGCGCGAGGCGTCATCCGTATATGAGGAGCCACCTAAGCGCGTGGCGCCACCCAAGCAGGAAGCTTCTTACAAGGCTCAAACTTTTGTGAAGAGGAGAGATTATCACTCCCTTAGTCCCTCTCCTATCAGGAGTTTGTCTCCCCCAGAGAAAAGACGTCCTGATTTTTCTACGGATTCTCCTTTAGACCCCGAGTTAGATGAGAAGTCAGAAGACGAGACTCGTAGAAGGGAAGGACTGTCAAGCTACAAAGTCTTGACAGCCCTGCTTCTTGAAGAATATGGAGACGCATTAACACCTGCCGCTCCTCCTTCTCCGCGCTCTCTGTTTTCGAGCGCAAAGGCAAAGAAGTCTTCGTCTTTTCTTAGAATGAAACCCACCATATCTATGAAGAGGGCTCTTCAGTCTTTGAATTCGTGGATGGATTCGAAGAAGGAGCTGGTCAGGACGGTCTTCTGCATGCCCCCAGCGAGACTCGCTGGCAGAAGGGGCATTTGGTATCAGACGGGAGAGAATATGGGCCTTTCTCTCCTGTCTTCGGCTGAAGCAGACTTTTCAACGTTAGTCGATGCATCAAGAAGACAAGGTTTGAACTCTGCCCGTGTGACTTGGGGCATTTCAGAACTGGATCATCTCCTCAAGGGGCTCTTCCATGTATTGGAAGTTTTCAACTTCTCAGATTGGTCCCTTGGGGTGATGTCCAAAAAGGCGCATGACTCAGAAGGACTCGACCCAGAAGTTCACCTTTGTATACTGTCGTGTATCGACAAGGCAGTCCAAGATGGCTCTTTAGAAATCTCCTCTTTATTTGGAGCGGGACTTCTTAAGAAGAGGACAGTCTTCAGTGCTTTTTTGACCAAAGCGGTCTCCCACTCTCAGAGAGCAGCACTTTTGTACTCTCCCTTATCGGACTTTTTGTTTCCTTCTCAGTTAGTGAAAGACATTTCCCGATCATTAACTGAGAAGACGACTCAAGACCTTCTTACGCAGTCATCAAGGAAGAAGAGACCTGTGACTGCGGTGGAAAAGAAAGGACCGAGTACGTCTGTTCAGCCCTTTCGAGGAGGCCCTACCTCCAGAGCACCCTCAAGAAGGAAGGCTCCTGAGAAGAGAGGTAGGTCTGCCTTCCATCCCTTTAAAAAGGGTAAATGATGCTTCTCTCCTCCAAACACCAGTAGGTGCCAGGCTCTTAGAATTTGCGGAGGCCTGGGCACGTATAGGCACGGACGCCTCATCTTTGTCCATGATAAGGAAAGGATACCTTATACCTTTCCACGACAGTCCTCCCCTAACGTCAACTCCGCGGGAACTGTCAGCCAAATACAGGGACCCTGTACTGAGGGATACTCTTCGACTGATGGTGGATCAGATGTGGGACAAGAGAGCGATAGAACTAGAACTGGATCAAAACTCCCCGGGGTTTTACAATCGTCTTTTTCTGGTTGCAAAGGCCTCGGGGGGCTGGAGACCAGTACTGGACGTTAGCGCTCTGAACAAATTTGTTCAGAAGGAGAAGTTCTCCATGGAGACTTCGGCCTCAGTCCTTTCAGCTTTACGCCAAGGAGATTGGATGGTGTCTCTGGATCTCCAGGATGCCTATTTTCACATACCGATTCACCCTTTGTCGAAGAAGTACCTCCGTTTCATGGCGGAGGGAAGGATCTTTCAGTTCAGGGCCTTGTGTTTCGGCCTGTCCACAGCTCCTCAGGTCTTGACAAGCCTGATGAAGATCAGAGGATCTCCAGGATGCCTATTTTCACATACCGATTCACCCTTTGTCGAAGAAGTACCTCCGTTTCATGGCGGAGGGAAGGATCTTTCAGTTCAGGGCCTTGTGTTTCGGCCTGTCCACAGCTCCTCAGGTCTTGACAAGCCTGATGAAGATCAGAGATCAGGGCCAGATCAGAGAGACAGTGTTTGGAGGACCTTATTCTGACCATGAACTTGATCAAGTCGTTGGGATTACTCGTGAACCTCGAGAAGTCGCAGCTGACCCCCAGACAGAACTTAGTCTATCTGGGGATTCAGATGGATTCTCGGGGTTTTCGAGTATTTCCTTCGCAAGAGAGACTCGCAAGAGGCTTGGAGAAAGTCTCTCTCTTAAGGAAAGAACGGACGTCGGCGAGGGAATGGTTAAGCCTTCTGGGAACCCTTTCCTTGCTCGAACAGTTCTTTCCTCTAGGAAGACTGCATATTCGTCCACTTCAATTCTTCCTCAAGAGGTCTTGGAGTTGGAAGACAGGAAATCTATCAGACGCCTTTCCCATTCCAGTGGAGATGAAGCCTCACTTGGAATGGTGGTTGCCCCCATTGAAGGAGAACAAGGGAATCTCCCTGAAGGTTCAGAACCCAAACCTAGTGTTATACTCCGACGCGTCGGAGAAGGGTTGGGGAGCAACTTTAGGCTCGAGAGAGGTGTCAGGCATCTGGGAAGCAGCACAGGTGTCCTGGCACATAAACTGCAAGGAGCTCTTTGCCGTTCATCTGGCTCTAAAGAGCCTAGAACCTTTGGTATCGAACCAAGTTGTTCAAGTGAATATGGACAACACCACAGCGTTGGCCTACATTCGGAAACAAGGAGGGACTCACTCCTTGTTCCTTTACGAACTGGCAAGAGACCTACTGCTTTGGACGTCCCAGAGGAATATCTCCCTGCTTACGAGATTTATTCAGGGAGTAAGGAACGTAAGGGCGGACAGGCTCAGCAGGAGGAACCAGGTCCCTCACACAGAGTGGACCCTCCACTCGGAAGTGTGTCAGAGTCTCTGGTCTCTTTGGGGGACTCCTCATGTGGATCTCTTTGCCACATTCCTTTCCAAAAGACTAGAAGTATTTTGTTCGGTTGTAGAAGATCCCAGAGCTCTGATGGTCAACGCCTTCCTACTAGACTGGTCTCACATAGACGTCTACGCTTTTCCTCCGTTCAAGATCCTGGGACTAGTTCTAAGAAATTTGTGGCTTCAGAAGGAACACGGATGACCCTGATAGCCCCCTTTTGGCCAGCACAAGACTGGTTCACAGAGGTGGTGGAGTGGACAGTAGATTTTCCCAGATCCCTCCCAAGAAGGACGGATCTTCTCAAACAACCACACTTCCAGAGGTATCATCAAAACCTCCCCGCTCTCGCTCTGACTGCCTTTCGACTATCGAAAGACTTGTCAGAGCGAAAGGGTTTTCTCGCAAAACTGCAAGCGCAATTGCGAGAGCCCGCAGAGCTTCCACTAGACGAGTATATCAGTCTAAGTGGAAAGTTTTTAGAAGGTGGTGCAAGTCTAAGATGTTGTCCTCCTCCACTACCTCTGTGACGGAAATCGCTGATTTCTTACTATTCTTGAGGGAAGATTCGCATCTATCTGTACCCACAATAAAGGGATACAGAAGTATGCTTTCTGCAGTTTTCAGGAATAGAGGACTAGATCTTACAGAGAATAAAGATCTCCACGATCTCATCAGATCTTTTGAAACTACCAAGTCTTCGGGCCCAGCTCCTCCTAGCTGGAACCTTGATGTAGTTTTAAAATTCCTTTCATCTGAAAAGTTTGAACCTCCTCATCTGGCGTCTTTTCGAGACCTTACTAGAAAATGTTTGTTCCTATTAGCTTTAGCCACAGCAAAAAGAGTTAGTGAACTGCATGCTCTAGAGGATAAAGTAGGATTTAAGGGGGACTCAGCCATTTGCTCGTTTAAAGCTTTATTTCTAGCTAAAAACGAGAATCCCTCGAATCCCTGGCCTAGGACCTTCGAGGTTAAAGGTTTATCGAGTCTCGTAGGGAGAGAGGCAGAAAGATCTCTTTGTCCTGTAAGAGCTCTGAAATTCTATCTTCAGAGAAAACACCAGATGGGGGGCTCTACACAAGGTCTTAAGTGCACGATAAAAGACCCCACAAGACTGATGTCTAAGAATGCTCTAGCGTTCTTTGTGAGAAGCGTCATTACAGATGTGCATAAGATCTGTCCTGACGACGCTCTTCGACTTCTAAGAGTGAAAGCTCATGAAGTAAGAGTAGTAGCGACATCTCTCTCGTTTCATAAAAATATGTCGCTTAAGAACATCTTGGAAGCGACACTTTGGAGATACAACTCAGTATTTGCATCTCACTACTTGAGAGATGTTCGTGTGACCTACGAGAATTGTTTTTCTATAGGTCCTTTCGTGTCAGCGGATACGATCCTGGGTATAGGAGCCAACACCAATCCTTAAAATTTGTACATACCGTCTATTAGATATGTTCTAGACTTTCTGCTGACAAAGTGCAGACGTCGCACTGGCGGCCAGTCACTATTGTTCAGTAAGGAACTCTTGTGATATCTTATTAGATGAGTATCATTATTTTTTTTTTTAATTATGTGTGTGTGTGTAATGTGTTTTTGAGTTATGGTTGTTGTGAAGAGTTTGGGGATAACTCGGAACAATTTTTAATACTAACTCGGTGGTTAGGATCAGGTGGTCGGGATTGGTTGTGTGCTCCTTCATAAGGTGTATTGTCATATAAGTGGATCAGCACCCATTGACAAAGTCCTTTCAGGCTCTGCCGAGTAAGCGGATAAGACCCCATCGGCAGACCCACAAGAACTCTTGGCCATAGATCATATATCTCGCTAAAGTTTCTTGAGGTGATGCAGACTCCTGGGCAGCAGCCAAGAAGTCTACCACCTATCAGGTAGGAACCAAGGTTTTTTTTTATATACCTACAACATATGTTGTTTACCTGTCTATTCCATAAGTAGCTGTCTCTTACCCTCCACCAAAGGGTGCCAATCAGCTATGTATATATCTGACAGGTAAGTTGATTGTATGAAAATGATATTGTTATGATACAATAAAGTTTCATACATACTTACCTGGCAGATATAGTATACGATTAATGGCCCACCCAGCCTCCCCGCAGGAGACAGGTGGAAAAGAGAAAATATGATAGAAAACGGGAATGGTTCTTAGTCCTGCCACCCAGGGCAGGCCGGTAGATCACCTGACCTACCTGTAGCGAGTGGCGCGAAATTTGAATTTCTGTTGGAGACGACGGAGTCTTAGCTATGTATATATCTGCCAGGTAAGTATGTATGAAACTTTATTGTATCATAACAATATCATTTTTCCGTGTTAGGTTATATAAAGGACATAAAATTGAACTGAACTGAGGTACAAACCTATTGTCGTAAATACATAATCCTAAAAAAGATTTAAGAGAATACAGAATTTAACTTAACATTTCTTTTCTGCAATATAGATAAAACTTAACTTAACCTTTTGTCATGCTCCTCCTGGGTATCACCTACAACAAGTATGTCATCTAAAAATACTTGCACCTCTTCAACATTTGTTAATAACTCAGTAGTAAACCTCTGGAGTACACCTGGTGCAGATGACAACCCAAATGGCAATCTGTGAAATTTATATAAACCAGGGTGAGTATTCATAACCAAATATTTCTGCGAGTCTTTACTCACTGACAACTGTAGATAAGCATTTTTTAGATCTAACTTAAGTATATATTGACAAGGACCCAAATTTGCCAAAATATTCTCTAATTCAGTAATGGAAATGTATTTAGTACATGGGTTTGGGTATTTACATATCTGAAATCTACACATACTCTTACATCACCAGATGGCTTAACAACAGTGGTACCTTGAGATACGAAATTAATCCGTTCCGAGGCGCCCTTCGTATCATGAGTTTTTCGTATCTTGAACCGCATTTTACATGTAAAATGGCTAATCCGTTCCAAGCCCTCCAAAAACACCCAAGTAAATTTCATAATAAAGCTAAATTGACCTTTAAACAATGAAATACTACAACAATTTGGACCATTTAATACCTAACTTAATACATACTGCTAATTACCTGTAAATTAAATGTATTAGTGTACATGGTATACAAGAAATACTGTACGTACATACATACGTATGTAGTAAAATGTGGAAGCTTACCTTTTGAGTGAGGCTACACTTAACTTTACAAAACACATAAAAAAATGTCAGAAAAACAAACTAAACTTACAAAACACATTAACAAAACTGTAACACTTAACTTTATAAAAAACTTAAAATTACATTTTTTTTTTCTTTTTTTTTTATTTTTACATTTTTTTTTTACTTTTTTATACTTTACATATTTTACAAAATTTCAATTTCTTCACCACCGAATGGATGCCAGTCTGTTTACGGAATTTTCGAACCACCCATGAGAAGCCTTGAACTCTGGGGTTGCCGTTGATGTCCCCTCTCCTCCGTCGTCTTCGCCTTGGGCAATCAAATCGCCAACAATAGCGCTGGCCTTCTGGCAGATTGCCGTCTCGGTTATCGTATTGCCATTGATTTCTTGTCCTCAATCCATAGAAGAAGCAGCCTCTCCATTTCATCATGCACATGGCTCCCTTGTTGGATAAAATAGTCACGCCCTTGGAAGGTGTAGCTGCTTTGATGGCTTCCTTCTGCTTAAGGATTTCGGCCGTACTCCTTAGCGATCACACTCAACCGCAAGCCAGCTTCATACTTTTTTATTATCTCCATTTTTGTCTGCATAGAAAGCATTCCCTTCTTTCTGTGAACTTCAGCAACTTTCTTGGGACCCATGACTATACTGTACATAATTAAGTTATGTAGTACGTTTACTAATTAGGTTCTTACACAACACGATAAAGTAGCACAACAAAATCACTAACACAAATTTACGTTAACAAACTAAATCGTATATGTAAACGAACGAATTCCGCGTGCGTACGATAACACTGGTGAGAAGCAATGGCTGAAGAAGAACGCTGCTACGTACTAGTAGCATGATGGGAGGGATGCTGACCAATAGGAGAGAAGGATCTCATGGCGGTGACTAGCATCAGGAACCAATGGGAGAGCGGGAGGATGGTGGTGAGTCTACCCAGTTAACAACGCGTGAGTTTCAAAATTGTTATCGGTGGTCTGGGCGAATCTCGGACTTTACAGCAATAACCTTTCGTATCTTGAGCAATTTTCGTATGTAGAGCCGTAAAATCTTTCGTATTTGCTTTCGTATCTCAAGTTTTTCGTAAGTTGAGCCTTTCGTATCTCGAGGTACCACTGTACTGGTACAATTGGACTTGCCCAGTCTCCAGCATGCTCTACTGGTCCTTGGAACCTCTTTTCCTTGGACTGGTGGTGGATGCTTGCAAGTTGTATTTGCTTACCCGTCTCAAGTTGTGTTTGCTTACCCGTCTCTTTCAAGAGGACAAGTTGCATCTCGCTTATGGTGTGTGGTTCTAGAGGTAAGAAGGATGTGAGAGTGACTAGCCTCTCCACCTTCCCCTCCTCATCCTCCTACTAGTCTTCCTTCAAGTTGAGGATAGGACTCGAACTTACACCTGCTGGTCAGGCACGTAGTTTCCTTTCCATTTTTCTTGTCAAAATCATATAGAAGCAATCTTGCTCTTCCTCTAGCAAGGTGAGGAGAAGACTGGAAATAATGCAAACCCTTCCCAGAACTTTGTATTAATGCTTCCGACTCTAAATATTCTTCCCAGCCCTTTTTCGGATGAGATACGATTCCTCACTCATTTCAAAAAGCCCCAGAAGTCTGACGCTTGAATATGCAGCTCCTATACTCCGATCAAGTTGCCTCTTGACACTCCTCCTCACTCTTACGACCAGGAGGAATAGCCCAGGTGTGCTGAACTCCAATTAGTTCTAGAGTCTTACTCAGATTCCTCCTACCAATCAGTGAGTGTTCCTATTGTAAAGGACAGTGGGTTTGTATATTGTGTAGGAACTAATCACAATTTTTTAAAGTAAGTTGTATTTTTCCTAACTATACAAACCTGAGGTCCTTTACATTAATGCCCACCTAATGCCACCCCTCAATCAGAAACCTGGGCCAAAAGGCAAGGTGGAGTGTTTTCATCCTGGCAGGCGGGCCTACTCGCCTACCAGACAGTAGTTACTGCCTAACCACCTTGCTCAAGAATTTAATGGCCGTATTCCAGATTCGCTGAAAGTAATTCCTAATGTAAAGGACCTCAGGTTTGTATAGTTAGGAAAAATACAATTTACTTTAAAAAATTTTTATTTTTCTAAAGACAAACTTGAGCAAGAAGTCCCAACAGGACTCCCTTTGTTTTTGCAATTACAGAATAGGTCAAACAGGACTGTCATTGGTGGTTGTGTGAAGCAAGGCTTCAGGAAGGGAAATCCTTTCTACGATTGAACCCCCACCTAGACTTTTACTCCAATGCCTCAGATCTGGGTTGGGAGCTCTACTTGGGTAACAATAAGTGTCAGGAACATGGTTAGAAGAGCTGAGGAATACGTACCCACATCAACTAAAAAGTACTGAAGGCCATTCATCTTGGTCTACAGGCCTTGGTTCACAGCAGGACAGTAGCTCTCCATGCCGACAACACAACAGTCCTTTCCTACATTCAGAAACAGGGAGGCACCTAGTTGCACCTAGTTGTTCGCTCTTTACGAGACTGCAAATGAGCTCCTTCTGTGGGCAGAACAAAACCAGGTATTGCTTATGACTCACTTCATCACGGGAGACTAAATGTCTTGGCAGATGGACTGAGTCGCCTCAACCAGGTCCTGCCAACCGAATGTACCCTGAACCCTCTAGTGAGCAAGGAAATATGGAAGCTTTGGGGCACACCCTCCATAGATCTATCTCTGGCTTTGAGGAACCACCGTCTTCCTCTTATCTGCTCTTTTGTCCCAAATCCTCTCACATGGTCGATGGACACTATGCTTCTGGATTGGACAGGTCTGGAAGTACAATAGACCCCCCCCACATTTGCGTTCTCTGGATTTGTGGACTCAAGTATTCGCATATTTCTCTCTGGAACATTTCCCCTCATTATTTGCGGAAAATTCGCCTATTCGTGGTATTTTTCTATGAGAAATATCCATAAATTCTTTTTTTTTTATCAATTTCATCATAAAATGCATTTTTTTGTGATAAAACTATTAAAAAACCAGGTATAACAAATTTTAGTGTGTTTTTCTTGAGTTTTAACTAACAAAATAGGAGTTTTGTACATGCAACTTCCCCGGCAGATATATACTTAGCTATAGTCTCCGACGTCCCGACAGAATTCAAAACTCGCGGCACACGCGACAGGTAGGTCAGGTGACCAGCCCAGGAACCGTTCCCGTTTTCTAACCAGAATTTTTCTGTCGCCGGTAGCAACAACATCGTTGTTGATACCTCCTGCATTGGAATTCTTTTCTCGTTGGCCGAGGATTATCTATCTGTCTTTTGGTGATGTACTTTGATCTTTGGTTTTGGCATACGCTTATCGTGGACTGTTTTTTGGATTTGGAATTGGATTCTCTTTAAAATGTCTGACGTGGCACCTGTATTTAGGGTGTGTGCGAAAGAGGTATGTAAGGTGAGGCTACCGAAAGCATCGGTGGATCCTCACACAGTTTGTAAAAAATGTAGGGGGAATGATTGTTCTGAAACTAACACCTGTCTGGAATGTGAGAGCTTAACGGAAGTGGAATGGAAGACCTTGGCTTCTTATGTAAGGAAACTTGAGAAAGATAGGGTTAGGAGGGCTTCCATCAGAAGCTCAAGTAGATCCTGCTCTAATGAACAGGAAGTAGCTCCTAACTTTTATAGTATTTCTCCTGCTCATAGTTTGGCTTCAGCCCCTTCCCCCAGTAGCGAACCTGTAGATGCGTCTACGGAAATGGCTGCAATGAGAGCCTCAATAATCAGCTTGAAAACGCAACTGCAAGCGATGAAGGAGACAGGTAAGCGCAGTGATGTGTGCAGTGATTTGTGCAGTGTCCCCAGTGAAGTGGAGGGGGCGTCTGACCGACTCCGCATTGCTCCTAGGCCTAGACCTCTTTCAGACTCCCATGACCAAGGGAGGAGGAATGTCGAAAGCCGCAAGGGGGATGTAGAGTATTCCCAACGGTCAGGCGTCCCTTCGGCAGATCCTGTAGCCGCTTCCCAGGCTGCCAAGGATAGCTACTGCAAAAGCGTCCTGAGGAAGTGCTTTTCGGACTCAGACTCTTCGTCTCCCAGAAGGGGATGGAGTTCTTCCGCTAAGTCGCGTCCTCTTAAGAGATCCTGGAAGACGCCAACTAGCGAAGCGTTACGTTCCAGTCCGGAGCCTTTTCCGGAGTATTCGCCTGCTCGTAAGAAGAGAGCCATGAGAACTCCTGACTCGCCTCCGGAAGAACTATCACACAAGACAAAGGAAGTCTTGGTAGGACTCCAACAGCAGTTGTCTGCCTTAGTGGGAGTTCTTTCTGAAGGCTCTTCTAGGAAGAAAGACATTTCTCTTCCCATCAAGAGTTCCGTTAGGAGAGATTCAGAGAGTAAGCGTCCTGGCGTTAGCAGACGCTCCTCGCCTGAAAGGTTTTCGTCCCCAGCGAGACCTTCTTCAGTCGTATATGACAAAAATCGGAAACGCCCTACGAGCAAGAGTTCTCCCAGGAGTTTGGCTAGAGAAGAGTTTGCCTCCCATGGCAAGCATCAGGAGCCTGATTCGCGAATTTCTCGTGAGAGAATTCGTTCGACTAAGAGCTCCGGGAGAGAAGAGAGTCCCTCTCTATTTAGAGCTCCGCTAGAAGAAAGGAGCGCTCGTTCGTCCTCGAGACATTTTCCGAAGGACGCAAGAGTTTCGCCGAATAGGCCCCGAAGATTGGACAAGTTTTCTTCACCTCCTAGGAGGAGTAGGAGAGATTCTAGCTCCTCTCCGGAAAGACGCAAAGGGAAAAGGAGTTATTCGCCTGCTAGACGCAGTCAACAGGACGCAAACGTCTCCCCTCATGGACGACGGGAACAAAGGGTTCTCCTTTCTCCTCGCAGGCGCATTTCGCCTTCTAGGCGTCCTCATCAGGACGCAAATGCCTCTCCTTCTTGGACCAGGCAGCCTCACCAGGACGCAAGCGCCTCGCCTTCTTGGCCTAGGCGCTCTCACCAGGACGCAAACGCGTCTCCTTCTTGGCGCCAGGAACAGGATGTTCTACTTTCGCCTAGCAGGCGCTCTTCGCTTCACAGGCGCCTGATTCAGGATGCAAGCGCCTCTCCTAGCAGACGCAAGGAGCAGATCAGAAGCCCGAGTATAGGGAAACTCCAGGACTCGTACAGGAAGGATGATAGGAGTAAGGACGAAAGGAAAAGACTTCCTTCAAAGGATCGGTCTCCTGTTGAGGAAAAGCCCTCTTCTCCTGCATCACGTTTGGAAGAAGTATCGGATGAAGAGATAGCCAAAGATGCAGGAGTTTCAGACTATAAGAGACTTGCTTCTCTGTTGCTGCAGGTGTTTGGAGACTCACTACGCCAGTCGGATCCCCCTTCGCCAGGATCGTTATTATCCAGTACGAAAATGTCGAAGGCCTCCTCATTCGTTAAGATGACCCCTACTCTTTCTATGAGAAAGTCTCTGAAGAGTCTCGAGAACTGGCTCAGGGCTAAGAAGGAAGCGGGTAAGACAGTATTTTCTTGTCCTCCCTCTAAGTTGACAGGGAAACCAGGGATGTGGTATGATACCAAGGAGCCAATGGGCCTAGGTCTCCCTTTGTCCTCTGATGCGGATTTTTCCGCTCTTGTAGATGCGTCTAGAAGACGCTCTCTACACTCGGCAAAAGCCTCTTGGGGAATGTGTGAGGTGGATCATCTCATCAAGGGCCTCTTCAAGACTCTCGAAGTCTTTAACTTCATGGACTGGGCTTTGGGAGCTTTAGCCAAGAAGTCGCAAGAACCAGACTTCGTTTCCATGGAAGAGTTGGGCAGTGTTTTAACCTGCCTAGACAAGGCGGTTATGGATGGCTCAAATGAAGTGGCATCCCTTTTTGGATCCTGTATTTTGAAGAAGAGGGGCAGTGTTTAGCTCCTTCTTAACGAAATCTGTTTCTCCTCTGCAGAGATCCTCCCTTTTATACGCGCCCCTCTCTAGTCACCTGTTTCCTCAGGACATAGTGGGGGACATTTCTAAGACGCTTTCAGAAAAGGCCACACAGGACCTGCTGGCCCAGTCAGCGAAGAGGCTAAAGCCTGCTGTGCCGCTGGCGAAAAAGGAGAAAGTTCCCTTCCAGCAGCCCTTTCGAGGAAGGTCTGCACCAAGAGCTTCTCTTAGAAGTAGACGACCGGAAAAGAGAGGAAGGTCTTCTCGAAGGCCGTTCGTCAAAACCCAGTGAGACGGGGGTCCTCCAGATAAAAGTGGGTGCCAGGCTTCTAGATTTTTACGAAACTTGGGCACAGAAAGGTGCCGATGCCTGGTCCCTATCCATCCTAAAGAAAGGATATTTATCCCCTTCAGGGAAAAACCTCCCTTAACGACAACTCCAAGGGAGTTAACAGCAAATTACAAGGAATCTGTCAAGAAACAAGCCCTTCTACATCTCGTGGAGCAGATGCTTTACAAGGAAGCCATAGAGGAAGTAAGAGATCTCTCTTCCCAGGGGTTTTACAATCGCCTGTTCTTAGTTCCGAAGAGCTCAGGAGGTTGGAGGCCAGTTCTGGACGTGAGCGCCCTGAACGTGTTCGTAGCAAAGAGGAAGTTCACAATGGAGACGACAGCCTCGGTGTTAGCAGCCCTGCGTCCAGGGGACTGGATGGTATCCCTGGACCTGCAGGATGCTTATTTCCACGTACCAATACACCCGTCGTCCAGGAAATACCTCAGATTTATGGCTCAAGGAGAGTATTTCAATTTCGGGCCCTATGCTTCGGACTATCAACAGCCCCCCAAGTATTCACGGGACTAATGAAAAATGTGGCTCACTGGCTTCACCTCGAAGGGATTCGGATATCCTTGTATCTAGACGACTGGCTGATACGAGCACAGTCGCGAGTCAGATGTCTGGAGGACTTAAAACTGACACTGGAGTTAACACAGTCCTTGGGACTGTTGGTAAACCTCGAGAAATCCCAGATGATTCCCCAGCAGAACATTGTTTATCTGGGGATTCGGATGGATTCTCGGGGTTTTCAGGTGTTTCCATCACAGGAAAGACAGAACCGCTGCTTGGAAAAAGTAGCAACCTTCCTAGAGAAAGAACAATGTTCCGCGAGGGAATGGATGAGTCTTCTGGGGACCCTTTCCTCGTTGGAACAGTTCATTTCTCTAGGAAGGCTTCACCTAAGGCCGTTACAGTTCTATCTAAGAGAACGTTGGGATCAGAAATCTCAAAATCTGTCCGATTCCTTCCAGATCACGAAGGAGATAAAGGAGGACCTGCGTTGGTGGATGAATCCGTGCAGGATCAGCGAAGGAGTATCCCTTCACGTTCCGAACCCTCGGCTAGTGTTGTACTCCGACGCCTCAGATGCGGGGTGGGGAGCCACTCTAGGGACGAGAGAAGTGTCAGGCACCTGGAGGGGAGAACAGGTGTCCTGGCACATCAATATGAAAGAATTAGCAGCGATTCACCTGTCCCTCATACACTTCGAGGCTCAGATCGCAGGTTCAGTCCTGCAGATCAATTCGGCACACACAACAGCCCTAGCTTATATCAAGAAGCAAGGAGGGACGCACTCGTTCTCCCTTTACAGGAAAGCAAGGGAACTACTGCTTTGGGCAGAAGAGAGAAGAATCACTCTCCGGACGAGATTCATCCAAGGGGACAAAAATGTAAGAGCCGACCTTCTGAGCAGGAGAGACCAAGTACTGCCTACAGAATGGACGTTGCATCAGGAAGTATGCAACAGACTATGGAACCTCTGGGGGAGATCAAATATAGATCTTTTTGCCACCCATTGGAACAACAGGCTGGAAAGTTACTGCTCCCCGATCGCCGACCCAAGGGCGATTGCGGTGGACTCCCTTCTCCTCGATTGGGCCGGAATAGACGGGTATGCTTTTCCTCCGTTCAAAATATTATCGGAAGTGGTAAGGAAGTTTGCAGCAGCAGAGGGAGCCAAACTGACCCTCATAGCCCCGTTCTGGCCTTCACAAAACTGGTACACAGAGGTACTGGGATGGATGGTAGACTTTCCGAGATCTCTCCCAAATAGGAGCGATCTTCTCAGACAACCCCACTTCGACAGGTATCACAAAAACCTACCCGCTCTCGCTCTGACTGCCTTCAGACTATCGAAGGACTTGTCAGAATGAGAGGCTTTTCTCGAGAAGTTGCGAAAGCTATCGCAAGAGCGAGAAGACCATCTACTATTCGAGTCTACCAGTCGAAGTGGGATGTGTTTCGCAGATGGTGTAGAGCTCAGAAGATATCCTCTTCCAGTACCTCTGTGACAGATATAGCCGATTTCCTCCTGTATTTGAAGGAGAAATGTAATTTAGTAGTCTCTACAATTAAGGGCTATAAGAGTATGCTATCTTCAGTCTTCAGGCATAGAGGCCTTAACATTGGGGAAGACAAAGATTTGCATGACCTGATAAGATCCTTCGAGACGTCAAAGAACAGAGGGATTAGAGCACCTAATTGGAACTTAGATGTCGGTCTAAAGTACTTAATGACCTCAAAATTCGAACCTCCCTGTAAGGCTACGTTCAGAGACCTGACAAGGAAGTCTTTATTCTTGGTCGCGCTGGCTTCAGCGAAAAGAGTAAGCGAGCTACAAGCCTTAGAACATAATGTTGGCTTTAGGAACGACTCGGCGTTCTGTTCCTTCAAACCAATGTTTTTGGCGAAGAATGAGAACCCTTCGAAACCTTGGCCTCGAACATTCGAAGTAAAAGGACTTTCTTCGCTTGTAGGAACAGAGCTAGAAAGGGCTCTGTGCCCAGTGAGAAGCCTTAAGTTCTACATAGAAAGGAAGAACGAACTACAGGGGAGTAAGGAAAGTTTATGGTGCTCAGTGAGAGATCCCAGAAGGCAGATCTCTAAAATGCTCAGGCGTTCTTCATCAGAGACGTAATCAAGGAAGCCCATTTACAGTGTAAAGAAGAACAACTGGACCTTCTTAGAGTTAAAGCTCACGAGGTAAGAGCAGTCGCTACCTCTTTGGCATTCCACAAGAACTTGTCTATACAGACTCTAGTGGAGTCGACCTTTTGGAGATGCAATTCGGTCTTTGCAGCTCATTACTTGAGAGACATTCAAGTGACGTACGAGAAGTGCTTCACTCTAGGAGCGTACGTATCTGCGGATTCGTTGCTGGGACAGGGAGCTGAACCCAATCCTTTTTAGTTTATTAAGTTAGGGTTTTTAATGGTGTTTGGTGCATTTTTTGGTCGATTGAAAGAGGGTGCAGGAGTTGACCCCTTTCAAATCGTAGTGCTAACATGTTAGTGTGGTCAGGTGATCGGGATTGGTCGTTATGCTCCTTGTGTTGTCTTAAATACCTAAAGCTCTATCATGTAAGAGGGTTAGCCCCCGTTGGTATGATACAGGTCAAGGTTCTGCCATGTAAGTGGGTCAGCCCCCATTGGTACGATCCAAGAAAAGGCTCTACCATGTAAGCGGGTAAGCCCCCATTGGTATGATCCGAAAGGGTTATCAGTCGCAGGTCTCATCCTCTCTGTAACTCTGATGGCAAGCAGACTCATAGACAGTATCAATGAAGTCTTCTTCCATATCAGGTAGGAGCCAAGGTTGTTTTTTGTTAATATACCTACAACATATGTTGTTTTCCCTGTTTTTATAATCAAAAAGTAATCAGTACGTTACTGTCTCTTGCCCTCCACCAAGGGTGTCAATCAGCTAAGTATATATCTGCCGGGGAAGTTGCATGTACAAAAATGATATTGTTAGTATACAATAAAGTTTTGTACATACTTACCCGGCAGATATATACGATTAAGGGCCCGCCCAGCCTCCCCTCAGGAGACAGGTGGAATAGAAAAATTCTGGTTAGAAAACGGGAACGGTTCCTATTCCCGCCACCCAGCGGCGGGAGTGGGCTGGTCACCTGACCTACCTGTCGCGTGTGCCGCGAGTTTTGAATTCCGTCGGGACGTCGGAGGCTATAGCTAAGTATGTACATATCTGCCGGGTAAGTATGTACAAAACTTTATTGTATACTAACAATATCATTTTTGTACATATTTACCCGGCAGATATATACGATTAAGGGCCCGCCCAGCCTCCCCTCAGGAGACAGGTGGAATAGAAAAATTCTGGTTAGAAAACGGGAACGGTTCCTATTCCCGCCACCCAGCGGCGGGAGTGGGCTGGTCACCTGACCTACCTGTCGCGTGTGCCGCGAGTTTTGAATTCTGTCGGGACGTCGGAGACTATAGTTAAGTATATATCTGCCGGGTAAGTATGTACAAAACTTTATTGTATACTAACAATATCATGTTTAAAGTATTTCTGGGCTCAGCTCATGTCGGCCTATGAAAGTATCCTTAATATCATTCTTTCTAGGCAAAATTAATCTAAAATTACCAGAGAAAAACAAAATTAAGAAAATGTCAGTAAAACTGACTCGCTCACTCTATAAAAGAAGTGTCGGTATGAGAATAGGGGCGAGTGGGAACACTACCACGAGTCATTCACCATTTAGACCTTCCAATCTAAAATCCCCACCAGAGAGAGCTGATACTAAAGGGTGATGCGGCCGCTACTACTACTACTACTGACGCCACGGACAGCAGCGCCCCTAGCGGTCATCGTTAATCATTAGACTGTACACGTTGTACGCTTTTTTTCGTGCCGTGTTTTCTTGGGATTTATCTCTTTTATTCACCATGGAACGTGCTGCCATCGCATCGGCTAAGTTAAGTGCCTCATAAGTAGTATTTTACCGTATTTTAGTCTTCCAGGGACCAGTATTTTCCTTCTAATAGGTCATATATGGTCTCCCGGTTGACTCGTGGCGGCGCCATGCCGCCTCTTGTTAAGAATTCCCGGTCTTCCATACTAGGACTTCTTATACTTATGGGATTACTATACCATTTCTCTTAGTTTGGTATTTAGGGCTATTCTGTGTTTCTGGCCCAGCATCCCGGCTCTTGCTCTTCATCGGCTATCGCTGGCTCCGAGTAGTCAACTGTTCCTCGGAACAGTTTGCCTCCTCCTGGGCTTCTTTTTCTTTTACTAAAAGTGTCTTTTCCATCTTTTACGATGTATTTTTAGTTTTATTTAGGGTGTTAGGCTAGCCTAGGTGCATGTCCCATGTGTTGGTACAGTCTGGTTCACGTGGCCCTTCCACGGTTGTGTTGCTATCGCGGCTTAGGCCACTTGCGGTCACGTGTTCCATAGCACCTTACCCTTCCCCTTCCCTCCCTACCAGGTATAGGGAGGGGTCTGGGGGACTCCTTGGTTACCATGACAACCACAGTAGCCTTCCTCCCTCTTTCTCTGAGGAGGCCAGGAGCTCCCTCCCAGCTGGGGTATAGGGCGACCACTTGTCTCGGGTACCGGGTCACCGAGCGGGTAGTTGTTGGGACGGGGAGGAGTAGGCCACCCCCCCCTCTCTCTCTCTCCCGCCGCGTTACGCCGGGAACCCCCCCCATTGCTCAGTCCCACCTTTCCCCTACTGTAACGAACGGAGCCTCCGCTGCAGCCGGGGCCCCTTTGGTTATAGTTCGTCTGGCTCCGCCAGCGGGCGGGGTGGTCACTACTAGTGGTCTATTGCTTGCCTACTATATCCTGCCTTTTTCCCGCTACCGGAGGAGAGCTTGCTTCTTACCCGGGCACTCTTCTAGTAGACGGGGAAAAGATTTATATATATATTTCGTTATAAATATAAGGATGTACCCTAATTTTACGGTGAATTTTAGTATTAACTAACTGTGTGTATACCATCTCCGTCGTTCTCCGTTGTGGTTTCATGGCTCACCACCACACCTGGTTGGATATTCTCCCTTGTCTCCGGCGTAGCCTTAGACAACTCCAACCGCCTAGTTACCACACGTATTATGGCGGGGCTCTGGTTTAATCTAACTTTCACGCTCCGGCATGCAGCGGAGCAATTGTTAGGCTGTAAGTGTTCTCCTGATACTTATGTATCTTTCCACTTACAGGCTACCAACTGTCAGGTCCTGGGGTGTAACGCGACGCTTTACGACCCCTGCGCCCACGATGAGTGCAGGACTCACGCCCCGTGTGCCACGACCCACAACGCTATGATCGTCTGGCACCCAGAAGCCTGCACCATTTGCTATGACCTTGTCAGTCAGCTGGTGGGAGGGGTAAGTCGATTTTAGACTTCTTTATCGTATTACTAATAACACTTAGTCATAAGCTTGTTAAACCCCGTCCCCGCCACTAGAAGCTTCATTTCGCCTTCTCTTTCAGGCTGCCGCCGTGAAGGAAGTCGCCCTAGCAACCCTGAAGGCTTGGGTGGGCGGCTTCGGGAAGAACGCCGCCAAGGGCCAGCCGTACATCTTAGATAAGAAGCTGGCCGTTCAGATCTTCCCCGGCGGCAAATCAACAGGCTACGTTGATCCTATCTCGGCAGCCCCTCTCATCGCTTCCATACAGCAAGAGGTGCAGCAGTCGTTCGGGTCCGCGGCCACGCAGGAGCCGGTCCCAGACGTCGCAACTTTGGACCTGAACATCGAACCTATGGCGGTAGGGGCGGAGGATTTGTTGGTTGAGGTAGGTGTGTCGGGCGCCCAAGGTCTTTCCTTGGGCGCTCCTGGATCTTCTCCTGTCCCTTCTACTGCTTCTTTTCAAGGCTTTACGGGATCTGAGATCCCTGCCCGCTCTCCCGCTCTCTCTGTACCCCCAAAGGTGAAGGGACAGAGAGAACAGAAGACCCTCCACAAGACGACTTCTAAGAAGTCGTCGTCGTCTTCTTCAGTAAAGAAGTCTTCGACTTCCTATGCTGACGCGGTGAAGGCTAAGCCGAGCTCTTCGTACTCCAAGAGCTCTAGAAGCAAGGCTTCTAAGGAGAAGGCTCGCGCTCCAGCCGAGCCAATGCCTTCTCCGGCCTCCACCGCATCCACTCCGGCAACGCCGGTTGGAGTAGCGGGACCGAGCGCCTTTGATCCCACTGCCTTCTCAGCAGTGGTGATGCAACAGGTAGGAGAGATGGTAGGCTCGCAGGTCTCCGCCCTTGGAACCAAGTTTGAACAGATGTTTGCGCAGCTGTCAAACACCCTCAGTCAGTCGGGCCAATCCATCCAAGATCTCTCTAACAGAGTTAGAGAGAATGAGGACCGAGTAGCTGGGCTTTCTCAGGCTCCTCAACCCAATCGCCCAGTAGGCAGGTACTGGCATTCTCCAGCGACCTCCATATGAGTCGCTACCAGCCTTCTCCATGGATAACCCATGGAGAGTGGCCGCTTACGCTCCATTCAAGGACGGTATGATCTCTGTCCCGGAGTGTGGAACTCGAAGAATTGAGGACTTCGAGTTTTATCCTCCGGGATTAACTCAGCCTTTCATTGGATATGCTAGGCTGACC
Organism: Macrobrachium nipponense; assembly: GCF_015104395.2. Taxonomy (NCBI): domain Eukaryota; kingdom Metazoa; phylum Arthropoda; class Malacostraca; order Decapoda; family Palaemonidae; genus Macrobrachium; species Macrobrachium nipponense. Next base: position 37,672,338 of record NC_061102.1, on the reverse strand, counting down.
GTGGCGGCCCTCACTAGGGAGGACAAGATTTCCCGAGAAAACGTGCTATATAGTAGAGAGCACGCACAGCGGGAATGGGTTCACTGCCTGGAGGACTGGGAGTGTACAACACTAAGCTCCAGGCTTTCAAGAGTCCTTTCGCTATTTTTGCGACGGAGGAGGAGGCTTCTCTTCCGTTCGCTACCAAAATAGTGGAAGCGACTCTTCAGGCAGTCCTCAAGGATGAGCCCATGCCACAGCTGAGGGAAGCTGATTCTACTTCTCCGCTCTTTCCAGCCTTTGGAGAATTGTGGGAGAACTTGCCTGCCACATTCACGATTGGTAAGCTTAAGCCAGACTGCGCAATGGACCAGTTTGGCGAAAAGCTTCCAAGACTGCCTGATACTTTGATTCAGGCAGAGTTCGATGCTCGAACTAGGTTTGGGAGGTCCCTCAACTCCTTAATTATCACTGAAATGGCGGCACTGTCGTATGGCACAGAACCGCTATTCAAGATTCTGGCCAAGTCTCAGCTCCAAACAGTTCAGACGGATGCTTTCGACTTCTTCCAAGCTAGGAGGAACTGCCGAAAGCACGTTCTGCAGGAGTGCACTATTAGGCACGAACCTAATAGACTCCTGGCTTCCAGCATGTGGGGGCGGACCTCTTCCCAGAGTCCGCTGTGAATGAGGTGCACCACGAGGCTGCTAGGCTCAACCAGAGCCTTAGAGCTAGGTGGGGCATCTCTTCTAAGAGGAAGCAAGAATCCGCCCCTGCTGCTGGTAAGAAACTCAAGAAGTCTGGTAAAAGGTTCCAGCCTTACCAGAAACATCAGCAGCAACAGCAGTTCGTTCAGGCTGTCCCAGTTACCCAACAAGGACAGCCATCAACTTCGAAACAGGCCCAACCCATCCTCCTGTTGTCCCCTCAGTCACAACCCTCAACCTCCTACGCAGTCTCGCCGGCCTTCAACTCTATGTATGAAGGTCAGGCTTACCCAGCCTTTAATAGGCTTTCGAGAGGTAGCAGGGCGAGAGGCCACTTTCGCCAGCGTGGCACAGGGAGAGCGGCAAGCGGAAGGCAGTTCAGAGGAGGGCGCGGAGGTCAACCCGCCCAACAACAGTGAGGCTCCCCAGGTAGGAGGGAGGCTGTTCCTCTTCCTTCACAGGTGGGGGTTCAGCAAATGGGCACAGAGCATCGTGTCCAAGGGATTGGGTTGGAGTTGGATCAAAGATCCCCCTCCAATCAAATCATTTTATCAGGAACCATCAAAGGAATTGACAGATTAGGCGAAGGAACTCCTTCAGAAAGGAGCTATTGCGAGAGTCAAGCATCTAAAATTTCAAGGTCGCTTATTCAGCGTGCCAAAGAAAGGCTCAACAAAAAGAAGGGTAATCTTAGACTTGTCAAAGCTAAACTCTTTCATTCGTTGCGACAAGTTCAAAATGCTTACCATCTCGCAAGTAAGGACCTTACTTCCCCGTGGGGCCGTCACATGCTCCATCGATCTTACAGACGCATACTATCATATCCCTATAGCCAGGCACTTCCGCCCATTCCTAGGCTTCAAACTAGGAAATCAGACGTTCTCATTCAAAGTGATGCCCTTCGGTCTGAATGTAGCCCCCAGGGTATTCACGAAAATAGCAGAAGTGGTGGTTCAACAGTTGAGAACTCAAGGGATAATGGTAGCAGCATACCTCGACGATTGGTTGATCTGGGCACCAACAGTCGAGGAATGTCTCAAAGCCACGAAAAAGGTAGTTCAATTTCTGGAACATCTGGGGTTCCAGATAAACAAGACGAAATCCAGACTTACTCCAGAGTCTCGTTTTCAGTGGCTAGGAATCCAATGGGATTTGTCTTCCCACAATCTGTCAATTCCGGTGGTCAAAAGGAAAGAAATAGCCAAGTCTGTCAAACAATTTCTCAAATGCAAACAAACATCAAGGAGAAACCAGGAAAGAATCCTAGGTTCTCTTCAGTTTGCCTCAGTGACAGACATCCTCCTGAAAGCAAGGCTGAAAGATATAAACCGAGTTTGGCGATCGAGAGCAAACGACAAATCTCGAGACAAGTTGTCAGTAATTCCACAGATCCTTCGCAATCAGCTCCGTCCATGGACAAAAGTGAAGAACCTGGCCAAACTAGTACCCCTTCAATATCCCCTTCCAGTGTTAACCATTCACACGGATGCCTCCCTGTCCGGGTGGGGTGGGGGGGATATTCTCAATTCAAGCAAGTTCAGGGGACTTGGTCAGTTCAGTTCCGCCAGCTCCACATAAACGTCTTGGAAGCAATGGCAGTATTTCTTACCTGAAGAGACTTCTTCCCCAAAAAAGTCTCATCTAAGACTAGTTTTGGACAGTGCAGTGGTAGTTCATTGCATCAACAGAGGAGGGGTCCACAATCCAAACATGTGAACCATGTCATGATAGCCATCTTTGCACTAGCAGACAAACACAAATGGCATCTGTCCGCCACTCACCTGGCGGGGGTAAGAAATGTGATAGCAGACGCTTTGTCCCGGTCGGTCCCTCTGGAATCAGAATGGTCCCTGGACGACAGGTCATTCCAGTGGATATGCCGGAGAGTCCCAGGTCTTCAAGTGGATCTCTTCGCTTCACAAGCGAACCACAAGCTCCCTTGCTACGTGGCCCCCAACCTGGACCCTCTGGCTTATGCCACGGACGCCCTGTCGCTAGATTGGAATCAGTGGAGGAAAATTTATGTCTTTCCTCCAGTGAATCTTCTTTTGAAAGTCTTAAGCAAGCTGAGGACTTTCAAGGGACTAGTAGCTCTGATTGCTCCAGACTGGCCCAAGAGCAACTGGTATCCTCTGCTTCTGGAATTGGGTCTCCGACCTCAACGGATTCCCAATCCCAAGCTGTCACAATCAGTACAAATGAGGACTGTGTTCGCTTCCTCAGGAATTCTTCAGACCCTAACTTTATGGACTTCATGAAGTTTGCGGCTAACAAAGATGCTAACATTGATCCACAAAACATCCTCTTCCTAGAATCAGATAAGAGAGAGTCAACTATTAGACAATATGACTCAGCTGTTAAAAAATTAGCATCCTTCCTGAAAGAATCAAACACTACAACCATGACAGTTAACTTAGCTATATCCTTTTTCAGATCCTTGTTTGAAAAAGGTTTAGCAGCTAGCACTATTACTACTCATAAATCGGCTTTGAGGAAGATCTTTCAGTTGGGTTTCCAGATAGACCTAACAGAATCTTACTTTACGTCTATTCCTAAAGCCTGTGCTAGACTTAGACCTTCTCAAAGGCCTACTGCAGTCTCATGGTTCTTAAATGATGTCTTCAAACTAGCCTCAGATACTGACAACTCGTCTTGTACATTCATAATGCTTCTTAGAAAGACGTTATTCTTATTAAGCCTAGCTTCAGGAGCTAGAATTTCAGAACTGTTGGCTCTATCCAGAGATGCGGGTCATGTGGAATTCCTCCCCTCAGGAGAAGTTCTGCTTGCTCCGGATCGTAGTTTTTTGGCTAAAAATGAGGATCCTCTTGCAAGGTGGGCTCCTTGGAAAGTCATCCCACTTCCGCAAGATCCTTCTGTCTGCCCAGTATCAACTTTAAGAGCCTTTCTATCTCGCACATCCTCAAGATCCTCAGGTTCTCTCTTTATGAGAGAAAAAGGTGGTACTTTATCAGTAAAAGGAATTAGACAACAGATCCTTTACTTCATTAAACAAGCCAATCCTGATTCATTTCCTAAAGCACATGACATCAGAGGAGTGGCCACCTCAATTAACTACTTTCAACATATGAACTTTGAGGATCTTAAAAAGTATACTGGATGGAAATCTCCGACAGTCTTTAAACGTCACTACCTAAAGTCCTTGGAATCTTTAAAATTTTCTGCAGTAGCAGCGGGAAACATTGTTTCTCCTGATACTGGTATAGTAGTCATAGTATAGATCCAGGTCTCCTTTCTACCTACCTCGTCCAACATGCCTCACCCTATCGCCATGCTACTCGGATACTCTAGCCTTAGCCGCTGAGATCATATTGGTGGATTGTCCCTTATTTTTTTGCTAGGGACATCCACACTATGTACTTATAATGTACTTCAGTGTCCCTACCCTTATTTTTATGCTAGGGTAGGACACAATGTGTTTGTATATTATGTAAATATCTTACTTAAGTGAATCTATTGTGTTAATTTACATTGCATTACTGGATATTACTATGTTTAATATAAGTTAATTTTAAGTACTTTATATTGTTTGCTTTCTTTATCATGTCATTGTTTAGGATAAGTTAGCTTTAAGTACTTAGTTTGTATTATGTAATGTCCCTGATTCACTTATATTATATACCTCTTTTTTACAACTGATTTTCATTTGTCCTTATTCCCATCTTGTCTGTTTCTCTGGTACTCTTTCATAGGCCGACACGAGCTGAGCCCAGAAAAGGGATTTTGACGTAGGAAAAATCTATTTCTGGGTGATTGGCTCGTGTCGCCCTATGAAACCCACCCTGTCTTTGTTTACCCACCCTGCAGGACAAGATGTTCATAGATTAAGGATGACCGCTAGGGGCGCTGCTGACGCCACGTCAGTAGTAGTAGTAGTAGCGGCCGCATCACCCTTTAGTATCAGCTCTCTCTGGTGGGGATTTTAGATTGGAAGATCTAAATGGTGGATGACTCGTGGTAGTGTTCCCACTCGCCCTTATTCTCATACCGACACTTCTTTTATAGAGTGAGCGAGTCAGTTTTACTGACATTTTCTTAATTTTGTTTTTCTCTGGTAATTTTAGATTAATTTTGCCTAGAAAGAATGATATTAAGGATACTTTCATAGGGCGACACGAGCCAATCACCCAGAAATAGATTTTTCCTACGTCAAAATCCCTTTTTTATAGGGGTTCCAACTATTCGCGGGTTCTGGCTATTCACGGGGGGTATGAATACAGGGGGACCCCTGTACATATATGCTTTCCCTCCCTTCAGTATGGATCAGGGAGGTGATCAACAAGTTGAGTTATCATCAAGATGTTTCCATGATCTAGTGGCACTGATTTGACCAAGGAAAAAATGGTTCCCAGATATACTAAATCTGTTGGTGGACTTTTCGAGACTCCTGGCACAAAAACTGTCGCTGTTCAGACAGCCCCACTTCTCCAGGTTCCACCAAGGGTTGTCCACTTTGACCCTGGCAGGCTTCAGACTGTCAAGCGCCTCGTCAGGGCGAAGAGTTTTTTTTAAATTGGCTGCAGAAGCTGTTGCTGGATGCAGGCGACCTTCTTCTAGTGAGCGCTATCAGTTCAAATGGACAGTTTTCAGAAGATAGTGTAGCTGCCATAACATCTCATCTGCTGAAACATCTTTAGGTCAAGTAGCTGATTTTCTACTATATCTGAGGACCTCCAGAAAGCTTGTTACATCCACTATTAGACTTGTGAACTGCTTCGGACTGTCTCTTTGAGGAACCTTACCAAGAAAACTCTTTGCCTAGCAGCCTTGTCCACTGCCGAATGTGTTATTGACCTGCAAGTGATCAATCAGAGTGTTGGTTTTTCTCAAGGAAATGCAGTTTGTTCCCTCTCTCTTTGGTTCCTGGCCAAGAACGAGGACCCTTCTAGACTTTGGCCCCTTTCTTTCACTGTTAAGAATTGAACAGATCTCCTTGGAGCAGAAGAAGAGGAAAGGCTTCTGTGCCCAGTAAGAGCCATCAGATTTATCTCCATAGGACACAGAAAATTAGGGAACCAAACAACCTATGGTGCTTGGTGAAGAACCCTTTGCGCCCTCTTTCCAAGAACGCTCTTTCCTTTTTCCTGAGCAGCCTGATTTCTAATCCCACTCCCAGATTAGAGACAATGTCTTACCGACATGTAAAGTAAAGGCCCGTGAGGTCTGGTTCGTTACTACCTTCCTTGCCTTCGGGCATAATATGTCCTTGTCGAATACCCTCCAATCAACCTTCTGGAAATGCAAGTTGGTTTTCGTGGCGCGCTATCTCAAGAACGCGGAGACTATATATGAAAATTGCAGTGCATTAGGGCCTTTATCTATGGTGTCAGAAGAGGAAGCATAGGAGGTCTTCTGTATTGAGTTTTTATGGGAAGCCCAGGCAAGGGCATCTCTTTTTTTTTTTTTTTTTTTTTTTTTTTTTTTTTTTTTTTTTTTTTTTTTTTTTTTTTTTTTTTTTTTTTTTTTTTTTGCTAGCTACGGGTGTACTTCTCTTACTGCAAAGTTCCCACTTATGTAGGGGCAACTCTGGGCTCTGCAGCCATGCCCATTATAGGTCAAGAGGAGTATCGACCAGAGGCGGCATTTTTCTATGATCTCATTTAATGGTTTTAAGTAGAGTAGTATGTCCATAGATCCCACCTCAGCTCAGTCTGGAGTCAGCTATGTAATTAGTTGGCAAGTTACAGTGTTACCCCTTATTGAGGGGGAATGGGTATCAGACGCCCCTGCGAATAACTAGAATCCATGAATAGTTGAAATCCCTATGAAAATGCTTTAAACTGCCTTTTTGTTAGTTAAAAATCAAGATAAACCCACTAAAAATGTTTATACTGGGTTTTTTAGTAGTTTTATCACAAAAACTGCATTTCATGATGAAATTGATAAAAAAAAAAGGAATTTCTGGATATTTCTCATAGTAAAATACTGCAAATAGGCAAATTTCCCGCAAATAAGAAGGATATATGTTCTAGAGAGAAATCTGTGAATACGTGAGTCTGGGATTATGGGGGGTTGACTGTGTACAAAAATGACATTTTTATATAATAAAATAAAGTTTTGTATATACTGCTTACCAAGTAATTACATGATCAGAGCCCTCCCTCCTCCCTTAGCTTGGACATAAAGGGCATAAACAAATTGAAGCTCTCTGCCTAGTTGTTTCTCCTGGTACCCAGAAATTGGGTGGGACTGGTTACCTACACCAAAGCAGTCACTAGTGCTACTGGAAAGTTTGAATTTTTAGACTGGCCAAGGTAGAAACTTTTAGCTATGGAATTATGTATTTGTTAAGTATATACAAAATTTTATTATAAAAATTTCAATTTGGTATGAATGTATAAAATTACACTGTAAGTGTGGAGAGGTTTGGAGATGCAATAAGTTATATCTTGGCTTAGAGACTACTCCTGAAGAAGACCTAAGTTATCTTAAAAGACTGGCCTACCCTTTGCAAGAGATCTCATCATGAAAAAATTATCATAGCCACTATAACTAATAAGTTTTTGCATTTCGTTTATTTGTGTAGAAACATTTTTTTATAGTTTATTGGCAATCTTAATATGTGTATATTAATTTGACAGTATTATTTCATGAAACAAATGAACTCATTTGTTGTGATCCTTTGTTTACTTTTATTCCCTCAATTTTTCTTAAGTCATCTAGGTTTTAGTAATCTTCTCCCCCTCCATTTCTTATAATCTGTCATTTATTTATAATAATTACTATGCTATCAATACACAGTTACTGTATTAATGTGTAATTCTATCTTATTTTTAGTTCATTATTAATTTGGTCTCTTTTGGTAGAACAAGTGTTCATTTACTGAACTGGGGTTGAAATGTAGGATGTATTGTTGGGATCACATCATGAGTAGATAGGTTGATTTTAACAGAAGGAATGCCTTCGTATTTGCTAACTGTCCCTCTTCTTATGAAGGATACTCTGGTTTTAAGTCTGAATATATCCTTCACTGAATGAAGCATTGGTTTGCCTTTACCACATATGTAATTTGTATTGGATAATCATGATTTTTCACTTTAAAAACCTAGCAACTTGGGGACAAGCCAGCCCAGCTCAATGCTGGTCCCAAGCTTGGGTGGGTACATAGGGAGAGTTGGAGTAAGGAAGGTTATCCATTTATAAAACACCTGCCAAAACCAATTTTGAAATGTGCTGTTCAAGACAGAATAGTTGAAGGAGCATTAAAAACAGTAACTCTGACTAGGGATCTAGTTGAGAAGACCATTTTTCCCCTTAGAGTGCTAATCATCATTTTGTTTTGTGTTTGTATGTTCATTCTGTTATTATAAGACTTCCTTTTACGTTCCTTTAAATTAGGTTGCTCCTCCTTGTCCACGTGTGGAAGACTTGAGATACCACTGGACACAACTAACAATTGTGTGTCAAAGATGTCGAGAGCTCGAAGGACAAGCACCTGCGGTGGAGGAAACACATGTCCCGCGACACTTGACACAAATGTTGAAGGTTAGTTTGCTAGAATAGTAGTATTTATTAACTCGGTTTCTGCTATGTAATGATTAGTTTGTTATTTGTATTATGGTATGAGGAGCATTGATATTTTCTGTATTTTGTAAGTCTTTACGGTAGAGAGTGTTTGTTGGTACAGGTAAGTTATAAGGAAAGTAAGTGTTTTTCATAAGTTCACTTCTAGAAGAAATTTAACATTGTCCTCTGGACATTTGTTAAGGTTAACATTACTGACATTAAACACTGCATAATCAGCATACAACACCTGTTGTATGATGAAGACTGTCAGCATTAATTGTTCTTGGAGAAAAGTCAGATTTCTTCATAGAATATCATTTTTCCTGTTACAGATTTTTTGAGTCATGAAAAGTTTCAGTTTTAGTAATATGACGTGAGGAGTCAGTACTAATTTAAGTTTGGAGATTATTCTATGGTTAAGACCAAAGGTTTGTTCCGCATATGAACAAATTGCTGTTGTGATATTTTCACAAAAGTTGCTATTATTAATACTATGTCCTACAAATCATAATTATCTACGTACAGTGGACCCCCCGTATTCACGTTCTCCAGATTCGCGAACTCACACATCCGCGGATTTCTCTCGGGAACGTTTCCCTGCATTATTCGCGGAAAATTCGTGCATTCGCAGTATTTTTCTATGGTAAATATCCACAAATTCCTGGTTTTTTTGATGAATTTCATCATAAATTGCACTTGTTGTGATAAAACTATTAAAAAAACCATGTATGAAAATTTTTAGTGGGTTTTTCTTGAGTTTTAACTAACAAAATAGGCTGTTTTTAGCATTTTTATAGGGGTTCCAAACATTCGCGGGTTCTAACTATTCACGGGGGGGTCTGGTACGCATTCCCCGCGAATACTGGGGGACCACTGTACTTAAACTTTCACTCCTAAATTCAGGTTATACTTGTACTGTATATACACTAATGAGTGATTACTTTGTACGTAGTCTTTTTTGTAAAATCAAACATTCTTTCATTCAAGTCATAACCTTCATTTAGTGTACAAAATATGAGGCAGGTAATTGTTGTGTACCTGTGGGTTCAGGTGGTATATGTGGTAAACTAATATTGCTTGCTTTTTTTATCTATAAAACAAAAGACTGTGATGTCTGGGATGTTTTAAGAGAAAATATATATATGAGAGTAGCTTTACTTTTAAAAGAATTGATACTGTATAGAAATGTACTAGAAGTTTGGAAACAATCCTCTTTGGTAAATGTTTCTACAAAAGTACATAAATTTATTCCAAAAAATGGAGAGACAAGAAATGAAAAGAAAACCTTTGTCTATATTTTGTTATTAATTTTCTTCTTTGCAGACTTTCGGCTGAAAGTATTTTGTGCTCAACAAGTAAAAGCTTCATCTCAGCTTTATGGATTATAAATGAGTACTAGTACGATGATCCTTTGAATTTAATTTTAAATAATGCTGACAGATTATGTATTACTGTTTGTTTTTTGACCAACTGAGTATGGACTTAAGAAATTATAGTTTGGCCATGCTCCCAAGAAAGTTATGTATTATGTTGTAATATGATAAATTTTCTGTGTGCTTTGTCTGATAAATCACTTTTTGGATAAATTTTTCTAAATTTTGCATAAGGTAGTGCTTTAGTTGCTGATCTTAGCATGTGTGTAGGTTTTATATTTAATGAAGGAGACCATTTGTAAGATCTGCATCATAAGAATTTATTAACTTCATAATATGCTTAAGAATGTGCTGTAGTACATATAAATTAAAGCTTATTGAAAACTTTTTTTCTTTATCTCTTTCAAAGTTGCTAGTAGCAGAAGAACAAGAGCAAAAGTTAGGTGGCCCTCTCAGTCCATGCATGGAGTATTTGATTCAAGAAAAGGTGCTTGCAACATTGGCCTCATATGCCAGAGCTGATCGTCCCTTAGGAATACGCCAACATGCCTATGTTTTCTTGGTAGGGGTGTTGAATCATCTTCACCATTCACACCTTCATCATGCCCCTATTCATAAGCCATTGCAGGTAAGGAAAGTGTATCTTGTTAGCAATTATCTCCATAGTTTTATTGGCTTAGTTATAAAGCTCTATACATATTGTATATGACCAGTTATACTTATTCTTTGTTAGCCTTTCACTTAAAATTACCTGTTTATGAATAGCAGTACTTGCAAGCATTGTCACTTGCACCTTGCTGTTAGGGTCTATGAAGGTCAATGCTTAGTAGCAGCAAACTTGAAAACCACATTTGTTTGAATGGTAATATAATTAAACCAATATGCTAACACCCGAGGCCAGTACTATGTTTTCAAGCTAAACCATTGAAAAGTTACCAGTTATTCTTTATGTAATGTTTTAATTCATTAACTTATGTACTACAAATGGTATTAAGTATGCATATTATTTGATTGTATGTATGTATGTTTGAGGATGCATTCATTATTTAAATTTTAGAAATCTTGAAATTTAGAGCAGTGTTAAAACTGTACTAAAAAAAGATAAGGATACATCATGTAGCATTGTGAGATTGTTTTAATCAGTAATATTAATTTGTTTCAACACACCAGTAAACCTATTACAGTACTTTGCATACATGTCTGAGCTATCCTGAAGTTGGTTTCGACATTTATTTTTTCTGGTATAACAAAAAAGAGAAAAGAAAATATACAAACCAATCCCTGGGTCAAGTAGCAAACTGGGTTACATACTAAATCCCCAAATGCTACTGATTTTTCTTGGATTTATGAAAGCATTTATATAATTTAAATAACTTTAAGCTTTTGTTTCAATACTACAGTAATTGTAAAATTTTATGTTAGCCAAATCTGAAGAAGTAACTGTTTAGGACAACTTTATATTCATGAAATGAGTAAATTGAAAATACATACATAAATGTAATTTGTTCATGAAACTTACCTGTCAGATATATATATAGCTGTATTTTTCCCGAATCCGACAGAAATTTAAACACTTACGACACACGCAGTGGGAGTCAGGTGGTTAGTACCCATTCCCGCCGCTCGGATCCGGGTATCGGGAACCATTCCCATTTTCTATACATAATTTTTCTGTCGCCGGTGCTGTAAACAACGTTTGCTGCACCTTCGTCCAGATTTTGGAAACTTACTAGCTACTTGAGTATCCCTTTTGGTTTTTTCTTTGGTATCTGAATTGGATCGGTGGCTTGGCACACGTTGACTTTGGATTGATTTGATTTTGGTTTTGATTTTTCTTTGATCAAGATGTCAGGGTCTAGTTCAACTAGCGCTAGATTTTGTTCTATGTCTGAATGTAGAGGTAGGCTACTGAAAGCTTCAGTAGACCCACATTCTGTTTGTAAGGTTTGCAGGGGGAATGAATGTACGTTTGAAAGTCGTTGTAAGGAGTATGAAAGATTAACAGAGTCTGAGTGGAAGGCGTATGAAACCTATCTTAAGAAACTTGAGCGAGATAGGTTAAGGAGGTCTTCCTCCAGGAGTGTTTCAGGTAGGCAAGATTTTAATGATTCTCCTGCTAACCCTCCTTCTGTAGATTATGCTCCTACCCCTGTAGTGTTGCCTCCGGCCCCTGAAGCAGTGTCGGTAGTTGGTAAGACTTTATCGCTAATTCTTGAATCGATTCGTAACTTAGAATCAAAAGTGTTAGCTCTGGAGAGCAAAAGTGAAGAAAAGTGCAGTGAAAGTGCCCCTTGTGTAGTGGAGGGTGCGTCAGATCGGCCTCATTCCGCCTCTAGACCTAGACCTCTGCTTGACTCCCAGGTTACGGGGAGAGAGCATGTCGAAAGTTGAAGGAGGGTTACGAGGAACCCCCACTGATCTGGCGTGCCTTCGGCAGCTTCTGACGAACCTACCCAGACTGCCAAGGAGCGTGCGCATGCACGTCTTCTCAAGGAGTGCTTTTCCTCTTTGGAAGCTTCCTCCCCGCGCAAGGGGTGGAGCTCTCATGCCGCATCACGTCCGCTGAAAAGGACGGCTCGTGTTCGGGACGCTTCACGTCCAAGTTGTTCTCCGGAACTTTGCTCTTCGCCTGATAGTGCGTTTGCTGCTTTTCCTCCGCAGAAGAAGCGTAAGGATTCTTCGGAGGCAGAGTCTTTCCTAGATGATTCTTTCGAGCGCCGCAGTCGCTCTAAGGTGCGTGAAGTGGCGGTTCCTGGGAGTAGGAAGAAGGCGTCCCCTCGCCACTCGCCTGCTCACAGGATCAGCCCCCCCCCCAGAAAAGGAGGCTTCACCTACAAGCAAGATTCTCCAGTCGCTTCAGCAGCAACTTCGAGATGTTATTTCTTCGAGAGAGACTTTTCCACGTCACCGTAGAAAGGATGACAATCTTCCTGTGAAGAGGTCGAGGCGTTCTCCCTCTCCCTCTCCTCGCTCGTCTCTCTCTCCGTTTGAGTCTCCCTCTAGAGTTCGTTCTGCTCCCCAGCAAATCTCTAGAGGAGGTGAGAAATTCGTTTCTCGCTCTCGAGAAGCGGTTGTATCCGCTACTATGAAACATGTAGATAGGAAGCGCGTTTCTTTAGATGCCGAGCGTGCTTCTGTGAAAGTCAAGCGCGCTTCAGTGGACGCCGAGCATGATTCGGTGGACGCCGAGCATGATTCGGTGCAAGTTAAGCGAGCGCCAGTGGACGCTCAGCGCGTTACAGTGGACGCTTGGCGTGCGCCAGTGGACGCCAGGTGTGCACCTGTAGCTGTCGAGCGCACTTCAGTCGGCGCCAGAAGATTGGCATCGGACGCCAAGTGCGTGCCTACGGACGTCAGTTTTCCACCACCGCAAGTGCAAGTGGAAGCGGGAACTCTTCCTGTTCGCCGCTCTTTCTCTTTTGAGAAAGCTCGTGACTCTTCCTTACTTCCTCCGACTTCTCCAGTGTCTGAAGAGGAAATTAGTGACGCTTTCGTCGAAGTGGACGAAGAACAGCAGTTAGCTCCAGTCTCGACGGACTACAAGGTTTTAACTCGTCTGCTACAGTCAGTCTTTGCAGACACTTTTCAGCCTGAAGCTCCACGTACTCCTCCCTCTCAGTTTTCGTCATCCAAAGCTACTAAGATCTCGGGCTTTGTGAAAAAGAAGAAGTCTCTTTCTACGAAGCAAGCTTTTCGCAAGGTCCACTATTGGATGGAAAAGAGGAAAGCTTCAGGCAAGACTTCTTTTGCTTTACCACCTTCAAGACTTTGTGGCAAAGCTGGTATGTGGTACGAGACGGGAGAAAACGTCGGAGTTAAGCTTCCAGCCTTGGCTCAAGGAAACTTTGGTAGTATTGTGGATGCCGCCAGAAGATCTTTTCTGTCTGCTTCCAAAGTCTCTTGGACACATAGTGAGCTTGATTTTCACCTTAAAGGCCTCTTCAGGACACTAGAGGTCTTTAATTTTCTTGACTGGTGCCTAGGAGTTTTGGATGCCAGGTCCAGGAGTTCTGATTCCATCAGTCTGGGGGAGCTGTCCAGTGTATTGTCTTGTATGGACAAGGCCGTCAGGTATGGCTCTGAGGAATTGGCTGCTCATTTCAGCACGGGACTGCTTAAGAAAAGAGCACTCTTTTGCAATTTTACCGCAAAGTCGGTCTCGCCAGCGCAAAAAGCGGATCTTCTTTTCGCGCCTTTCTCAGAACATCTCTTCCCCCAGTCTATGGTAAAGGACATAGCCGCCATTCTCCAGGAGAAAGCAACCCAAGACCTTCTGGCGCAGTCTTCTAGGAAGCCTACAACTACTTCGTCTTCTGGGTCCTCTGCTTTGAAGAAATCGAAGCCCTTTTGATCTGCTTCTTCCTCGAAGCCAGCCCCTCGAGGAAGAGGCTCTTTCAGAGGCAAGACCCCTGCTCCTCCTAAGAGCAAGAAGTGAGAGGGAAGTCCTTCAGCCACCGGTAGGAGCCAGACTTCTACATTTCGCGAGAGCCTGGGAAGAGAGAGGTGCCGACGCTTGGTCTCTGGACATCGTCAAGAAGGGGTACAGAATTCCTTTCCTGAAGTTACCCCCGCTGACCCCCGCTGTCTTCGACACCAAAGGATTTGTCTCCTTCGTATCAGGGAGAAAAACGGAAAGTGCTTCACGATCTACTAGATCAAATGATCGAGAAGCAGGCGGTGGAGCAGGTCTTCGACCGGAGTTCTCCAGGGTTTTACAACCGTCTGTTCCTAGTGCCGAAGCAGTCAGGGGGGTGGCGCCCCGTTCTGGATGTCAGCAGTCTAAATCGCTTCGTTACCAAGCAGAAGTTCAAGATGGAAACACCTCAATCCATGCTTGCAGCCTTAAGACCGGGGGATTGGATGGTCTCATTAGACCTTCAGGACGCATACTTTCACGTCCCCATCCATCCCCGATCAAGAAAATACCTGCGGTTTGTCCTGAAAGGGAAGGTATTTCAGTTCAGGGCACTCTGCTTCGGTCTCAGCACGGCGCCTATGGTGTTCACCGTTCTTATGAAGAACGTTGCGAGGTGGCTCCATCTTGCGGAAATAAGGATCTCTCTCTACCTAGACGACTGGCTTATTCGAGCCTCATCGCAAGACCGGTGTCTGAAGGACCTTCACACGACTTTGTCGTTAGCGAGGTCCCTGGGACTTCTGGTGAACCTCGAAAAGTCGCATCTGACTCCTTCTCAATCCCTAGTCTATCTGGGGATTCAGATGGACTCAGTGGCTTTTCGGGCTTTTCCGTCCCAGGGGCGACAACTTCAATGCCCAGACAAAGTGTCAGCCTTTCTAGGGAAGGAAACATGCTCGGTGAGGGAATGGATGAATCTGCTGGGGACCATTTCCTCACTGGAGAAGTTTGTTTCTCTGGGAAGGTTGCACCTTCGACCACTTCAGTTCTTCCTCTCAAGCAATTGGTCACGCAAACAGGATCTAGAAGAGGTCTTGTGTTTGACGGAAGAAGTGAAAAAGCACCTCAAATGGTGGTCGGATCCAAAGAAGCTTGCGGAAGGACTTTCGCTCAAGCTTCGGAACCCCGACCTAGTGTTGTTCTCCAACGCGTCATCCACGGGTTGGGGAGCAACGCTAGGAGGGAGAGAAGTGTCAGGCACCTGGAGAGGGGAACAGGTGTCCTGGCACATCAATCTAAAAGAACTTTCAGCGATTTACCTTGCTCTAAGGTTCTTCCAAGAGGAAGTCTCTAACAAAGTGGTTCAGATAAACTCGGACAACACCACAGCCCTGGCATACCTCAGGAAACAGGGGGGAACTCACTCTCCTTCTCTGTTCGCCATCGCGAAGAATATCCTGATATGGGCGAAGTTGCAAAACGTCACGATTCTGACAAGATTCGTGTCAGGCATGGAAAACGTGCGAGCGGACCTTCTCAGTCGGCAAGGACAGCTTCTGCCGACGGAATGGACCCTTCATCAGGAGGTATGCCAGGCATTATGGAAGCTGTGGTTACGTCCTCATGTGGACGTTTTCGCAACTTCCCGAACGAAGAGACTTCCGCTTTATTGCTCCCCAGTTCTGGACCCGGGAGCAGTGGCAGTAGACGCCCTACTGTGGAATTGGCCGGGACTAGATATTTACGCTTTTCCCCCATTCAAAATCCTCGGGGAAGTGATGAGGAAGTTCACGGAGGTGATGTCCTTCCTGGTAGACTTTCCAAGGACTCTGCCCCTAAGGAAAGATCTACTCAGACAGCCCCACTTCGAGAGGAACCACAAAAACCTCCCCGATCTGAGTCTGACTGCGTTCAGACTATCAAGAAGTTGGCCAGAGCGAGGGGTTTTTCAAGACCTGTGGCAACGGCGATTGCCACCGCAAGGAGGGCCTCCTCAATCGCAGTTTACCAATTGAAGTGGGCTGTCTTTAGAATTTGGTGCAGAAAGAAGGACATTTCCTCCACCTCAACCTCTGTGAGCCAGATAGCAGATTTCCGTCTTCACCTTAGGAAAGAAGCGAAATTAGCCGTTCCCACGATTAAAGGCTACAGAAGCGTGCTTTCTGTAGTCTTCAGGCATAGAGGACTCGACTTGGTGAATGACAGAGACATTCATGATCTCATTAGATCATTTGAGACTGTGAAAGTTCTCCAACCGAAAGTACCATCGTGGAACTTAGACGTGGTACTTAAGTTTCTCATGTCGAGTCAATTTGAACCGCTCCATTTAGTTTCGCTTAGGAATCTTACTAAGAAGACCATTTTCCTAACCACTCTGGCGACGGCGAAGAGGGTTAGCGAAATACAAGTCATAAGCAAGCACATTGGGTTCAAGGATCATAGTGCAGTTTGTTCCTTAAGCCCTACGTTCTTAGCAAAGAACGAGAACCCTTCCAACCCTTGGCCGAGGACGTTTGAGATCAAAGGGTTGTCGGAGCTAGTGGGACCTGAACCTGAGAGAGTCCTGTGTCCTGTCAGGGCTCTCAAGTTTTATTTGCAGAAAACCAGAGCATGCAGAGGCTCTTCGGAGAACTTGTGGTGCTCTGTGAAAAAACCAGATCTTCCGATGTCGAAGAACGCACTGGCGTTCTTCTTAAGAAGTACGGTTAAGGAAGCACATGAAAAGTGTAGTGAAAGTGACATGGAGCTTCTAAAAGTGAAAGCCCTCGAGTTGAGGGCTATTGCTACTTCGGTGGCTTTTCACAAGAATATGGCAATTAAAGATATTTTGGGCGCCACTTATTGGCGAAGCAATTCGGTGTTTGCTTCACACTACCTGCGGGAGGTGAAAGCAACATACGAAAATTGTTACTCGCTCGGACCATACGTCGCTGCAGACACTGTTTTGGGGGCAGGAGGTAGCGCTCATCCTATCCTTTAATGGTTAGGGGAGTTTTAACTTGTGTTATGGTTGTGGGGTTGACCGCCTGCGGCGGATCTCCCTTCCATTAGCTTAGTCTAAGTGGGATACCTTTGGTAGGCTACGCCAGGTGGTTTTGTTTTACTTTGTTGCCCTCATTGTATGGTCAATGGTCTAGTCACGTCGTGGTCTCGCCCCTGTTGACAGATCATCTGGAGTGCACCAGCTTTATAGGTCTCTACCTCGCTGGCAACTCTAGTAGCACAAGCAGACTTACGCGGCAGTAACCACGAAGTCAGCTATGCTAACAGGTAAGGAACCAAGATATCAATTATCTGCATATATATGTTTCCTAAAATCTTCTATTCTGTCTACTCCCACCACCAAAGGTGGGATTCAGCTATATATATATCTGACAGATAAGTTTCATGAACAAAATTATATTGTAATGATACAATTAAGTTTGTTCATACTTACCTGGCAGATATATATAATCAAGTACCCACCCACCTCCCCTCAGGAGACAGTGGAAATAAAAATTATGAATAGAAAATGGGAATGGTTCCTGATACCCGCCTCCCAGCGGCAGGAATGGGTACTAACCACCTGACTCCCACTGCGTCTGTCGTAAGTGTTTAAATTTCTGTCGGATTCTGGAAAAATACAGCTATATATATATCTGCCAGGTAAGTAAAAGATTTGTAGTGTATTGCATTTGTTACTAGGTTTATATAGAGAAACTTGTTATGCATTATAGATGTTGAAACTTTAGGTATCTGTCTACTATTATTAGATGTAAGGCTTGTGGAAGTTAAAGTTTCTTTTTAAATAATGAAAACCAACAAAAAGTAATAACTTTTTCATGCAGACAATGGTTAGAGCAGTTTGTGAAATGCGGGCATCACCATATGAAGCAGAAGAAATGGAGTTTTTGTCTACTCTTTGTGAGAAAATACGTCAGGACTGCACAATAATTCTTTTGTACATCCAGGTATGCTTTTATGCAGTCATTGTATATTTTGGTTTTTTATCTATTCTACTTTAGTGCACGATTAGTCATCCAGGGTCTGTTATCTAAATTTATTTTCTCAAAGGATAACACTAGTATATCAGTCGGTTGTCATTTATTCAAAACATTGATGGTAACTTTCTTTCAAAGATCCAGTACAATTGGTGACTTTTATTATTATTATTATTTATTTTTGTTTTATTTATTTATTTTTTATTCTTTTCCCATAACAGTTATCCTATTTGACCGGATGGTTTTTATAGTGTGTGGTTCTGGGTTGCCTCCTGCCTAGTTAGGAGTCCAACACTTCCCACTGTGTGCTGTTTCTAGTAGCACACTCTTCTGCATGAGTCCTGGAGCTACATCAGCATCTATTTTTTGCAGGTTCCTTTTCAGGGATCTTGGGATCGTGCCTAGTGTTCCTATGATTATGGGTACAATTTCCTTATCATTCTTATTTCTATTTTCAGGTCATGATACTTATCAATTCTTTTTCGTTCTTTGTCATCTACTCTGGTGTCCCACGGTATTGCAACATCAATGAGTGATATTCTGTTCTTGGTTTTGTCAATCAACGTCATGTCTGGTCTATTGGCATGTATCACCCTATCTGTTCTGATACCATAGTCCCAGAGAACCTTTGCCTGATTGTTTTCTATCACATTATATTATTATTATTATTATTATTATTTCAGAAGGAGACCCTCTTGTAGGCAAGTTTTGTTAAAAATGGTTGCTGCTTCAGCACTATTAATCTTATAGAGAGAGCCTTCTCTATTTTTCTGGTCACAGCTTTCTCTCTGTTGCTTAGACTGGTGAGCAATGCACCAAAGGGAATGGTAAAATTTGGTTGAGTCATTTTGGTGTTTATTATTGCTTATACAATGCTCTCTCTCTCTCTCTCTCTCTCTCTCTCTCTCTCTCTCTCTCTCTCTCTCTCTCTCTCTCTCTCTCTCTCTCTCTCTCTCTCTCCAACACGATGTTTTGTCCAGATCTACAGGACATTTTCCAGCGATGACTGCTAAGGGACTGAATTCCATTGGTGAGTCCTTCTTATATCCTGTTTTTGCGGGCTCTCGAGTACGGTCTGGAGAACCCCTGGGGCAGGCTGAATTTATTGGTTCCTGGGAAGGTGATTCATCCAGCGAGCTTTCTTGAGTCTTACGGACCTCCTCAGGCGGGGAATATTACTGGGAGCCTCTTGTTTGACTTCTACCTGAGTGATGTCACCCCTGGTATTATTTTCATTATGTGCGTCATGTCCAGTGTTGGCGATCTCATGCATGTTGGCACTTTCATTGGGAGGGAGGGGCGTGGTCCTCTTCACACACGTCGGTATCAGGAACGCTTCTTGAGTGGTGTTGAGGGGAGGCTTTTGCTCAAGAATAAAAAGCGCTTCTAGGAGGCGCAGGCGTCGTGGGTCAGGGGCTCTTCCGATGAGAGAGAGAGAGAGAGCATAGTTTGAGCAATAATAAATACCAAAATGACTCAACCAAATTTTATCATGCCCTTTGGTGAGTTGCTTGCCAGTCTAAGCAACAGAGAGAAAGCTGTCATCAGAAAAATAGAGAAGACTCTCTACAAGATTAATAGTGCTGAAGCAGCAACCAATATTATTATTATTATTATTATTATTATTGAAAGATATTGCTGCATCATTTGCATTTAACTTGTAAATAGTCTTCTCTATTTTTATAATAACTGCTTTCTCTCTGCTATTACAACTGGCAAGTATTGTGGCGATATGATTTGTCAGGAGGAGTAAATTTCAGGGATATTGTTTTATTACAATTTATTTATTACAGAAAGTAAATAGATAGGTCTAGGTATGCATAAGCAATGTTGGGCTAGTTGAATTCTTGTAGTGGCCAACGTTTCTCTCAGTATTATCCAAGTATCAGAGTAGACTGTAGATGCTGTCAGGATTTACTCAATATATAGTGGTAGGTCAGCAAGGTGTTAACCAGTCGCTGATTTTTCATTGGTTGGTGGCGCAGTGCGTTCCTTCTGTTGGTTCAAGAAAGTTTCTTTCAAGATAGTATGCACATTATTGAAGGTTGTGCTGTTGCAACTGTTGGCAGACTGCTGAGGATGGGGGATGACATCTCTGGGCGTTGCATGACATGTGATGTCACGGCGGCTCGAATTTTCATTGGCTGAGCTGCTCATCTCATCTGGTATTCTTGGGTTGGGGTGTCGATTGGTCTGGTATTATTTATGTTATTATTTATATTCATATTTCTTCCTAAGTTGGTTGGGAGGAAGAACACTTCCTGTGTCATATTTAGTGAGGGCTTTTCTTGTTGTACAAGGAGTGCCTCGGTTAGTCGTAAATGTTGCTGGTCGGGAGCCCTCCCTATTATCTTAGTATTCTTGATAATATCGTCACAGGAGATGCGTCCTTGTGTGTTGTCCTGGTATGGTTTTTAATTGCTCCTTCTTGTGCATGACAAAGCGTGTGCGTGGCAAGAAATCCTCTTGGAAAGTTTCATAGAAGTCTTACCAGTGTAAGAGCCGGAACATTGGTAGACTACATTCGACTGCTTCAAAGGGCTCTTATTGGCGGGGTCGGATTGTTCTTCATGATAAGGTGTATGCCGATTTTGATAGCAAATTATGAGTTCCAGTTCTTTGTTGACTTTGGTAAGGGTCACATTATCTTGGATGGTTTTCTTCAATACATCCTTGTCCTCACGGTGACATGCGTGCATTCTTACCTCATAACACAGCTTGATCTTCTCATGGGGGTGGGGCTGCGGTATCTCACTCTCACTGTACTACTGAGCCAGCACTGTTCAGACTTATTTATTAATCAGTCGATTCAGATACCCATTATTAACAAGCATCTGGGTGACACAGTCAAGTTCTTGTGAGTGTCCTGTCAGGAAGAACAGTGTGTGAGGGCCCTCTGACTAACCCAACATTGACTTATATGTACCTTGATTTATTTATTTACTTTCTGTAATAAATAAATTGTAATGCAACAATATCCCAGAAACTGACTCCTCCTGATGAATCATTTCGGCGCAATACTCGCCAATTGTAATAGTAGGGAGAAAGTAGTTATTAGAAAAAATTGAGAAGACTATTTACAAGTTAAATGCAGCTAATGCAGTAATATCTTTCAATGATGCTTGTTTGGAAGAGGGTCCCCTTCCAATATTATTATTATTATTATTATTATTATTATTATTATTATTATTATTATTATTATTATTATTATTACTTTTTTTTTTTGCTCTATCACAGTCCTCTAATTTGACTGGGTGGTATTTATAGTGTGGGGTTCCGGGTTGCATCCTGCCTCCTTAGGATTCCATCACTTTCCTTACTATGTGCGCCGTTTCTAGGATCACACTCTTCTGCATGAGTCCTGGAGCTACTTCAGCCTCTAGTTTTTCTAGATTCCTTTTCAGGGATCTTGGGATCGTGCCTAGTGCTCTTATGATTATGGGTACAATTTCCAATGGCATATCCCATATCCTTCTTATTTCTATTTTCAGATCTTGATACTTATCCGTTTTTTCCCTCTCTTTCTCTTCAACTCTGGTGTCCCATGGTATTGCGACATCAATTGAGTGATACTATCTTCTTGACTTTGTCAATCAACGTCACGTCTGGTCTATTTGCACATATCACACTATCTGTTCTGATACCATAGTCCCAGAGGATCTTTGCCTGATCGTTTTCTATCACTCCCTCAGGTTGGTGCTCGTACCACTTATTACTGCAAGGTAGCTGATGTTTCTTGCACTGGCTCCAGTGGAGGGCTTTTGCCACTGAATTATGCCTCTTTTTGTACTGGTTCTATGCAAGTGCCGGACATTCGCTTGCTATGTGGTTTATGGTTTAATTTTTTGTATTGCACTTCCTACATATGGGAGAGATGTTATTTCCGTCTATCGTTCTTTGAACATATCTTGTTCTTAGGGCCTGATCTTGTGCCACTGTTATCATTCCTTCAGTTTCCTTCTTTAGCTCTCCCCTCTGTAGCCATTGCCACGTGTCATCGCTGGATAGTTCTTTAGTCTGTCTCATGTATTGTCCGTGCTTTGGTTTGTTGTGCCAGTCCTCTGTTCTGTTTGTCATTCTCCTGTCTCTGTATATTTCTGGGTCTTTGTCTACTTTTATTAGTCCTTCTTCCCATGCACTCTTTAGCCACTCATCTTCACTGATTTTCAGATATTGCCCCAGAGCTCTGTTCTTGATGTTGACACAGTCCTCTATACTTAGTAGTCCTCTCCCTCCTTCCTTTCGTGTTATGTATAGTCTGTCCGTATTTGCTCTTGGGTGTAGTACTTTGTGTATTGTCATATGTTTCCTGGTTTTCTGATCTATGCTGCGGAGTTCTGCCTTCATCCATTCCACTATTCCTGCGCTGTATCTGATTACTGGCACTGCCAATGTGTTTATGGCTTTTATCATATTTCCGGTGTTGAGTTTTGACTTGAGTATCGCCTTGAGTTTCTGCATATATTCTTTCCTGATCGTGTCCTTCATCTCTTGGTGTTTTATATCCCCTCTTTCCATTATTCCCAGGTATTTGTATCCAGTCTCATGTATGTGTTTGATGTTGCTCCCATCTGGTAGCTTTATCCCTTCAGTTCTCGTTACTTTGCCTTTTTGTATGTTGACTAAGGGGCATTTTTCTATTCCAAACTCCATCCTGATGGTCCCAGATACAATCCTTACAGTCTGGATTAGGGTATCTATTTCCTTGATGCTCTTTCCATACAGCTTGACGTCGTCCATGAACATCAGATGGTTGATTCTGTTGCCTCTTTTCTTGAGTTGGTACCCGACATCCATCTTTTGTAGTACTTTTGTCATGGGAATCATGGCTACTACGAAGAGTAGTGGGGACAGTGAGTTGCCCTGGAAGATCCCTCTCCTGATATTAACCTCTGCTAGTCTTATTCCAGAGCTTGCAAGTATTGTATTCCAGTTGCGCATTGTATTTTTGAGGAAGCTGATTGTGTTTTCCTCTGCCCCATATATTTTCAGGCATTCTATTAGCCATGTGTGTGGTATTATTGTTATTATTATTATTATTATTTTTTTTTTGCTCTATCACAGTCCTCCAATTCGACTGGGTGGTATTTATAGTGTGGGGTTCCGGGTTGCATCCTGCCTCCTTAGGAGTCCATCACTTTTCTTACTATGTGCGCCATTTCTAGGATCACACTCTTCTGCATGAGTCCTGGAGCTACTTCAGCCTCTAGTTTTTCTAGATTCCTTTTCAGGGATCTTGGGATCGTGCCCAGTGCTCCTATGATTATGGGTACAATTTCCACTGGCATATCCCATATCCTTCTTATTTCTATTTTCAGATCTTGATACTTATCCATTTTTTCCCTCTCTTTCTCTTCAACTCTGGTGTCCCATGGTATTGCGACATCAATGAGTGATACTTTCTTCCTGATTTTGTCAATCAACGTCACGTCTGGTCTATTTGCACGTATCACCCTATCTGTTCCGATACCATAGTCCCAGAGGATCTTTGCCTGATCGTTTTCTATCACTCCCTCAGGTTGGTGCTCGTACCACTTATTACTGCAAGGTAGCTGATGTTTCTTGCACTGGCTCCAGTGGAGGGCTTTTGCCACTGAATTATGCCTCTTTTTGTACTGGTTCTATGCAAGTGCCGGACATTCGCTTGCTATGTGGTTTATGGTTTAATTTTTTGTGTTGCACTTCCTACATATGGGAGAGATGTTATTTCCGTCTATCGTTCTTTGAACATATCTTGTTCTTAGGGCCTGATCTTGTGCCACTGTTATCATTCCTTCAGTTTCCTTCTTTAGCTCTCCCCTCTGTAGCCATTGCCACGTGTCATCGCTGGCTAGTTCTTTAGTCTGTCTCATGTATTGTCCGTGCTTTGGTTTGTTGTGCCAGTCCTCTTTTCTGTTTGTCATTCTCCTGTCTCTGTATATTTCTGGGTCTTTGTCTACTTTTATTAGTCCTTCTTCCCATGCACTCTTTAGCCACTCATCTTCACTGATTTTCAGATATTGCCCCAGAGCTCTGTTCTTGATGTTGACACAGTCCTCTATACTTAGTAGTCCTCTCCCTCCTTCCTTTCGTGTTATGTATAGTCTGTCCGTATTTGCTCTTGGGTGTAGTACTTTGTGTATTGTCATATGTTTCCTGGTTTTCTGATCTATGCTGCGGAGTTCTGCCTTCATCCATTCCACTATTCCTGCGCTGTATCTGATTACTGGCACTGCCCATGTGTTTATGGCTTTTATCATATTTCCGCTGTTGAGTTTTGACTTTATTATCGTCTTGAGTCTGCATATATTCTTTCCTGATCGTGTCCTTCATCTCTTGGTGTTTTATATCCCCTTCTTCCATTATTCCCAGGTATTTGTATCATGTCTCATCTATGTGTTTGATGTTGCTCCCATCTGGTAGCTTTATCCCTTCAGTTCTCGTTACTTTGCCTTTTTGTATGTTGACTAAGGGGCATTTTTCTATTCCAAACTCCATCCTGATGGTCCCAGATACAATCCTTACAGTCTGGATTAGGGTATCTATTTCCTTGATGCTCTTACCATACAGCTTGATGTCGTCCATGAACATCAGATGTTTGATTCTGTTACCTCTTTTCTTGAGTTGGTACCCGACATCCATCTTTTGTAGTACTTTTGTCATGGGAATCATGGCTACTACGAAGAGTAGTGGGGACAGTGAGTCGCCCTGGAAGATCTCTCTCCTGATATTAACCTCTGCTAGTCTTATTCCAGAGCTTGTAAGTATTGTATTCCAGTTGCGCATTGTATTTTTGAGGAAGCTGATTGTGTTTTCCTCTGCCCCATATATTTTCAGGCATTCTATTAGCCATGTGTGTGGTATCATGTCAAAGGCTTTCTTATAGTCTATCCATGCCATGCTTAGGTTGGTTTTCCTTCTTCTACTGTTCTTCATTACCATTTTGTCTATCAAGTGCTGGTCTTTTGTGCCCCTACACTTCCTTCTGCAGCCTTTCTGTTGGTGGGGGATGGTGTTTGTCTCCTCTAGGTAATTGTATAGCCTTTCACTGATGATACCTGTTAGTAACTTCCACATTATTGGTAGGCAGGTGATAGGCCTGTAGTTACTGGCTATATTTCCCTTACTCTTGTCTTTTTGTACTAAGGATGTTCTTCCTGTGGTCATCCATTTAGATGCATGGTGATTTGAGATACAATGCTGGAGTTGTTCTGCTATTCGTGGGTGTAGGGCCTTGAAGTTTTTGAGCCAGTATCCATGGACTTCATCGGGACCTGGGGCTTTCCAGTTTGGCATTTTCTTTAGTTGGTGTCTGACTGTGTCTGTCGTGATTTCTGTGAATTTTTTTTTTATTCTCCCTGTTTCTTTTTCCTTGACTTCCTGGAGCCATGTTGCATGTTTGTTGTGTGATACCAGATTGCTCCATATGTTTTCCCAGAGTCTCTTACTTGGTTCGGCTTCAGGAATTTCTTGGTGGTTGTCTTTCCCTCTTAGTTGGCTGTATAGTCTTTTCTGGTTGGTTCCGAATAGTTTGTTCTGTTGGTATCCCTTATTCCTGTTCATGTACCGTTGGATCTTATGTGCTTTGGCCTTAAGCCTCTGTTTTACATCTTCTATTGTGTTGTTTAGTCCCCTCTCTTGTACTTTGTATTTCTCGTTGAGTTCCTCCCTTGTTTTCTTGCTTCTTAGCCTTTTTTTTCTGCCATCTCTTTCAGTTTACTCAAGTCAGATCTCATCACCATGATTTGCTTTTCCAGGCGCCTTTTCCAAGGAGGTTGCTGTTTTGGTTTCTGTTGGGTTGGTTGTGCTGGTGGTGTTGGTGTTCGAATCCCCATCAGTTCTGCTACTAATCTTGCTCCTGCATATGCCATGTTATTTGTTTCTGTGATACTGGTGGTGTGTATTATGCCCATTATTTCATTGACCTCCCTTGCTTTCTGCCTTAATTTCTTGGTGTTGTAGGCTTTCATGGAGGGGATCTTTGTTCTCTCTGTATCTGGCTCCATCCATTGTCTAATCTTTTCTATCCATTCCGTCCTCTCTGTTACTTCGTCGGTGTTTCTTCGTGTGTCGTTGTTTGATACCTCATTATCCCTGTCGTTTTCTGTGGCATCGTCTCTCAGTTCGTCTTCGTGTAATTCGTTGTCGTGTAACATTTCCCTTTCCAGTTCTTCTCTTTCTGTTGGGGAGAGCCAGTTCTTTTTCTTTATGTTCCTTACTTGGTCTGCCAGCCTCTGCTCTGTTTGGGGGGTGTTATTCCTCTCATTCCAAATGTTGACCAACCTTCTATATCCTCTCTCCTTCGGGTTGCTTCTGATTTAGCATCTCCATATTTCCTTATTTTCTTCTCTTGTCCATTTCTTCCTTTTTGCTTCTGTAGCTCCAATCTCAGGCTGTTGGTTACTGTCGTTGTGGTGATCAGTTGCTGGATGACGACCTCCAAGTACCTGACCGTCTTCCCCTTCAATTGGGTTGAATACCTGGCTGCCGGACGAAGTTCCTCTGTTGCCAGAGGTTCCATTTACGTCATTGTTGTTTATTCCTTCATTTCTTTCCATCATTGCTTAGTTTTGCTATTTAACCCATAGCTGGACTCTAGCCCATCGGGGATAGGTACTCATTTACAGCTGAGTAGACTGAGGAAATTATGGTAAAGATCCTTTCCCAAGGAATCAACGCCGAGGAGAGCGGTCACCCATCCTACGACTGACCAGCCCCAATGTTGCTTAACTTAACCATTCCATTGACGACCTAACCCAATCTGCCACGGTGCCACATTTTATTATTATTATTATTATTTTTATCATTATTATTATTATTATTAGAAACAAGTTGTAAAATAACTTTGATGCTAGTGAAGAAGTCTTGGGCAGGTAATGGAAATAGGTTTTTGTTATCCATAGGATTATTTTCCTTTAGATATGTTGATTTTATGTCTCAAGGCCGCATTCTGCTTTGGCTCTGTTGAGTATGCTTGTGCTGGAAGACAGGAGTAGATTAATCTACAATGGTGAGTCTATCTCCCTTTATGGGGTGATCAACAATGTCTGAGTGCTTGCTGGCTGCTGTTTGACAGAGGAAGAAAATCTTGCTCTGATTGATGGATGAGATTTCCTCAAAAGCTGAATTTTAGCTCCAATGATTTTGCCGCAGCAGACTTGCTGAGTGTTGGGATAGCGCGGTGACTCAGCTGCAGGTATTTCCTGGCTAATACTCTGATTGGTTGATAGGTGGCTACCAGTTTTTCGGCTGTGTTGGCATTGCTCATGCCTGGTAACAGCATCTCTTGTAGTCTTAGGGTCATAGTGTTAGGTCATTATTGTTAAAGGGCACCTAATGTTGGTGGGCAGGAGGAATACTTCTTACATTGTGTTTCAGCTTATTTTGTTGGATTAGGAATAAATATAAGAATAGAAATGCATCACAAAGCAGCAATTGCCAGAATAGCAAAATACACTTAATAGTATGCAAAACTAATACAGTATTATTTCTCTAGATTTGTAAAAAGAATGTTCTCTGCAAATTCATTTTTATAGTTCAGTTTCATAAATAAATGTAGAAAGTCCTAAGCCTTTAAAATGGAAGATATCAGACACAAGTGAAATTACTGTAGGAGTAACGCATATCTCCAATGGAGGAAAAGCAACAAAAAGGACTGGTCTAAAGAGGCAACCGAGGAAGGATACAAAATGAATTAAAATAACTCATGACCAAAAGGAAAATGGCCAGTACTCATGAGAAAAGTAAAAATTTCCAAATCCTTATAGCATATCCAAGAGAGTTAAAATATAAGTGAACTACTTGAGAATATTTGACTATGGTACAGCACTCCATAAAGAAAGAGGGGAAAGAGTGCAGTAGTTCGTAAAGATCTGTTTGTAGATCCTGGGAAGCATAGGACACATCTGATGCCATTTAGCTTGCCTCACATACAAATGAGTTGCTTTGGTTAACAAACAATCAACCATGAGCTGTATATGCTCAGTGGAACTTATTTTTTCAACTCTTCAAGCCTTTGTGGGCAGAATTGTTTCTTAATGAAACAGGTAAATCATTAATATTTGTGGATTTCTTATAACAAATACTGCTTTATTGTTAGCATGCTGTAGTGTGTTTCAATAAAGATTTATTTACAGTACTTTAGTAGCATATAGTACTAGCTGTATATTGTTCTTAAAGCACTATACAAGTACTATGCCCCTTTATATGACCTAGGTGGGATATAAAATTTAACATTTCTCTGCTATATAAGCTGTAATCAATTGGATAGAAGATTGCTCATATTTATGGAAGGTTGGGTAGTTTTGATTAGATTACATCATATTTAAACAAAGTTTGGTGTAGTATTTGTTACATATCCACCCGCAGTACTACATTCTAGTTTAAGATGAAAAGTGTCGGTCCCAGATGTGATACCAAGTTCACTAATATTCTCTGCTCATTTTCTAATAGTATAGCTCAATTTTTGCAGCATTGTAATTATGGCAAAAATGTTATGGCTATGAAAATATGGTATACAGGCAGTCCCTGGGTTATGACTGGGATTCCGTCCTTGAGACGCGTTGTAAGCCGAAAATCGTAGTAAGCTGGAACATCATCAAAAATCCTAAGAAAACCTTACTTTTAATGTTTTGAGTGCATTAAAAACTATGTAAACTACATTCTTACTGCATTTTTCATCCCAAAAAACCTTCAGATATTGATTATTTTGCTTTTTTGTAATATTTCTTCTGCCAGATCAGCACTTTAGGCGCCGTAACCCTGGAACGTGTCGTAAGCCTGGAAATAATTTCTGATAAATATAATTGAAAAGTGCTGTAACCTCGTAGCGTCGTAAGCTGAACCCATCGTAAGCTGGGGACTGCCTTAATTAGTCATTTTAGTGAGCATAGGGTTTGTTTATAACCTTTTTAGTTACTTAGTTACTTTTACTAGAACCAATAATGTATTTAATTGTGTATATAATGTCCTCATTAAGTAGATAAATAGGTTATTTGTCCTGCAAGTAAGTGGTTTGATGGTGTGAAAGTGGTAAAGTACAGTGGTACCTCTTCATTGAATGTTGATGCCAAACATTCTGTTTTTCAAACTAAGTTTTCGAGGAAATTTTTTATTGTTTGTCAAACAAATACTCACACTTCGAACTGACTGATTATCTTTTTTATGTATGCAACTTACCAAGTAGTTACAGAGCTATAGTTTCTAAACCCGTCAGCAGCTAGAATTTTTTAAATTCGTGGTAACGCCAGTTTGTTTTGGTCAGGTGATCATCCCCCGTCCACTATCGGGGGAGAGAGGAACCAACACCGCACGAAAATCAGTTGTTTCTATTGGCTGGTACTGTTAATGCAGTTCAGTAGTCAGCAGAATTTTTGGAATTTCTTTACTATTGCTTACTGTTAAGTTATATGGTGAAGTACTCTTACATATTGGTAGCCTCTTTCAGTGATATTAGCTATTTAGGAATTCATATAAATAGTTAATTTTTGCACCGGAATTAGTCTTAGTATTGGGTCAGTCTACAGGCATGTCAGATACTAGCTCAACAGGAATTAGGTATTGCAGCAAAGGCTGCAATACAAGGATTGCTAAAGCTTGCAATGATCCACATTCAGTTTACACAGGTTGTAGAGGACAGACTTGCACACCAGAATGGACTTGTGGAGAATGTATTAATTAGGACAAGAGAACTTGGAAAATCTTGAATAGCTACAGAAACAAGTTAGATAGAGATAAAAAGAGAAAAGTGGCTTCTAGAGCTAAAGCTAAAAGCTTAGTTAGTCAGGAATTGTCAAATGATAACTTGTCTCTTTCTGAACCTTCTCCATCACCTGTCAATCCTAGTCCTTTCCCAGGTGCCAGTGACATTTCATTGATGAGTCCTGTCCATTGAAAAGGAGGGCTCGTAAAGTGACTCCCTCTCCAGTCCCCTGTAAAAACGCTAATCTTTTCCAAGAGGAGCAGCCTTCGTGTAGTTTTTGGGACTCTCCAGGGAGATTCTCTCAGGATCTGGAAGGAGAGGGACATCGTAGTGAGAGGATTTCTTCCTCTAAGTCTTGGTTTCGTCTAGAAAGTCTTCCTCTTGTAGACTTTCGGAAGTCAGGAGCAAGAAAGGCTCAGAGCGCTCTTTGGCACCAGATCCATGCCCTCTGGTACTGTATACGAGTGTGGGGAAGAGTAAGTTTCCAGAGATTTCATCGGCACCTGTTTGTACTTCTAACACTGAAGAACAGGTAATGCTTCGCCCAGTCTCACCTGTAGTTCACGAGACTCCGGGGGTACAGGATCCACGTCCGGAGTATGAGCGCCCATTGGCACAAAGGATGCCTACAGCACTGGAACTGATAATAATTCAAGAGAAGTTGGGGGCAAACAAGAGCCCACCAAGGTCCAAGTGCCCATTGTTGCCACAGTTTCTCAAACGCCAGATCAGCCATTGGCACCCAAAAGTTCATTGGCTCCCAAGCATCCATTGGTGCCAAGGGATCCATTTGCGCCCAATCGTCCATTTGCACCCGAGCATTCACTAGTGCCCGAACATCCGTTAGCACCTGGGTGTCCATCGTCACCGGAGGTCCATTGGTGCCCAAGTAGCCACAAGTGTCCAAACAGCCACTGGATCAGTTTGAAGCTCTTAGACAATCTTTGTCATCAGTTACGACTTCGGTCTTACCGACAGAATCACATTCTATGGCTGCCCCTGATCCTTCTTTTTCAGCTGTTCAGAGCAAGTTGAACAGCATTTTGTGTCTTAATCAGTTTTCAGTGCCCCCAGTTCAACCTCTAGAGAACTTGTCACCGATTCCTTCAGACGAAGAAGAGGAAGAAGGAGAAGAGGAGGATAAAAAGTTCTCTCACTGCATACAAAGCCCTGCTGTTTTACTTTGTAGTGTAGCAAATTTTTCTGACTTGTTCTCGCCGGTGACTCCTGTGTTGCTAGTGTCTTCCTACATGAGAGACAACCAAGAGGACTCGGCAAAATTACCTTTTCGGCACGGAAGGTGTTGAAGGAGATCAACCTTTGGCTGGAGGATAAGTGGGATTGGATTGCGGCAAAGTGGATTTCAGTTTCCCACCTTCTCATCTTTCAACAAGAAGACATCTATGTTACGAGACCGAAGAAGCTCTCTCTTTGGGTGTATCTGCCTCCGCACAGGGAGACTTTTCCGGTCTTATTGACTTGGCGAGAAGGTTGGCTTTCAGTTCAGCCAAGACCATGTTTACGGTTCAGAATTGGATCACCTCATGAAAAGTATTTTTAAAGTATTTGAGGTGATAAGTTTCCTGGACTGAACAGTGGGAGCCTTGGGCCATAAACATAAGGATTGTACTACGTTGAATGATGATGCCTTTGCAGAAATTTCGGGAGTTATCTCCTGTTTAGACAAAGGCATTAGAGAAGGATCCTCGGAACTAGCCTCTCTTCACATTAGGCATCTTAAAGAAGAGAGAACTTTGGTGTTCTTTCACCTCTAAAGGAGTTTGTCATAATCAAAAGTCTGCCTTGTTGTATTCTCCATTGGATAAGAAGCAATTTTTTCCAGAGGAGACAGTTGCTAGTTTCCTTGGAAGTGCAGAAGAGGGCAACACAAGAGCTTACACAATCCGCTAAACGTACTTGAGAGACTATTCCCAGTGTATGTCATTTGCCAGCCATGCACGGACTACCCTTTCGAGGCAGGGGATTTGTTAGATATTTCCTTAGATCGAGGGGTAGAGGACATTTCACCCGTAGATCTATCAAAAAATCCACAACCAACTCCTCTGCCAAAAAGTAATGTATCAGTCCTTCATGCACTAGTAGGAGCAAGACTCCTACATTTTTGGGAAGAATTGGAAGCGAGAGGGGCGGAATATTGGATCGTAAAGGTATTCAGAGAAAGTTACGATATTCCATTCAAGAGCAAACCTCTGTTATCAGACTCTCCAATAGCTTTGAGAACCTACTTAGAAAGTTCAGAGAAATTCATGGCCCTTTTGAAAAAAGTTTCCTCCCTCCTGCAGAAGAAAGCAATAGAGTTAGTAGAAGAGCCAATAACCCCAGGTTTCTACAATTGTCTATTCGTAGTACCCAAGTCATCGGAGGGCTGGAGGGCCATGTTGGACGTAAGTACTCTGAACCAATATGTGCAGAAGATAAAGTTCAAGATGGAGACGAATCAGTCAGTCTTATCATCAATCTGTCAGGGGGATTGGATGATCCCCAGCGATATGGAGAACACCTACTTTCACATTCCGATCCACCAAAACTCAAGAGATTCTGCATTTGTCTTCAAGAACAAAATTCATCTGTTCAGAGCCCTGTGTTTCGGGCTGTTGACCGCCCCACAAGTGTTCACTCAAGTCCTAGCTCCCATTGCGAAATGGTTACATCTAATCAGAATAAAAATATCCTTAGGTTTGGACAATTGGCTTCTCTGGTCACAAACAAAGGAGAGGTGTATGGAGGACCTTCAGAAAACTGACATTAAGTCAGGAATTAGGACTGTTAATAAACAGGTGAAAGTCACAGTTACTCCCATGTCAGGAGCTAGTCTATTTGGGGATGAGGATAGACTTAGTGACTTTTTGGGCTTTTCCATTCCCACAAAGAATAGAGTCGTTCTTACAGAATGTGGAGCATTTCTAGTCCTTCAGTGAAGGAATGGATGAGTCTATTGGGCACGCTATCCTCAATAGAATAATTTGTGACTATGGGGAGACTGTATATGAAGAATCTACAGTTCTTCCTCAGGGCAAACTTATGTTCTGAGTCACACAAGAAATAAAGGAGGACCTGCAGTGATGGAAGTTAAGAGACAGGCTTGTAGAAGGGAAATCTCTCCTACCGCTGAGCCCCAACCTAGTGTTCTTCTCAGACGCGTCAGATCAAGGTTGGAGAGCAATTCTAGGGGGGAAAGGAAGTATCAGGCACTTGGAATGCACAACAAAAACAGTGGCATATAAATCGGAAGGAGTTGACCGCCATCCACTGGGGGTTGTTGGAACTTGCGGAGTGGCGGTACATTTGGACAGTATGACAGCACTCTTGTACATAAGAAAACAAGGAGTAACCCACTAATTTTCTCTTTGCGAGACAGCAAGAACCCTATTGTTATGGGCGAATCAGAATCAAACCAAATTATTAATGAGGTTCGTTCAGGGGAAACTCGATGTACTCACAGACGAACTAAGCCGCAAAAAGTAGGTCCTTCACACAGAATGGATGATGAACCCTGTGGTATGCCTGGATTTGTGGAAACCCTGTGGAAAACCGATGATAGATCTGTTTGCCACAGCAAGAAACCATTCACCCCCTTTACTGTTCACCAGCCCCAGACCCGAAAGCATGGGCAACGGATGCAATGCTTTTGGACTCGTCGAACAAGGACTTGTATGTTTTTCTTCCATTCAGGATGGTGAGAGATGTTGCCAACAAATTCAGAACTCACCACAACATTGCAATGACTCTCATTGCTCCATTCTGGCCAGCGCAAGAATGGTTCCCAGATCTATTAGATCTACTGGTGGATTGGCCAAGATTACTCCCTCAGAAGTCAAATCTACTTCAGGACGTTCCATCAAGGACTGTCCACTCTGTCCCTAACAGACTGTCTGACGACTTACAAGTGAAGGGGTTTTCAAAACAAGCGGCAAGAGCTACTGTATTGCCCAATGGAGAAGGGAATTATCAAGTAATGTCTACCAGGCAAAGTGGACAGTTTTGAGAGCCTGGTGTAAAGAACATAACATTTCGTCTTCTAAGACATCTATAACGGAAATAGCAGATTTCATGTTATATCTGAGGACAGATAGAAACCTGTCTACCTCAGCTATCAAAGGTTATAAGGCAATGTTGGGATCAGTTTTTAAACACAGAGGATTAGAAGTATCGACGAATAGAGGTCTTTTGGATCTCATTAAATCCTTTGATACAGAAAAGCCTAAAGGTTCGAAGATATTATCATGGAACCTAGAGGTAGTCCTTAAATGGCTGTCGGAACCCCCATTTGAGCCATTGCACAGAGCATCAAGAGATTTGACGAGAAAAACACTATTTCTAGTAGCCCTGTTTACTGCAAAAAGGGTGAGTGAACTAAGTTCCATGGACAAGGGAATA
Source organism: Macrobrachium nipponense (assembly GCF_015104395.2). NCBI lineage: Eukaryota > Metazoa > Arthropoda > Malacostraca > Decapoda > Palaemonidae > Macrobrachium > Macrobrachium nipponense. The sequence goes on along the minus strand of NC_061102.1, from coordinate 37,638,337 downwards.
GGATTTGCACAGGGTAATGCGGTATGTGCATTAACCTTAGGATTTTCAGTAAAAAAATAGACTCCTTCCAAGCTGTGGCCTCATTCTTTCAGTGTAAAAACCTGATGGAATTAGTAGGACCGGAAAAAGAACGGTTACCCTGCCCAGTCAAAGCTCTGAAATGTTATCTACAAAGGAAAGCAAAAATTAGGGGCCCATCCGATCATTTATGGTGTTCGGTAAAGAATCTTTTTCGTCCGATGTCTAATTTTCTTATGCAGTGTCATTGATGAATCTCATTCCCAAGTGAAAGAAACAGATTTTAATAAACTAAAAGTGAAGGCTCACGAGGTGAGAGCAGTGGCAATTTCCCTCTCCTTTAAACACAACCTCTCCTTGGATTCGATTATACAAGCAACATATTGGAAATGCAAATCAGTGTTTGCCTCACATTAGCTGTGAGAAATTGAAACGGTTTATGAAAATTGCAGTACCCTGGGTCCATATTTAGCGGCTGGCACAGCATTGGGTAAGGGAGTGTAGGAAGTCATCCCTTCCTAGCTTATCTCTTTGCCTTGAATAAGGTTGTTGAGTTTTAAGGGGAGCCTGGAGGTACTATTGGTGTACTAAGGGCACCCTTCAGTCAAGTGTATAGTTGGGTATGAATTTTATTATTATTTTGGAGGTGATATGTTTTTTACTCTGGTAATATGATATTATATGGTACTGCATTCTGGGCTGGTAATATGATGTTATATGGTACCGCATTCTGGGCTGGTAATATGATATTATATGGTACTGCATTCTGGGCAGGGGCATCCTTTGGTTTACCATGCTAGCCACAGACAATTCCTTAAGCTGCATGGATCCCATTTATTAGATGACGAATCCTAGCTATACCGCCACATCCCTATGAGTTAAAATGAGCGACTTCCAGAGGCAGTAATCATCTGTTCAGCTCTCTTAACAGGTAAGGAACCAACAAGCATTCACATGGATGCTAGCACTAAGTAGGTACATATTTTATATTCATTAATTTTAAAAGATATGTGCATATCCATGGATCCCACCTACTACAATGTGGGATTCAGCTATGTAACTTGGTACTTGGTAAGTTGCATACATAAAAATTACATTTTTATAATAAAATAAGATTTTATGTATACTTACCAAGTAGTTACATGATCAAAGCCTGCCCTCCTCCCCTCACATGGATAGTAGGGCATAAACAACTGATTTTCGTTCATTGGTTCCTCTCTCCCCCAATAGTGGGTAGGGGGGAGGATATCACCTGACCAAAACAAACTAGTGCTATCACGGATTTAAAAAATTCTAGCTGCTGATGGATTAGAAACTATAGCTATGTAACTACTTGGTAGTACTATACATTAAATCTTATTTTATTATAAAAATGTCATGTGTATACTTGAATTTGACGGTCTACTGCGTCTTGCAAGAAAAACTGTATTAACATGTTTTTTCCTTTACAATACATGTATAGTTTAATGATAACTATATTCAACAAAATAGATAAAAGAATAAAACATTTCAGTATAAAATTTAGCATAAAAGATGTACAAAATTGTATGTCACCATGGTGAAGTCACGCTCAGTTGACTTGAGACTGAATGAGGGAGGGTTGATATTGAGGAGAGAAGTAGAAGAGAGAGTTAAAATAGAATATTGCAATAAATATAATGATTGAATATGGAAACAATCAAATGCAATTCAAAAATAATAAGAATATAAAAAAAGTCTTAATTGAGCCAGTGTTTGGTGCGCCGAGTGAGACTGTATATGTAGTTTAATGATAAATAAATTACTTTTCACAATAAAATTTAGCATAAACGATGAAAAAAATTATATGTCATTGTGATAATGCACAGATAACTTGAGATAGAGGGAGGGAGTGTTTATATTTTTGAGTAATAATGAATGAATGATTTTAAGTTATCAGGCATGATATTGTTGAGGAGAGAAGGAGAAGAGACAGGAAAACCTTTACTATATGTATGTAAAAGCAGCACCAATTCACATGGAAAAATAAAATGTTATTTCACAATAGATTTAACATAATGATAAAACATGAAAACAATTGCAATCCAGTAATAAAAAAAAGCCAATGTTCACTGTGCTGAGTGAGACAATAGAGAGGAGATGGTGGTGGGTTATGGGTAGGAGGCAGGGGTCAGCTTCCCACTGACTTAACCAGCTGGGCTTGGATGAGTATTCACCCATTTCTTTCGCTTACACATGATTTTCCCAAATAATTACTTTTGGCTACAGTTAAATACCTATTATCGAGTGACAATTACTTTTTTGCACTGTAAAAGTTACTCGGTTCCATAATAAAGACACTGGTGCTGCATTCAACTTTTGTGTGCATTCAGTTGTTTGTTTAAACAACTTCTGTAAGAAAAGATGTTTAATCTCTCTTTCCTTTTCTTACTTGTATTCTTTACCTATTACTGTATGTACTTATTTGTTTGCAAAATCCTCATGTTTTTTTTAAATTCTGCCGTTTGCCAACAGTAAGTTGATGTATTGTGGCATAATTAACCTCTTTCTTGCACTTAAGATCCAAGTGTAAACATGTCAACAATCATACACGCTGATTATTCTCTCTCTCTCTCTCTCTCTCTTCTTCTCTCGTCTCTCTCTCCTCTCTCCTCTCTCTCTCTCTCTCTCTCTCTCTCTCTCTTCTCAGACACAATCGGGCACGCACACTTTAATTATCCTTGTAAAATGTGAATAAAATTGATTTTAGTAGGGAAAACCTCTCTATCGCGAGAGTATATATAATGTTCTAAAGGGTCCACAATAATACAAAGTGTTAAGAGTCCGTGTATAATTTTCAAGACTTTACAAAAAGCTTTTGAACCCTCCCCTGGGTTCATCTTCATCCCAAATGAACAATTAGTTACAACATGTACAGAGGTGAAATTTAAAAAAACGAGTCGTTGAAGATCGTTTGGTCCTTTAAGAGCTAACGACCGGTGTCAACGATCTGCAATGACTCTTGTTTTTAAATTCACCTCTGTACATGTTGTAACTAATTGTTCATTTGGACTGAAGATGAACCCAGGGAAGGGTTTGAAAGCTTTTTGTAAAGTCTTAAAAAATTTTGCACAGACTCTTAACACTTGTATTATTGTGGACCTTGTAGAACAAAATTGATTTTGTTATCAACCTTTGCCTACTATGACCATTTCAGTTTCCTGAAAGGGTTCCCGTCTCTCCTACCTCCAATCCTGCTGGCCGCACAGCATTTTTACCAGACAGATTGTAAATCGCATACAGAAGCAAATTTTTTCCAAAAATTTACTTTATATAACGTACTGTTGTATTACTTTACACTTAATTTAACTTTTGAACAGATTAAAATATAATACGTAGAAAAAAATTGAAAACAGGGACTTTTTGGGTTGGCTGGAGTGAGTGATCCTGATTTTCTTTATTTCTTATAGGGATATATGTTTCATATTTCGAACAAATTGCATTTTGACCAGCATTCTTGAATGGATTAAGTCTGAGGTACTATACTGTATTTGTTAAAAATTTTATGGAAGTTAATAGTTATTTCTCTTGCATTACAGCCCCTTGCGCTAACAGGAAGAGTCCACACGGGATATACTCCAGAAGATAGTTTTCCCCAAACGCCAACTCACACCAGTAGTTCTGAAATGTCTAGTAGTGGACAGCAACCCTCAGATAAATTACAAGCAAAATTTCCTTTAGTCGATGCCTTACTCAATTTGTGCCATAGCGCTGTAAGTACAGTAGTAATTATGTAGTTATATATTTTTCAACATAAGTTTTAGTCATACAGTACTATCATACCCATATCTGTTAGATTTGATTTCTTAATTCATTATTTAATGCTTAAGAGAATTTCAATATAACAATCTGATGGGGCTACATAGGTGTATAAGGGCCCCATGTTCATGTATACAATTGTCTTTTGTGGTTGTTCAAAGAGTAGAGCAACTAGCACTTCCAGCATAGTTTTAGTTTTGCATATATTTCAGTTATTGTGTATTTTTGCTAAGTTTGCTTGTATTGTTGTTGATAAGTGGCAGCTGATTAGCAAACAAAAAGATGTTACTTTTTTCTTACAATTTATATTTAATGAATTATATTACTACCTTTAAGTATTATACTTATGATGATTTATGATTAGGTTGTCTTGTAGGCAATTTTGCCTGTCTGCATTTTTGTTTAATATTAAATATTAATGAAACAAATTCTGTAGTGAGCTAATGTTGCCAGTGTATCTCATGTGGTGCACTGTTGGCATTACTAAAGGGTGTTTGCAGCATCCCTTTGGCCTCTCTCTGTACTCACTTTTTAGCCTTTTGCTTTATTTCCATTCCTACTGCCTATCTTCAGTCTTGCTTATTGAACCTCTCAAACTATTACTTCTTAGTGCAACTGGCTGTTTGGCCCAATTTCACCATAACATCGCCTTTAGTTTCTAAACCTCCTTATTTTGTTGTTCTCACTATCTTTGGTGTTGAATGGCTTTAAGAACCCCAGTGCTTGGGTTGACAGCCAAAATTTCATAAAATCAGTTAACAAGAGAAATTTGGTTCTGTTAGTTCTGTAATTATTTTATTACTATTGATCTGCGTACCTTGTAAGTACTACATGGACTCTGTGACAGTTTTAAAAACATGATGTTGCACTTCATTCACTTTATCGTTTTATCTCAGTCCATGTTAAATGTTGTTGGATTCCAGCATCATTGGAGCACATGGAAACTTAGATAGGTTGACTGGATAGTCTGTCCACTAAAAAACCTTTGAATCTAACAAATGAAGAGTTCTCCATACCCTTCATGAGCTTTGAACCCACACATGGTATAAACTAGCAAAGCAAGCTGCAGTTGAATTGATTTATTCCATTAAGATGTGTAACTTTTTGTAATTTTTTGTTATGTCATAACCTTACTTGTGAAGATCTGGTAAATCAGATCAAATTGGAACAAGTCAAGAACATTGTATATCCTTGGAAGCACAGCACAGTAATTTACCCAAGGGATGGGAAATTGTCTTTGACCATTTTTGTGTAAGACACACGCTTCAGAGATGAATTTTTGATGGGTAGTGGGAATCAACCACACTCTGTGCCTGCTGGTTCCTTTGACTTTAAGGCATTTGGTAGCTGAATGCCACGGTATTGCAGATTTTAAAAATGAGTACCTAGCTGAGTTGCAGGGACCTCCATGTGAAGATCCTTGGAGAAAATGTTGTGTGCAATGCCAGTGTCATTTTTATATAGGTATATTTCATAAGAGTGTATGTACATGGCAAAGGAATTAAGTTGTTACTGTATTGTTATTTTCAATTCGTATCTATGGTTTAAAATTGATGCTAACCCCTAGCATTGAAAATCTGATGGAAAAACATGTTTATGATGATGATTTTTACACCTGAAGTGCTATTTGTGCAGAATGCAGCAGACAGAGCACTGAGCCTGACATTAGCTATCTTATACCTTTAACCTATTTCTCACATTGTGAGAAATGAATGTTTACTCTAAGAAATTGAATTTGTATAAAAGAATTACACTTATTTCATGATTGTAATTCTTTTGTACAAATTTATGGTAATTTCTTATACTACTAATACATTTCTTTCAAGCTCAAGAGTGGGCCAAAAATTAGGTTTGTTTTTATGGAACAAATTTTAATTTTATGTATGCAACTTACCAAGTAGTTACATAGCTATAGTTTCTAAAACCGTCGGCAGCTAGAATTTTTGAAATTTGCGGAAGCGCCAGTTTGTTTTGGTCAGGTGATACCCCCCGCCCACAATTGAGGGAGTGAGGAACCAACACCATCCGAAAATCAGATGTTTCTGCCGGCTGGTACTGTCAACACAGTTTCAGTAGCAGCGGAATTTTTTGAATTCTTTGCCGTCGCTCTTTGTTGGAGTTATTTGGTGAAGTACTCTGAATATTGGAAGTTTTTTTTCGGTGATAGCTATTTAGGAATTGATAATAGTTTTAAATAGTTTTGCACCGAAATTCACTAGTTGTGAATTGGTCTACATAATAGCAGACATTAGTTCATCTGGGATTAGGTATTGTAGTAAAAGCTGCAATACTAGGATTGCTAAAGTGGGTAATGATCCCCATTCAATTGCACAGGTTGTAGGGGACAGAATTGTACACCAGATCAAACTTGTGGGGAGTGTATTAATTAGGATCAAAGAAATTGGAAGATCTTGACTAGTTACACGAACAAGTTAGAGAGAGATAAAAAGAGAAAAGCGGCTTCTAGAGCTAAAGCAAAAAACTTAATTAGTCAGGAATTGTCTAATGATAATTTGTCTTTTCTGAACCTTCCCCTCCACTTGTCATTCCCAGTCCTAATCTTGGCTCTCTCACACCCGTACCCAATGCTGTGACCAATTTAGAGGCAAGAGTCGATCAGAAATTTTCGATCATGCTCCAAGCAATGAAGAAATTAGGAGCGTCTGTAAAAGCTCTAATGGACAAGGTAAGTGGTGAAGTGAGTGCAAGTGTAAGTGTTGTGGAGGAGGTGGCTGTTCGGCCCACTAATTTTCATAGGCAAAGGTCCCTGTCAAACTCCCCCAGAACCTGGGAGGAGGCACACTGGTAGCCCAAGGGAGGTTAGTGGGGTCTGCCCACGAGCAGTCGCCCCCTCAGGCGATTTTGTAGACAAATCCCAGATCGCAACAGAGCGCCATTGGAAAGGCGTCTCTAAAGGAGTACCGCTGTCGTCTAGTGCTTTCAGCTCCGGGGAGTCCTCTCCCAGGCGCCAGTGGCGATTCATGATGAGTCCTGTCCATTGAAAAAGGTAGGGCTCATAAGTTGTCTCCCTCTCCAGTCCCCTGTAAAAAGCCTAGCCCTTTACGGAAGAAACAGCCTTCATGTTGTTTTTGGGACTCTCCAGAGAGATTCTCTCAGGATACGGCAGGAGAGGGACGTCGTAGTGAGAGGATTACATCCTCTAAGTTGAAGTCAGCAGACGTTCAGAGGTGAAGAGTACGGGGAAGAGTAGACTCTCGGAGATGTCTTCAGCACCGGTCCGCACATGTAATACTGAAGGACAGGTAAGACTCCCACTAGTCCCTCCTGTAATCCCCGAGACTCCTGGGAGACATCTTCAGCATTCAGAGCATGAGAACACGCCGACTCCCAAGCGCCCATCGGCACCACAGTTTGCCTGCTCGCCAGAGCAGCCTTTGGCACCCGGAACTTCCACGGCGACACTAGAACAACCTTTGGCTCCCGAGCGTCCATTGGCGCCCAGGAATACAGTTGCAACCGAGCGTCCACGAGCACCCGAGCGTCCGCTAGCACCCGAGCGCCCACTAGCACCCAAGCGTCCGCTAGCGCCAACTAGCGCCCGAGCGTCCGCTAGCCCCTGAGTGCCCGCTAGTACCCGAGCATCTACAGGTATACATATATGCAACCAAGTGCACAGAGGGACCAGTCTGAAGCGCTCACAAACAGCCTATGTCATCAATTTCAGCTTCGGGCCTACCGACAGGACTTCAGGTGATGGCTGCCCCCGATCATTCTCTGTCAGCCATCCAGAATAAGTTAGACAGCATTTTGGGATTTATTCAATCTGCGACGCCCCCTATCCAACCTGTAGAGACTTTTTCACCTATTTCTTCAGCCGAAGAAGAATAGAAAGGAGAAGAGGAGGATAAAGAGTCTTCTCTCACTGCCTACAAAGCCTTGCTCTTTTACTTTGTAGACAATTTTTCAGATTCATTCTCGCCAGTAACCCCCACGTCTCCGTGTCTTCTTACATGAGGGACAACCAGGAAGACTCCAGGAAATTACCGAAACTATTACTGTCTTTTTTGGCTCGAAAAGTGTTAAAGGAAATTAACCTTTGGCTTGAGGATAAGAGGGATCAAGGCAAGGTCAATTTCTACTTTCCTCCTTCTCGTCTTTCAACTAGGAGACACTTGTGTTACGAAACTGGAGAAGCTCTCTCTTTGGGTGTGTCTGTGAGAAGATCGGCTTTCAACTTGGCCAAGATAATGTTTACGGCGTCAGAATTAGACCACCTCATTAAGAATATCTTTAAGGTATTCAAAGTTTTTAGAGTCCTGGACTGGACAGTACAAGCCTTGGGACGTAAACTGAAGAGCTATTCAATGTTGAGTGAGGAAGCTTTTACAGACATTTCGGGAGTGATCTGTTTAGATAAGGGGATTAGAGAAGGTTCCGCGGAACTAGCCTCTCTCTTCATGTTAGGTATCCTAAAAAAGAGAGAGCTATGGTGTTCTTTTACATCCAAGGGAGTTTCTCGTACCCAAAAGTCTGCCTTGTTATATTTGCCCTTGGATAAGAAGCACCTGTTTCCAGAAGAGACAGTAGTGCTAGTTGCCTCCAAATTGCAGAAGAAAGCAACACAGGATCTTCTCTCGTATTCCACTAACAGACTAGAGAAAATATCCCTAGTGTACGCCCCTCGCCAGCCAGCCGAGGACAACCCTTTCGGGGCAGGGGATTCGGTAGATATTTCCCAAGATCAAGGGGCAGAGCACGTTTCACCCTTAAATCTGTTAAAAAATCCTCAACCAACCCCTCGACCAAGAAGTAGTGTATCAGTCCTTCGTGCGCCAGTAGGAGCGAGGCTCCATCAGTTTTGGGAAGAATGGGAAGCAAGAGGGGCGGAACCTTGGATCATAAAGGTTTTAAGAGAAGGTTACGCTATTCCATTCATGAGAAAGCCACCGTTATCAGGCTCTCCGATAGCTTTGACAGCCTACTCAGAAAATTCAAAGAAATTCATCGCCCTTTCGGAAGAGGTTTCGTCTCTTGCAAAAGAAAGCAATAGAGTTAGTAGAGGATTACTAATACCATGGTTTTACAATCGTCTGTTCGTTGTTTTTCCCAAGTCATCGGGGGATGGAGACCTGTATTGGACGTAGCACTCTGAACCTTTATGTGCAAAAGACAAAGTTCAAGATGGAGACGAATCAGTCTGTCCTTTCATCAATCCGTCAAGGGGATTGGATGATCTCCATCAATATGGAGGACACATATTTTCACATCCCAATACACCAAAACTCAAAGAGGTTTCTCCGTTTTGTCTTCAGGGACAAAATATACCAGTTCAGAGCGCTGTGTTTCGGGCTTTCAACCGCACCACAAGTGTTCACCCGAGTGCTAGCTCCCATTGCGAAATGGTTACATCTAGTCGGGATAAGGATATCCCTTTACTTGGACGATTGGCTTCTCCGTCACAAACAAAGGAGAGTTGCACGGAGGACCTTCAGAAAACCCTGACTTTAGCTCAGGATCTAGGACTGTTAATAAACAGACGAAAGTCGCAGTTACTCCTCAGTCAGGAATTAGTCTATTTGGGGATGAGGATCACTCAGTGAGTTTTCTTTTCGGGCTTTTCCATCCCCACAAAGAATCGAGTCGCTTGCAGAAGGTAGTGAAATTTTTAGTTCTCCAGGAATGCTCTGCAAGGAATGGATGAGTCTTTTGGGCACTTTCTCCTCAATAGAACAGTTCGTGACACTAGGGAGACTGCATATGAGGAACCTACAGTTCTTTCCTCAGAGCGAATTGGAACAGAAAGAAGTTTCCGGACTCTTTTGTGTTCCCTATCACACAGGAAATAAAGGAGGACCTGCAATGGTGGAAGTTAAGAGACAGACTTGCGGAAGGGAGATCCCTCCTCCTGCAGAGCCCCAACCTAGTGTTCTTTTCAGATGCATCAGATCAAGGTTGGGGAGCGATTCTGGGGGAATAAAAAGTATCAGGAGTTTGGAATGCAGAATAAATACAGTGGCATATAAATCGAAAGGAACTGACCACCATCCATGGGATTGCTGAAGTTCGTGGACGAAGTTCGCAACAAGTAGTGGCATACACTCGGACAGCACGACAGCGCTCTCCCCTACATAAAGAAACAAGAAGGGACACTCGTTTTCTCTTTGCGAGACGGCAAGGAGCCTGCTGGTATGGGCGAATTGGAATCAAACCACATTAATTCCGAGGTTCGTTCAGGGGAAACTCAAAGTTCTCACGGACGAACTGAGCCGCAGGAGGCAAGTGCTTCACACGGAATGGATGATGAATCCAGTGGTATGCCTCGAATTATGGAAACTCTGGGGGAAACTTATGATGGATCTGTTTGCCACAGCAAGGAACTATCGTCTCCCCCTTGACTGTTCACCAGCCACAGACCTGAAAGCATGGTCGACAGATGCGATGCTTTTGGACTGGTCGAACAAAGACTTGTATGCTTTTCCTCCATTCAAGATGGTGAGAGAAGTCATCAACAAATTTGGAATGCATCACAACGTTTCGATGACTTTCATTGCTCCATTCTGGCCAGCGCAGGAATGGTTTCTAGATCTTTTAGATCTTCTAGTGGATTGGCCAAGGTTACTTCCTCAGAGAACAGATCTACTCAGACAACCCCACTTCAGGAGGTTCCATCAAGGGCTATCCACTCTGTCTCTAACCGCTTACAGACTATCCGACAACTCTTACGAGCGAAGGGGTTTTCAAGACAAGCGGCGAGAGCTATTGCGCAGTGCAGAAGGGAATCTTCAAGTAAAGTCTATCAGGCAAACGTGGGCGTGTGTTTAGAGCCTGGTGTAAAGAGCATAATGTTTCATCTTCTAAAAACAACTATAACAGAAATAGCAGATTTTCTTTTATATTTGAGAACAGATAGAAATCTGTCTACTGCAACTATCAAAGGCTATAAGGCGATGTTAGGGTCTGTTTTCAAGCACAGAGGATTGGAAGTGTCGTCGAATAGAGATCTTGCAGATCTCATTAAGTCCTTCGATATAGAAAAACCCAAAGGTTTGAAGATATTATCTTTGAACCTAGATGTAGTACTTGAGTGGTTGTCGGAAACTCCGTGTGAGCCATTGCAAAGAGCATCGTTAAGAGATTTGACAAGAAAGACCTTATTCCAAGTAGCTCTGTCTACAGCTAAAAGAGTGAGTGAAATAAATGCCATGGACAGGAGAATAGGCTTTGCACAGGGTAATGCAGTTTGCGCATCAACCTTGGGGTTTTTGGAAAAAAACGAGATCCCGTCCAAACCATGGCCTCGTTCGTTCAGTATCAAAAACCTCACGGACTTGGTTGGACCGGAAGAAGAGGAGAGGTTGCTCTGCCTGGTCAGAGCTCTGAAATGTTATTTACAAAGGACAGAGAAGATTCGGGGCCCATTCGATCGTTTATGGTGTTTGGTAAGGAATCCGGCGCGCCCGATATCTAAAAACGCCCTGGCATTCTTCTTACGTAGCGTGATTGTAGATGCTCATTCACAAATGAAAGAAACCAACCGTAATAAACTTAAAGTGAAAGCTCACAAGGTAAGAGCAGTGGCAACCTCTCTCTCGTTTAAACACAATCTCTCTTTGGACTCGATTATTCAAGCAGCGTATTGGATGTGTAAATCAGTGTTTGCCTCGCATTACTTGCGTGATATTGAAACAGTATATGAAAATTGCAGTACCCTAGGTCCGTATTTAGCGGCGGGCACAGCATATGGTAAGGGTGTGTAGGAAGTCATACCTTCCTAATCTATCTCTTCACCTTGAACGAGGTTGTTGAGTTTTTTACGGGAGCCTGGAGGTACTATGGATGTACTAGGAGTACCCTTCAGTCAAGTGTAGAGTTGGGTATGAATTTTATGGTTATTTGTTTTTGAGGTGATGATGATCTACTTTTGTTTGGGTAGGGGCATGATTTGGTTGACCATGCTAGCCACGGACATTCCTTAGCTGCATGGGTCCCACTGTTTAGAGGATGAGCCATGGCTATACCGCCACGTCCCTATGAGTCAAGACAAGCGACTTCCAGAGGCAGTAATCAACATGGTTCAGCTTCTCCTTACCAGGTTAAGGAACCAAACAAGCACTCTGCATGGATGCTAGCTCTAAATATATATTTTGTATAATTAAATTTTAAAAAGTTATGAGCATATCCATGGATCCCACCTCCTACAATGTGGGATTCAGCTATGTAACTACTTGTAAGTTGCATACATAAAAATGACTTTTTTATGAAAATAATATTTTATGTATACTTACCAAGTAGTTACATGATCAAGCCTGCCCTCGTCCCCTTATATGGATAATAGGACATAAACAACTGATTTTCGGACGGTGTTGGTTCCTCACTCCCGATAGTGGGCGGGGGGTATCACCTGACCAAAACAAATCAGCGCTTCCACGAATTTCAAAAATTCTAGCTGCCGACGGTTTTTAGAAACTATAGTTATGTAACTACTTGGTAAGTATACGCTAAAATCTTATTTTATCGTTTTATCGTTTTCTGCCGCAAAGCAGTGGCTTAATCTAAATTGTTTAATTGTTAATTCTGTACATCCTACAGTACATTCTATGCAATTTTTTTATAATTGGAAAGGGCTTATTGGATACTTTTCCTTTGTCCTTCAACCTTTTAAATTAAGTCTCATTAGGTCCTCATGAGTTCCATGTAATATTTACTAGGTTTAACAAGATATTCAACTACTGTATTTTTTAATTCAGATACCATGGTACTGTCTATTGGTTTTTAAATTGAGTGTTGGATTAACTGAAAACTAAATTTTTGTGTTTTGCTACAGGACAGCAAAATAGCCAACAGTGCACACGAATGTCTTATTGGGAATTGCAGTTGTCAGGGAAAGTCGAGTAGTAGCACAATATCAAGGCATTACATTGCTTCCCTCATTACTTGGCCACACGACTTGTGACGTCAGCAGAAGAAATTCCTGTTGATTCAGAGCCAGCTCTTATAGAAGATATACCAATGTCAGACAAAGCAAGGTTTGTGGAAATTTGCAAGATCTTATTTTAGTTTTTAAAGATATATTAAGCTAATTATCATACTTAAACTTTGCTTGCTCCATAAGAATTGAGAATTGATCTTGGGTGTCCAGATACAAAATTGTTAATGAGGGTCTTGTTGCTTGCTTTTAACTTCAGATTATTCAGCAAAATAGTTATGGAATTTTTTCATGTTTAATTATCAGTAAATTGGGTTTTATTGGTTAATGCTTGTAGTAAAACTTATGTGTTAGGATTTTTAGATTATCATAAACTACCTTTGTTTATATGCAAATCCATTACTGTTTAATAAGTTACTTGACATTTTGCTGAAAACTAAGTCACCTCATTACCTGTAGGAGAAAAGATGAAGATCAGCTAGCTTTGATAGATTGGCACATGCACATAGGTATCCTCAGGACTGTGGGTTGACTGATACTTTTGTATTTTTTGTGCCAACTGGTCAACACTTTACAGAGATTCCAAGACTTTTGGAAGTGTTCAGGATTACTGTAATTTCTTTAGAATTTTATTGTATTTTGACATTTCCTTTCTGTGCTTGTCATATCATTGGTTGTCATTATCATTAAAGCCTTGGTTGTTGACATCTTTATACCCTATTGTTATTGCTAATGCATCTAAGAAAAGAGCCAAAGCAAGTATCAGATTATAAATTAACCTCAAAGGGCCAACCAAATTATTATAACTGCTTTCAAAGATCACAGAACCAGGGAACAACATCCAGCAAAATTAATTTGAAATGTTCTACCCCAAGATATTGGTAGCTTTTTATTTCATATACTACTACATATACAATAATTTTTGTTATTGTCAGGTATTAGGTAGAATTTAGTTTTTACTATACATGTAACTTACCCAAGTAATTACCAATAGCTGAGAGCTCACTACTGTGGCAATTAAATCTTACAAATTGTGTGGTGGAGCCACCATCGCTAGTGTAGATGTGTAGGACCCGCCCACTTTTGGGACCGATAAGTACAAAACTGCAGAGAGAACCAATTCATTTGCTACTGGCATCCAACTAACATTGGTGATTTTGGTAGTCTTTTTATCGTCATAGTTGGGGTTTATTGCAGTATTCCTTGGTGACGGTACTTGCACATTTTGTGGTTTTCGTTTACTTAGCTATTGATCACTTATGTCAGATTCTAGTGCCTTGAGCATTAGGTATTGCTCAGAAGGATGTAGAACCAGATTAAAAAAATTTTCTTACGATTCACATTCTAAGTATAGGGAACAGACTTGTTCTAGGGACCTATCATGTCCAGAGTGTGTAGATTTGGATGAAGTTAAATGGAAAACCTTGAATTCTCATTTAGATTAGTTAGCAAGGGATTGGAAGAGGAAGGGCGTAGAGCCGAAAGTAATGCTATCGTAGAGAAGTTCTCCGTCATTAGTTGAGGAATTTCCTATTCCTGCTCAACCTCCTATCTCTTCCCCAATAATATTAGCCCTCCTACTTCTTTACCAGTCACTCCTACTTCAGGCTCCCGTGATTCCAAGCCCGACACCATTGCCAGCCTTGATATTAAGTATGAGAAGAAATTTGAGTTCTCGCTAAGGCGATAGTAGATCTTGGCTCCTTTTTCGGGGGGGGGGGGGTTGTTTTGTGGAGAGTTCGCCTCTCAAAAGTGCAGTAATTAGTGATAGTGTTGTGTTATCTGAGGAGGTGGGCTGTTGGCCCACCAGTTTCTAGACGAAGGTCGCTGTCCCGCTCCCCGGCACTGGGTGAAAACATACTGGAAGTCCAAGGGAGGCTGGAGGGGTTTGCCCCCAGACAGTTGCCTCCCTCCATTGCACCTGTTGTTGGCTTCACAGGGAGGTGCAGAGCACCATTGGAAAGGTGTCTTATTTAGTATTTCACATCTGTCGTCGGGTTCTTCAGTGTCGTCCTCAGAAAAGAGGCGTCGTCGGCACAGATTGTCAGCCTGTAGGCCGCTGAAGAGACATTCCTTGCTCACTGACAGCTCTCCGCCTCCTGTTAAGAAGTAGAGAGGTTGGTATCGACCCTCAGTCATCATGTAGCTTCCAGGTTTTGCTTATTCATCCCTTTTTTGAGCTGCCAGGTGTTCACCATTGTCTGAACGCCCGTCACATCAAGATTTCGTAGTGGCTGCTGCCTTACACCCGTCAGCCTCTCTGAGCCCAGTAGCGCCCGTAGCTGACCAAGTAACTCCTGCACCCTGAGCATTCGACTCCCCCTCAGGTAGCTTGGCGCACTCTGCTTCCTGCTCGGCACCTGCGACTGCCCATTCGGCACCCGCTTCTGTTTGCTTGGCTGTTGCTTCTGTTGACTTGGCTCCTGCTTCAACTCGCTCGGCGCCCGGAGTTACACCCAATCTGGGGCGCTTGGCGCCAATGGCAACAGCCTCAGTTCCGGACACCATTCCTGATCCTACTTTGGGCATATGCAGATGAGTCTTTGGCTCCACTCAAATGTCAGCTGGGATGAGCTGATGAGTTTTATGAAGAATGAAACTCCTTCAAGCAATAAGGAGAATGTTCTCTCTATTTCGTCAGAGGACAAAGCAATAGAGCAAGAAAACCCAACCTCATTCAGCTTACTGGTCTCTGTTAGCTTTCTTCTTGGAGAGTTATTCAGATTTCTTCTCTCCAGGGAAGCCAGCAGCTCCCGCCTCTACTTTTAGCAGCGGAAAGCTCCAGTAGAAGAACTTCCTCACATGGTTTTTTTATCCTCCGCTTCCAAGATAGCATTGAAAGAGGTGGAAGTTTGGTTGGCTAATAAGAGGGATCTTGGCAAGGCTACATTTGCGTTCCCTCCATCGAGACTTATTGAGAAATGCTACAGATATTACCTGACAGGCGAGACTCCTTCCCTGGGAGGGAGTTTCTGCCTCCTCCCAGGGAGATTTACTCTGCCTGAGTGTACTCGGCCAGATGCTCAGTGTTCAGAGTGGCTAAAGTATTTTTCACTTTGCCAGAAATAGACCATCTGGTGAAGAACATTTTCAAGATATTGGAAGCATTTAGTTTCTGAGACTGGACGTGGGCGCTTTGGCAATGAAGATAGAGAACTGTTCGCTTGTTGCAAGAAGACCTGTCAGACAATTGGTTGGGAGTGCTTTCGTGTGCAGGCAGGGCAGTTAGAGACAACTTCCAGTGAAGTAGCTTCTCTTTTCGCTATGGGCCAACTGAAGAAGAGGGAGCTGTGGTGCTTGTTTATCTCTAAGGGAGTTATGTCCACGGAGAAGTCCGCACTGTTGTTTTCTCCTTTGGATAAAACTTTATCTATTTCGCAGACAACGGTAAGAGGCATACTGGCAGATTGTCAGAGTAAATCCACGACAGATTTGTTAAACACAGTCAGCCAAGAAACAGAAGGAGCCAGTAGCCACAGCTTACAAGTCGGTCCTCTCCTCTTCAGCTTTGCCCCTTCGAGGAAGCAGTGCTTGTTCTCGATCTAGGCCTAGATCAAAACTTGCACCCAGGCTACAGAATTGGTTAGGAAGGCTAATATCAAAGCTACCAAAAAGCAGTGAGTTGTGCGTCTCCCATGTTACTGTAGGAGCAAGGTTCCATTTATTTTTCTGGAGGGAATGGAGTGACAGAGGTGCAGATCCTTGGGTGGGTTCAGCTGTTTAAGGGAAGGCTATTTCATACCTCTCCTA
>NC_061102.1:37587768-37621405 GCF_015104395.2 Macrobrachium nipponense | reverse complement strand
GAGGGACATCGTAGTGAGAGGATTTCTTCCTCTAAGTCTTGGTTTCGTCTAGAAAGTCTTCTCTTGTTAGACTTTCGGAAGTCAGGAGCAAGAAAGGCTCAGAGCGCTCTTTGGCACCAGATCCATGGCCCTCTGGTACTGTATACGAGTGTGGGGCAAGAGTAAGTTTCCAGAGATTTTCATCGGCACCTGTTTTGTACTTCTAACACTGAAGAACAGGTAATGCTTCGCCCAGCTCACCTGTAGTTCACGAGACTCCGGGGGTACAGGATCCACGTCCGGAGTATGAGCGCCCATTGGCACAAAGGATGCCTACAGCACTGGAACTGATAATAATTCAAGAGAAGTTGGGGGCAAACAAGAGCCCACCAAGGTCCAAGTGCCCATTGTTGCCACAGTTTCTCAAACGCCAGATCAGCCATTGGCACCCAAAAGTTCATTGGCTCCCAAGCATCCATTGGTGCCAAGGGATCCATTTGCGCCAATCGTCCATTTGCACCCGAGCATTCACTAGTGCCCGAAACATCCGTTAGCACCTGGGTGTCCATCGTCAACCGGAGGTCCATTGGTGCCCAAGTAGCCACAAGTGTCCAAACAGCCACTGGATCAGTTTGAAGCTCTTAGACAATCTTTGTCATCAGTTACGACTTCGTCTTACCGACAGAATCACATTCTATGGCTGCCCTGATCCTTCTTTTTCAGCTGTTCAGAGCAAGTTGAACAGCATTTTGTGTCTTAATCAGTTTTCAGTGCCCCCAGGTTCAACCTCTAGAGAACTTGTCACCGATTCCTTCAGACGAAGAAGAGGAAAAGAAGGAAGAAGAGAGGATAAAAAGTTCTCTCACTGCATACAAAGCCCTGCTGTTTTTACTTTGTAGTGTAGCAAATTTTTCTGACTGTTCTCGCCGGTGACTCCTGTTGTTGCTAGTGTCTTCCTACATGAGAGACAACCAAAGAGGACTCGGCAAAATTACCTTTTCGGCAACGGAAGGTGTTGAAGGAGATCAACCTTTGGCTGGAGGATAAGTGGGATTGGATTGCGGCGAAAGTGGATTTCAGTTTCCCCACCTTCTCATCTTTCAACAAGAAGACAATCTATGTTACGAGACCGAAGAAGCTCTCTCTTTGGGTGTATCTGCCTCCGCACAGGGAGACTTTTCGGTTCTTATTGACTTGGCGAGAAGGTTGGCTTTCAGTTCAGCCAAGACCATGTTTACGGTTCAGAATTGGATCACCTCATGAAAAAGTATTTTTAAGTATTTGAGGTGATAAGTTTCCTGGACTGAACAGTGGGAGCCTTGGGCCCATAACATAAGGATTGTACTACGTTGAATGATGATGCCTTTGCAGAAATTTGCGGGAGTTATCTCCTGTTTAGACAAAGGCATTAGAGAAGGATCCTCGGAACTAGCCTCTCTTCACATTAGGCATCTTAAAGAAGAGAGAACTTTGGTGTTCTTTCACCTCTAAAGGAGTTTGTCATAATCAAAAGTCTGCCTTGTTTGTATTCTCCATTGGATAAGAAGCAATTTTTTCCAGAGGAGACAGTTGCTAGTTTTCCTTGGAAGTGCAGAAGAGGGCAACACAAGAGCTTACACCAATCCGCTAAACGGTACTTGAGAGACTATTCCCAGTGTATGTCATTTGCCAGCCATGCACGGACTACCCTTTCGAGGCAGGGGATTTGTTAGATATTTCCTTAGATCGAGGGGTAGAGGACATTTCACCCGTAGATCTATCAAAAAAAAAATCCACAACCAACTCCTCTGCCAAAAAGTAATGTATCAGTCCTTCATGCACTAGTAGGAGCAAGACTCCTACATTTTTGGAAGAATTGGAAGCGAGAGGGGCGGAATATTGGATCGTAAAGGTATTCAGAGAAAGTTACGATATTCCATTCAAGAGCAAACCTCTGTTATCAGACTCTCCATAGCTTTGAGAACCTACTTAGAAAAGTTCAGAGAAATTCATGGCCCTTTTGAAAAAAGTTTCCTCCCTCCTGCAGAAGAAAGCAATAGAGTTAGTAGAAGAGCCAATAACCCCAGGTTTCTACAATTGTCTATTCGTAGTACCCAAGTCATCGAGGGCTGGAGGGCCATGTTGGACGTAAGTACTCTGAACCATATGTGCAGAAGATAAAGTTCAAGATGGAGACGAATCAGTCAGTCTTATCATCAATCTGTCAGGGGATTGGATGATCCCCAGCGATATGGAGAACACCTACTTTCACATTCCGATCCACCAAAACTCAAGAGATTCTGCATTTGTCTTCAAGAACAAAATTCATCTGTTCAGAGCCCTGTGTTTCGGGCTGTTGACCGCCCCACAAGTGTTCACTCAAGTCCTAGCTCCCATTGCGAAATGGTTACATCTAATCAGAATAAAAATATCCTTAGGTTTGGACAATTGGCTTCTCTGGTCACAAACAAAGGAGGGTGTATGGAGGACCTTCAGAAAACTGACATTAAGTCAGGAATTAGGACTGTTTTAATAACAGGTGAAAGTCACAGTTACTCCCATGTCAGGAGCTAGTCTATTTGGGGATGAGGATAGACTTAGTGACTTTTTGGGCTTTTCCCATTCCCAACAAAGAATAGAGTCGTTCTTACAGAATGTGGAGCATTTCTAGTCCTTCAGTGAAGGAATGGATGAGTCTATTGGGCACGCTATCCTCAATAGAATAATTTGTGACTATGGGGAGACTGTATATGAAGAATCTACAGTTCTTCCTCAGGGCAAACTTATGTTCTGAGTCACACAAGAAATAAAGGAGGACCTGCAGTGATGGAAGTTAAGAGACAGGCTTGTAGAAGGGAAATCTCTCCTACCGCTGAGCCCCAACCTAGTGTTCTTCTCAGACCGCGTCAGATCAAGGTTGGAGAGCAATTCTAGGGGGGAAAGGAAGTATCAGGCACTTGGAATGCACAACAAAAACAGTGGCATATAAATCGGAAGGAGTTGACCGCCATCCACTGGGGGTTGTTGGAACTTGCGGAGTGGCGGTACATTTTGGACAGTATGACAGCACTCTTGTACATAAGAAAACAAGAGTAACCCACTAATTTTCTCTTTGCGAGACAGCAAGAACCCTATTGTTATGGGCGCAATCAGAATCAAACCAAATTATTAATGAGGTTCGTTCAGGGAAACTCGATGTACTCACAGACGAACTAAGCCGCAAAAAAGTAGGTCCTTCACACAGAATGGATGATGAACCCTGTGGTATGCCTGGATTTGTGGAAACCCTGTGGAAAACCAATGATAGATCTGTTGCCACAGCAAGAAACCATTCACCCCCTTTACTGTTCACCAGCCCCAGACCCGAAAGCATGGGCAACGGATGCAATGCTTTTGGACTCGTCGAACAAGGACTTGTATGTTTTTCTTCCATTCAGGATGGTGAGAGATGTTGCCACAAATTCAGAACTCACCACAACATTGCAATGACTCTCATTGCTCCATTCTGGCCAGCGCAAGAATGGTTTCCCAGATCTATTAGATCTACTGTGGATTGGCCAAGATTACTCCCTCAGAAGTCAAATCTACTTCAGGACGTTCCATCAAGGACTGTCACTCTGTCCCTAACAGACTGTCTGACGACTTACAAGTGAAGGGGTTTTCAAAACAAGCGGCAAGAGCTACTGTATTGCCCAATGGAGAAGGGAATTATCAAGTAATGTCTACCAGGCAAAGTGGACAGTTTTGAGAGCCTGGTGTAAAGAACATAACATTTCGTCTTCTAAGACATCTATAACGGAAATAGCAGATTTCAGTTATATCTGAGGACAGATAGAAACCTGTCTACCTCAGCTATCAAAGGTTATAAGGCAATGTTGGGATCAGTTTTTAAAACACAGAGGATTAGAAGTATCGACGAATAGAGGTCTTTTGGATCTCATTAAATCCTTTGATACAGAAAAGCCTAAAGGTTCGAAGATATATCATGGAACCTAGAGGTAGTCCTTAAATGGCTGTCGGAAACCCCCATTTGAGCCATTGCACAGAGCATCAAGAGATTTGACGAGAAAACACTATTTCTAGTAGCCCTGTTTACTGCAAAAAGGGTGAGTGAACTAAGTTCCATGGACAAGGGAATAGGATTGCACAGGGTAATGCGGTATGTGCATTAACCTTAGGATTTTCAGTAAAAAAATAGACTCCTTCCAAGCTGTGGCCTCATTCTTTCAGTGTAAAAACCTGATGGAATTAGTAGGAACCGGAAAAAAGAACGGTTACCCTGCCCAGTCAAAGCTCTGAAATGTTATCTACAAAGGAAAGCAAAAATTAGGGGCCCATCCGATCATTTATGGTGTTTTCGGTAAAGAATCTTTTTCGTCCGATGTCTAATTTTCTTATGCAGTGTCATTGATGAATCTCATTCCCAAGTGAAAAGAAACAGATTTAATAAACTAAAAGTGAAGGCTCACGAGGTGAGAGCAGTGGCAATTTCCCTCTCCTTTAAACACAACCTCTCCTTGGATTCGATATACAAGCAACATATTGGAAATGCAAATCAGTGTTTGCCTCACATTAGCTGTGAGAAATTGAAACGGTTATGAAAATTGCAGTACCTGGGTCCATATTTAGCGGCTGGCACAGCATTGGGTAAGGGAGTGTAGGAAGTCATCCCTTCCTAGCTTATCTCTTTGCCTTGAATAAGGTTGTTGAGTTTTAAGGGAGCCTGGAGGTAACTATTGGTGTACTAAGGGCACCCTTCAGTCAAGTGTATAGTTGGGTATGAATTTTATTATTATTTGGAGGTGATATGTTTTTTTACTCTGGTAATATGATATTATATGGTACTGCATTCTGGGCTGGTATGATGATATGGTACCGACCGGCATTCTGCTGGTAATATGGATATTATTATGGTACTGCATTCTGGGCAGTGGGCATCCTTTGGTTTACCATGCTAGCCACAGACAATTCCTTAAGCTGCATGGATCCCATTTATTAGATGACGAATCCTAGCTATACCGCCACATCCCTATGAGTTAAAATGAGCGACTTCCAGAGGCAGTAATCATCTGTTCAGCTCTCTTAACAGGTAAGGAACCAACAAGCATTCACATGGATGCTAGCACTAAGTAGGTACATATTTTATATTCATTAATTTAAAAGATATGTGCATATCCATGGATCCCACCTACTACAATGTGGGATTCAGCTATGTAACTTGGTACTTGGTAAGTTGCATACATAAAAATTACATTTTTAATAACAATAAGATTTTATGTATACTTAACCAAAGTAGTTACATGATCAAGCCTGCCCTCCTCCCCTCACATGGATAGTAGGGCATAAACAACTGATTTTCGTTCATTGGTTCCTCTCTCCCCCAATAGTGGGTAGGGGGGAGGATATCACCTGACCAAAACAAACTAGTGCTATCACGGATTTAAAAATTCTAGCTGCTGATGGATTAGAAAACTATAGCTATGTAACTACTTGGTAGTACTATACATTAAATCTTATTTTTATTATAAAAATGTCATGTGTATACTTGAATTTGACGGTCTACTGCGTCTTGCAAGAAAAACTGTATTAACATGTTTTTTCCTTTACAATACATGTATTAGTTTAATGATAACTATATTCAACAAATAGATAAAAGAATACAAAACATTTCAGTATAAAATTTAGCATAAAAGATGTACAAAATTGTATGTCACCATGGTGAAGTCACGCTCAGTTGACTTGAGACTGAATGAGGGAGGGTTGATATTGAGGAGAGAAGTAGAAGAGGGGGAGTTAAAAATAGAATATTGCAATAAATATAATGATTGAATATGGAAACAATCAAATGCAATTCAAAAATAATAATAATATAAAAAAAGTCTTAATTGAGCCAGTGTTTGGTGCGACCGAGTGACTGTATATGTAGTTTAATGATAAATAAATTACTTTTCACAATAAAATTTAGCATAAACGATGAAAAAATTATATGTCATTGTGATAATGCACAGATAACTTGAGATAGAGGGAGGGAGTGTTTATATTTTTGAGTAATAATGAATGAATGATTTTAAGTTATCAGGCATGATATTGTTGAGGAGAGAAGGAGAAGAGACAGAAAACCTTTACTATATGTATGTAAAAGCAGCACCAATTCACATGGAAAAATAAAATGTTATTTCACAATAGATTTAACATAATGATAAAACATGAAAACAATTGCAATCCAGTAATAAAAAAAGCCAATGTTCACTGTGCTGAGTGAGACAATAGAGAGGAGATGGTGGTGGGTTATGGGTAGGAGGCAGGGGTCAGCTTCCCACTGACTTAACCAGCTGGGCTTGATGAGTATTCACCATTTCTTTCGCTTACACATGATTTTCCCAAATAATTACTTTTGGCTACAGTTAAATACCTATTACGAGTGACATTACTTTTTTGCACTGTAAAAGTTACTCGGTTCCATAATAAAAGACACTGGTGCTGCATTCAACTTTTGTGTGCATTCAGTTGTTTGTTTTGTTTAAACAACTTCTGTAAGAAAGATGTTTTTAAGTCTCTCTTTCCTTTTCTTACTTGTATTCTTTACCTATTACTGTATGTACTTATTTGTTTTGCAAATCCTCATGTTTTTTTTAAATTCTGCCGTTTGCCAACAGATAAGTTGATGTATTGTGGCATAATTAACCTCTTTCTTGCACTTAAGATCCAAGTGTAAACATGTCAACAATCATACACGCTGATTATTCTCTCTCTCTCTCTCTCTCTCTCTCTCTCTCTCTCTCTCTCTCTCTCTCTCTCTCTTCTCAGACACAATCGGGCACGCACACTTTAATTATCCTTGTAAAATGTGAATAAAATTGATTTTAGTAGGGAAAACCTCTCTATCGCGAGAGTATATATAATGTTCTAAAGGGTCCACAATAATACAAAGTGTTAAGAGTCCGTGTATAATTTTCAAGACTTTACAAAAAGCTTTTGAACCCTCCCCTGGGTTCATCTTCATCCCAAATGAACAATTAGTTACAACATGTACAGAGTGAATTTAAAAAACGAGTCGTTGAAGATCGTTTTTGTCCTTAAGAGCTAACGACCGGTGTCAACGATCTGCAATGACTCTTGTTTTTAATTCACCTCTGTACATGTTGTAACTAATTGTTCATTTGGACTGAAGATGAACCCAGGGAAGGGTTTGAAAGCTTTTTGTAAAGTCTTAAAAAATTTTGCACAGACTCTTAAACACTTGTATTATTGTGGACCTTGTAGAACAAAATTGATTTTGTTATCAACCTTTGCCTACTATGACCATTTCAGTTTCCTGAAAGGGTTCCCGTCTCTCCTACCTCCAATCCTGCTGGCCGCACAGCATTTTTACCAGACAGATTGTAAATCGCATACAGAAGCAAATTTTTTTTTTTTCCAATTTACTTTATATAACGTACTGTTGTATTACTTTACACTTAATTTAACTTTTGAACAGATTAAAATATAATACGTAGAAAAAAATTGAAAACAGGGACTTTTTGGGTTGGCTGGAGTGAGTGATCCTGATTTTCTTTATTTCTTATAGGGATATATGTTTCATATTTCGAACAAATTGCATTTCGACCAGCATTCTTGAATGGATTAAGTCTGAGGTACTATACTGTATTTGTTAAAAATTTAATGGAAGTTAATAGTTATTTCTCTTGCATTACAGCCCCTTGCGCTAACAGGAAGAGTCCACACGGGATATACTCCAGAAGATAGTGTTTTCCCAACACCAACTCACACCAGTAGTTCTGAAATGTCTAGTAGTGGACAGCAACCCTCAGATAAATTACAAGCAAAATTTCCTTTAGTCGATGCCTTACTCAATTTGTGCCATAGCGCTGTAAGTACAGTAGTAATTATGTAGTTATATATTTTTCAACATAAGTTTTAGTCATACAGTACTATCATACCCATATCTGTTAGATTTGATTTCTTAATTCATTATTTAATGCTTAAGAGAATTTCAATATAACAATCTGATGGGGCTACATAGGTGTATGGGCCCCATGTTCATGTATACAATTGTCTTTTGTGGTTGTTCAAAGAGTAGAGCAACTAGCACTTCCAGCATAGTTTTAGTTTTGCATATATTTCAGTTATTGTGTATTTTTGCTAAGTTTGCTTGTATTGTTGTTGATAAGTGGCAGCTGATTAGCAAACAAAAAGATGTTACTTTTTTCTTACAATTTATATTTAATGAATTATAATTACTACCTTTAAGTATTATACTTATGATGATTTATGATTAGGTTGTCTTGTAGGCAATTTTGCCTGTCTGCATTTTTGTTTTTGAATAATTAAATATTAATGAAACAAATTCTGTAGTGAGCTAATGTTGTCCAGTGTATCTCATGTGGTGCAACTTTTGTTCCAAGTTACTAAAGGGTAAAGGGGTTTTGCGTGAAGCATCCCTTTGGCCTCTCTCTGTACTCACTTTTTAGCCTTTTGCTTTATTTCCATTCCTACTGCCTATCTTCAGTCTTGCTTATTGAACCTCTCAAACTATTACTTCTTAGTGCAACTGGCTGTTTGGCCCAATTTCACCATAACATCGCCTTTAGTTTCTAAACCTCCTTATTTTGTTGTTCTCACTATCTTTGGTGTTGAATGGCTTTAAGAACCCCAGTGCTTGGGTTGACAGCCAAAATTTCATAAAATCAGTTAACAAGAGAAATTTGGTTCTGTTAGTTCTGTAATTATTTTATTACTATTGATCTGCGTACCTTGTAAGTACTACATGGACTCTGTGACAGTTTTAAAAACATGATGTTGCACTTCATTCACTTTATCGTTTTATCTCAGTCCATGTTAAATGTTGTTGGATTCCAGCATCATTGGAGCACATGGAAACTTAGATAGGTTGACTGGATAGTCTGTCCACTAAAAAACCTTTGAATCTAACAAATGAAGAGTTCTCCATACCCTTCATGAGCTTTGAACCCACACATGGTATAAACTAGCAAGCAAGCTGCAGTTGAATTGATTTATTCCATTAAGATGTGTAACTTTTTGTAATTTTTTGTTATGTCATAACCTTACTTGTGAAGATCTGGTAAATCAGATCAAATTGGAACAAGTCAAGAACATTGTATATCCTTGGAAGCACAGCACAGTAATTTACCCAAGGGATGGGAAATTGTCTTTGACCATTTTTGTGTAAGACACACGCTTCAGAGATGAATTTTTGATGGGTAGTGGGAATCAACCACACTCTGTGCCTGCTGGTTCCTTTGACTTTAAGGCATTTGGTAGCTGAATGCCACGGTATTGCAGATTTTAAAAATGAGTACCTAGCTGAGTTGCAGGGACCTCCATGTGAAGATCCTTGGAGAAAATGTTGTGTTGCAATGCCAAGTGTCATTTTTATATAGGTATATTTCATAAGAGTGTATGTACATGGCAAAGGAATTAAGTTGTTACTGTATTGTTATTTTCAATTCGTATCTATGGTTTAAAATTGATGCTAACCCCTAGCATTGAAAATCTGATGGAAAAACATGTTTATGATGATGATTTTTACACCTGAAGTGCTATTTGTGCAGAATGCAGCAGACAGAGCACTGAGCCTGACATTAGCTATCTTATACCTTTAACCTATTTCTCACATTGTGAGAAATGAATGTTTACTCTAAGAAATTGAATTTGTATAAAAGAATTACACTTATTTCATGATTGTAATTCTTTTGTACAAATTTATGGTAATTTCTTATACTACTAATACATTTCTTTCAAGCTCAGAGTGGGCCAAAAATTAGGTTTGTTTTTATGGAACAAATTTTAATTTTATGTATGCAACTTACCAAGTAGTTACATAGCTATAGTTTCTAAAACCGTCGGCAGCTAGAATTTTTGAAATTTGCGGAAGCGCCAGTTTGTTTTGGTCAGGTGATACCCCCCGCCCACAATTGGGGGAGTGAGGAACCAACACCATCCGAAAATCAGATGTTTCTGCCGGCTGGTACTGTCAACACAGTTTCAGTAGCAGCGGAATTTTTTGAATTCTTTGCCGTCGCTCTTTGTTGGAGTTATTTGGTGAAGTACTCTGAATATGGAAGTTTTTTTTCGGTGATAGCTATTAGGAATTGATAATAGTTTTTAAATAGTTTTGCACCGAATTCACTAGTTGTGAATTGGTCTACATAATAGCAGACATTAGTTCATCTGGGATTAGGTATTGTAGTAAAAGCTGCAATACTAGGATTGCTAAAGTGGGTAATGATCCACATTCAATTGCACAGGTTGTAGGGGACAGAATTGTACACCAGATCAAACTTGTGGGGAGTGTATTAATTAGGATCAAAGAAATTGGAAGATCTTGACTAGTTACACGAACAAGTTAGAGAGAGATAAAAAGAGAAAAGCGGCTTCTAGAGCTAAAGCAAAAAACTTAATTAGTCAGGAATTGTCTAATGATAATTGTCTTTTCTGAACCTTCCCCCCTCCACTTGTCATTCCCAGTCCTAATCTTGGCTCTCTCACACCCGTAACCCAATGCTGTGACCAATTAGAGGCAAGAGTCGATCAGAATTTCGATCATGCTCCAAGCAATGAAGAAATTAGGAGCGTCTGTAAAAGCTCTAATGGACAAGGTAAGTGGTGAAGTGAGTGCAAGTGTAAGTGTTGTGGAGGAGGTGGCTGTTCGGCCCACTAATTTTCCAAGGCAAAGGTCCCTGTCAAACTCCCCCAGAACCTGGGAGGAGGCACACGAGCAGTCGCCCCCTCAGGCGATTTTGTAGACAAATCCCAGATCGCAACAGAGCGCCATTGGAAAGGCGTCTCTAAAGGAGTACCGCTGTCGTCTAGTGCTTTCAGCTCCGGGGAGTCCTCTCCCAGGCGCCAGTGGCGATTCCATGATGAGTCCTGTCCATTGAAAAGGAGGGCTCATAAGTTGTCTCCCTCTCCAGTCCCCTGTAAAAAGCCTAGCCCTTTACGGAAGAAACAGCCTTCATGTTGTTTTTGGGACTCTCCAGAGAGATTCTCTCAGGATACGGCAGGAGAGGGACGTCGTAGTGAGAGGATTACATCCTCTAAGTTGAAGTCAGCAGACGTTCAGAGGTGAAGAGTACGGGGAAGAGTAGACTCTCGGAGATGTCTTCAGCACCGGTCCGCACATGTAATACTGAAGGACAGGTAAGACTCCCACTAGTCCCTCCTGTAATCCCCGAGACTCCTGGGAGACATCTTCAGCATTCAGAGCATGAGAACACGCCGACTCCCAAGCGCCCATCGGCACCACAGTTTGCCTGCTCGCCAGAGCAGCCTTTGGCACCCAGGAACTTCCACGGCGACACTAGAACAACCTTTGGCTCCCCGAGCGTCCATTGGCGCCCAGGAATACAGTTGCAACCGAGCGTCCATGAGCACCCGAGCGTCCGCTAGCACCCCGAGCGCCCACTAGCACCCAAGCTCCGCTAGCGCCAACTAGCGCCCGAGCGTCCGCTAGCCCCTGAGTGACCGCTAGTACCCGAGCATCTACAGGTATACATATATGCAACCAATGCACAGAGGGACCAGTCTGAAGCGCTCACAAACAGCCTATGTCATCAATTTCAGCTTCGGGCCGGGTACCGACAGGACTTCAGGTGATGGCTGCCCCCGATCATTCTCTGTCAGCCATCCAGAATAGTTAGACAGCATTTTGGGATTTATTCAATCTGCGACGCCCCCTATCCAACCTGTAGAGACTTTTTCACCTATTTCTTCAGCCGAAGAAGAATAGAAAGGAGAAGAGGAGGATAAAGAGTCTTCTCTCACTGCCTACAAAGCCTTGCTCTTTTACTTTGTAGACAATTTTTCAGATTCATTCTCGCCAGTAACCCCCACGTCTCCGTGTCTTCTTACATGAGGGACAACCAGGAAGACTCCAGGAAATTAACCGAAAAAAACTATTAACTGCTTTTCTTTTTGGGGCTCGAAAAAGTGTTAAAGGAAATTAAACCTTTGGCTTGAGGATAAGAGGGATCAAGGCAAGGTCAATTTCTACTTTCCTCCTTCTCGTCTTTCAACTAGGAGACACTTGTGTTACGAAACTGGAGAAGCTCTCTCTTTGGGTGTGTCTGTGAGAAGATCGGCTTTCAACTTGGCCAAGATAATGTTTACGGCGTCAGAATTAGACCACCTCATTAAGAATATCTTTAAGGTATTCAAAGTTTTTAGAGTCCTGGACTGGACAGTACAAGCCTTGGGACGTAAACTGAAGAGCTATTCAATGTTGAGTGAGGAAGCTTTTACAGACATTTCGGGAGTGATCTGTTTAGATAAGGGGATTAGAGAAGGTTCCGCGGAACTAGCCTCTCTCTTCATGTTAGGTATCCTAAAAAAGAGAGAGCTATGGTGTTCTTTTACATCCAAGGGAGTTTCTCGTACCCAAAAGTCTGCCTTGTTATATTTGCCCTTGGATAAGAAGCACCTGTTTCCAGAAGAGACAGTAGTGCTAGTTGCCTCCAAATTGCAGAAGAAAGCAACACAGGATCTTCTCTCGTATTCCACTAACAGACTAGAGAAAATATCCCTAGTGTACGCCCCTCGCCAGCCAGCCGAGGACAACCCTTTCGGGGCAGGGGATTCGGTAGATATTTCCCAAGATCAAGGGGCAGAGCACGTTTCACCCTTAAATCTGTTAAAAAATCCTCAACCAACCCCTCGACCAAGAAGTAGTGTATCAGTCCTTCGTGCGCCAGTAGGAGCGAGGCTCCATCAGTTTTGGGAAGAATGGGAAGCAAGAGGGGCGGACCTTGGAATCCATTAAAGGTCTAAGGTTTTTAAGAAGAAGGTTACGCTATTCCATTCATGAGAAAGCCACCGTTATCAGGCTCTCCGATAGCTTTGACAGCCTACTCAGAAAATTCAAAGAAATTCATCGCCCTTTCGGAAGAGGTTTCGTCTCTTGCAAAAGAAAGCAATAGAGTTAGTAGAGGATTACTAATACCATGGTTTTACAATCGTCTGTTCGTTGTTCCCAAGTCATCGGGGGGATGGAGACCTGTATTGGACGTAAGCACTCTGAACCTTTATGTGCAAAAGACAAAGTTCAAGATGGAGACGAATCAGTCTGTCCTTTCATCAATCCGTCAAGGGGATTGGATGATCTCCATCAATATGGAGGACACATATTTTCACATCCCAATACACCAAAACTCAAAGAGGTTTCTCCGTTTTGTCTTCAGGGACAAAATATACCAGTTCAGAGCGCTGTGTTTCGGGCTTTCAACCGCACCACAAGTGTTCACCCGAGTGCTAGCTCCCATTGCGAAATGGTTACATCTAGTCGGGATAAGGATATCCCTTTACTTGGACGATTGGCTTCTCCGGTCACAAACAAAGGAGAGGTGCACGGAGGACCTTCAGAAAACCCTGACTTTAGCTCAGGATCTAGGACTGTTAATAAACAGACGAAAGTCGCAGTTACTCCTCAGTCAGGAATTAGTCTATTTGGGGATGAGGATCAACTCAGTGAGTTTTCGGGCTTTTCCATCCCCACAAAGAATCGAGTCGTGCTTGCAGAAGGTAGTGAAATTTTTAGTTCTCCAGGAATGCTCTGCAAAGGAATGGATGAGTCTTTTGGGCACTTTGTCCTCAATAGAACAGTTCGTGACACTAGAGAGACTGCATATGAGGAACCTACAGTTCTTCCTCAGAGCGAATTGGAACAGAAAGAAGTTTCCGGACTCTTTTGTGTTCCCTATCACACAGGAAATAAAGGAGGACCTGCAATGGTGGAAGTTAAGAGACAGACTTGCGGAAGGGAGATCCCTCCTCCTGCAGAGCCCCAACCTAGTGTTCTTTTCAGATGCATCAGATCAAGGTTGGGGAGCGATTCTGGGGGAATAAAAAGTATCAGGAGTTTGGAATGCAGAATACATACAGTGGCATATAAATCGAAAGGAACTGACCACCATCCACTGGGGATTGCTGAAGTTCGTGGACGAAGTTCGCAACAAGTAGTGGCAATACACTCGGACAGCACGACAGCGCTCTCCTACATAAAGAAACAAGAAGGGACACTCGTTTTCTCTTTGCGAGACGGCAAGGAGCCTGCTGGTATGGGCGAATTGGAATCAAACCACATTAATTCCGAGGTTCGTTCAGGGGAAACTCAAAGTTCTCACGGACGAACTGAGCCGCAGGAGGCAAGTGCTTCACACGGAATGGATGATGAATCCAGTGGTATGCCTCGAATTGTGGAAACTCTGGGGGAAACTTATGATGGATCTGTTTGCCACAGCAAGGAACTATCGTCTCCCCCTTGACTGTTCACCAGCCACAGACCCGAAAGCATGGTCAACAGATGCGATGCTTTTGGACTGGTCGAACAAAGACTTGTATGCTTTTCCTCCATTCAAGATGGTGAGAGAAGTCATCAACAAATTTGGAATGCATCACAACGTTTCGATGACTTTCATTGCTCCATTCTGGCCAGCGCAGGAATGGTTTCTAGATCTTTTAGATCTTCTAGTGGATTGGCCAAGGTTACTTCCTCAGAGAACAGATCTACTCAGACAACCCCACTTCAGGAGGTTCCATCAAGGGCTATCCACTCTGTCTCTAACCGCTTACAGACTATCTGACAACTCTTACGAGCGAAGGGGTTTTCAAGACAAGCGGCGAGAGCTATTGCGCAGTGCAGAAGGGAATCTTCAAGTAAAGTCTATCAGGCAAAGTGGGCTGTGTTTAGAGCCTGGTGTAAAGAGCATAATGTTTCATCTTCTAAAACAACTATAACAGAAATAGCAGATTTTCTTTTATATTTGAGAACAGATAGAAATCTGTCTACTGCAACTATCAAAGGCTATAAGGCGATGTTAGGGTCTGTTTTCAAGCACAGAGGATTGGAAGTGTCGTCGAATAGAGATCTTGCAGATCTCATTAAGTCCTTCGATATAGAAAAACCCAAAGGTTTGAAGATATTATCTTTGAACCTAGATGTAGTACTTGAGTGGTTGTCGGAAACTCCGTGTGAGCCATTGCAAAGAGCATCGTTAAGAGATTTGACAAGAAAGACCTTATTCCAAGTAGCTCTGTCTACAGCTAAAAGAGTGAGTGAAATAAATGCCATGGACAGGAGAATAGGCTTTGCACAGGGTAATGCAGTTTGCGCATCAACCTTGGGGTTTTTGGGAAAAAACGAGATCCCGTCCAAACCATGGCCTCGTTCGTTCAGTATCAAAAACCTCACGGACTTGGTTGGACCGGAAGAAGAGGAGAGGTTGCTCTGCCTGGTCAGAGCTCTGAAATGTTATTTACAAAGGACAGAGAAGATTCGGGGCCCATTCGATCGTTTATGGTGTTTGGTAAGGAATCCGGCGCGCCCGATATCTAAAAACACCCTGGCATTCTTCTTACGTAGCGTGATTGTAGATGCTCATTCACAAATGAAAGAAACCAACCGTAATAAACTTAAAGTGAAAGCTCACGAGGTAAGAGCAGTGGCAACCTCTCTCTCGTTTAAATACAATCTCTCTTTGGACTCGATTATTCAAGCAGCGTATTGGATGTGTAAATCAGTGTTTGCCTCGCATTACTTGCGTGATATTGAAACAGTATATGAAAATTGCAGTACCCTAGGTCCGTATTTAGCGGCGGGCACAGCATATGGTAAGGGTGTGTAGGAAGTCATACCTTCCTAATCTATCTCTTCACCTTGAACGAGGTTGTTGAGTTTTTTACGGGAGCCTGGAGGTACTATGGATGTACTAGGAGTACCCTTCAGTCAAGTGTAGAGTTGGGTATGAATTTTATGGTTATGTTTGAGGTGATATGTTTTTTACTTTGGGTAGGGGCATGATTTGGTTGACCATGCTAGCCACGGACATTCCTTAGCTGCATGGGTCCCACTGTTTAGAGGATGAGCCATGGCTATACCGCCACGTCCCTATGAGTCAAGACAAGCGACTTCCAGAGGCAGTAATCAACTGTTCAGCTCTCTTACCAGGTAAGGAACCAACAAGCATCTGCATGGATGCTAGCTCTAAATATATATTTTGTATAATTAAATTTTAAAAAGTTATGAGCATATCCATGGATCCCACCTCCTACAATGTGGGATTCAGCTATGTAACTACTTGTAAGTTGCATACATAAAAATGACTTTTTTATGAAAATAATATTTTATGTATACTTACCAAGTAGTTACATGATCAAAGCCTGCCCTCGTCCCCTTATATGGATAATAGGACATAAACAACTGATTTTCGGACGGTGTTGGTTCCTCACTCCCGATAGTGGGCGGGGGGTATCACCTGACCAAAACAAATCAGCGCTTCCACGAATTTCAAAAATTCTAGCTGCCGACGGTTTTAGAAACTATAGTTATGTAACTACTTGGTAAGTATACGTAAAATCTTATTTTATCGTTTTATCGTTTTCTGCCGCAAAGCAGTGGCTTAATCTAAATTGTTTATTGTTAATTCTGTACATCTACAGTACATTCTATGCAATTTTTTTATAAGTTGGAAAAGGGCTTATTGGATACTTTTCCTTCACCTTTTAAATTAAGTCTCATTAGTCCTCATGAGTTCCATGTAATATTTACTAGGTTAAAGATATAACTACTGTATTTTTTAATTCAGATACCATGGTACTGTCTATTTGGTTTTTAAATTGAGTGTTGATTAACTGAAAACTAAATTTGTGTTTTGCTACAGGACAGCAAAATAGCCAACAGTGCACACGAATGTCTTATTGGAATTGCCAGTGTCAGGGAAAGTCAGAGTAGTAGCACAATATCAAGGCATACATTGCTTCCTCATTACTTGGCCACACGACTTGTGACGTCAGCAGAAGAAATTCCTGTTGATTCAGAGCCAGCTCTTATAGAAGATATACCAATGTCAGACAAAGCAAGGTTTGTTGTGAAAATTGCAAGATCTTATTTTAGTTTTTAAAGATATATTAAGCTAATTATCATACTTAAACTTTGCTTGCTCCATAAGAATTGAGAATTGATCTTGGGTGTCCAGATACAAAATTGTTAATGAGGGTCTTGTTGCTTGCTTTTAACTTCAGATTATTCAGCAAAATAGTTATGGAATTTTTTCATGTTTAATTATCAGTAAATTGGGTTTTATTGGTTAATGCTTGTAGTAAAACTTATGTGTTAGGATTTTTAGATTATCATAAACTACCTTTGTTTATATGCAAATCCATTACTGTTTAATAAGTTACTTGACATTTTGCTGAAAACTAAGTCACCTCATTACCTGTAGGAGAAAAGATGAAGATCAGCTAGCTTTGATAGATTGGCACATGCACATAGGTATCCTCAGGACTGTGAGTTGACTGATACTTTTGTATTTTTTTGTGCCAACTGGTCAACAGTTTACAGAGATTCCAAGACTTTTGGAAGTGTTCAGGATTACTGTAATTTCTTTAGAATTTTATTGTATTTTGACATTTCCTTTCTGTGCTTGTCATATCATTGGTTGTCATTATCATTAAAGCCTTGGTTGTTGACATCTTTATACCCTATTGTTATTGCTAATGCATCTAAGAAAAGAGCCAAAGCAAGTATCAGATTATAAATTAACCTCAAAGGGCCAACCAAATTATTATAACTGCTTTCAAAGATCACAGAACCAGGGAACAACATCCAGCAAAATTAATTTGAAATGTTCTACCCCAAGATATTGGTAGCTTTTTATTTCATATACTACTACATATACAATAATTTTTGTTATTGTCAGGTATTAGGTAGAATTTAGTTTTTACTATACATGTAACTTACCAAGTAATTACCAATAGCTGAGAGCTCACTACTGTGGCAATTAAATCTTACAAATTGTGTGGTGGAGCCACCATCGCTAGTGTAGATGTGTAGGACCCGCCCACTTTTGGGACCGATAAGTACAAAACTGCAGAGAGAACCAATTCATTTGCTACTGGCATCCAACTAACATTGGTGATTTTGGTAGTCTTTTTATCGTCATAGTTGGGGTTTATTGCAGTATTCCTTGGTGAGGTACTTGCACATTTTGTGGTTTTCTTTACTTAGCTATTGATCACTTATGTCAGATTCTAGTGCCTTGAGCATTAGGTATTGCTCAGAAGGATGTAGAACCAGATTAAAAAAATTTTCTTACGATTCACATTCTAAGTATAGGGAACAGACTTGTTCTAGGGACCTATCATGTCCAGAGTGTGTAGATTTGGATGAAGTTAAATGGAAAACCTTGAATTCTCATTTAGATTAGTTAGCAAGGGATTGGAAGAGGAAGGCGTAGAGCCGAAAGTAATGCTATCGTAGAGAGTTCTCCGTCATTAGTTGAGGAATTTCCTATTCCTGCTCAACCTCCTATCTCTTCCCCAATAATTAGCCCTCCTACTTCTTTACCAGTCACTCCTACTTCAGGCTCCCGTGATTCCAAGCCCGACACCATTGCCAGCCTTGATATTAAGTATGAGAAGAAATTTGAGTTTCTCGCTAAGGCGATAGTAGATCTTGGCTCCTTTTTCGGGTTGTTTGTGGAGAGTTCGCCTCTCAAAAGTGCAGTAATTAGTGATAGTGTTGTGTTATCTGAGGAGGTGGCTGTTTGGCCCACCAGTTCTAGACGAAGGTCGCTGTCCCGCTCCCCGGCACTGGGTGAAAACATACTGGAAGTCCAAGGGAGGCTGGAGGGGTTTGCCCCCAGACAGTTGCCTCCCTCCATTGCACCTGTTGTTGGCTCACAGGGAGGTGCAGAGCACCATTGGAAAGGTGTCTTATTTAGTATTTCACATCTGTCGTCGGGTTCTTCAGTGTCGTCCTCAGAAAAGAGGCGTCGTCGGCCACAGATTGTCAGCCTGTAGGCCGCGGAGAAGAGGACCATTCCTTGCTCACTGACAGCTCTCCGCCTCCTGTTAAGAAGTAGAGAGGTTGGTATCGACCCTCAGTCATCATGTAGCTTCCAGGTTTTGCTTATTCATCCCTTTTTAGCTGCCAGGTGTTCACCATTGTCTGAACGCCCGTCACATCAAGATTTCGTAGTGGCTGCTGCCTTACACCCGTCAGCCTCTCTGAGCCCAGTAGCGCCCGTAGCTGACCAAGTAACTCCTGCACCTGAGCATTCGACTCCCCTCTCAGGTAGCTTGGCGCACTCTGCTTCCTGCTCGGCACCTGCGACTGCCCATTCGGCACCCGCTTCTGTTTGCTTGGCTGTTGCTTCTGTTGACTTGGCTCCTGCTTCAACTCGCTCGGCGCCCGGAGTTACACCCAATCTGGGGCGCTTGGCGCCAATGGCAACAGCCTCAGTTCCGGACACCATTCCTGATCCTACTTTGGCATATGCAGATGAGTCTTTGGCTCCACTCAAATGTCAGCTGGATGAGCTGATGAGTTTTATGAAGAATGAAACTCCTTCAAGCAATAAGGAGAATGTTCTCTCCTATTTCGTCAGAGGACAAAGCAATAGAGCAAGAAACCCAACCTCATTCAGCTTACTGGTCTCTGTTAGCTTTCTTCTTGGAGAGTTATTCAGATTTCTTCTCTCCAGGGAAGCCAGCAGCTCCCGCCTCTACTTTTAGCATGCGGAAAGCTCCAGTAGAAGAACTTCCTCACATGGTTTTATCCTCCGCTTCCAAGATAGCATTGAAAGAGGTGGAAGTTTGGTTGGCTAATAAGAGGGATCTTGGCAAGGCTACATTTGCGTTCCCTCCAT
Organism: Macrobrachium nipponense; assembly: GCF_015104395.2. NCBI lineage: Eukaryota > Metazoa > Arthropoda > Malacostraca > Decapoda > Palaemonidae > Macrobrachium > Macrobrachium nipponense. The sequence goes on along the minus strand of NC_061102.1, from coordinate 37,601,786 downwards.
CGAGACTTATTGAGAAATGCTACAGATATTACCTGACAGGCGAGACTCCTTCCCTGGGAGTTTCTGCCTCCTCCCAGGGAGATTTCTCTGCCTGAGTGTACTCGGCCAGATGTTCAGTGTTCAGAGTGGCTAAAGTATTTTTCACTTTGCCAGAAATAGACCATCTGGTGAAGAACATTTTCAAGATATTGGAAGCATTTAGTTTCTGAGACTGGACGGTGGGTGCTTTGGCAATGAAGATAGAGAACTGTTCGTTGTTGCAAGAAGACCTGTCAGACAATTGGTTGGGAGTGCTTTCGTGTGCAGGCAGGGCAGTTAGAGACACTTCCAGTGAAGTAGCTTCTCTTTTCGCTATGGGCCAACTGAAGAAGAGGGAGCTGTGGTGCTTGTTTATCTCTAAGGGAGTTATGTCCACGGAGAAGTCCGCACTGTTGTTTTCTCCTTTGGATAAAACTTATCTATTTTCGCAGACAACGGTAAGAGGCATACTGGCAGATTGTCAGAGTAAATCCACGACAGATTTGTTAACACAGTCAGCCAAGAAACAGAAGGAGCCAGTAGCCACAGCTTACAAGTCGGTCTCTCCTCTTCAGCTTTGCCCCTTCGAGGAAGCAGTGCTTGTTCTCGATCTAGGCCTAGATCAAACTTGCACCCAGGCTACAGATTGGTTAGGAAGGCTAATATCAAAGCTACCAAAAAGCAATGAGTTGTGCGTCTCCCATGTTACTGTAGGAGCAAGGTTCCATTATTTCTGGAGGGAATGGAGTGACAGAGGTGCAGATCCTTGGGTGGTTCAGCTGTTAAGGGAAGGCTATTTCATACCTCTCCTACAAAAGCCACCGTTTTCCAGTTTTCTGATAATGTTAACACCGTACTCGGTAGGATCCAAGAATCATTTAGCCCTTGCTCAAGAGGTTCAGTATCTTATCCACAAAAGAGCATTGGAAGTACGTAGTAGTAGATCACGGCACAGAGGCTTTCTACAACCTACTCTTTGTAGTCTCCAAGTCCTATCCTAGATGTCAGTGCTCTGAATCAATTTATTGTAAAAACGAAGTTTCACATGGAGACAAGTGCTTCAATCCTGGTTTCTCTTCATCCATAGGATTGGATGGTGACTTAGAATATGGAAGATGCATACTTCCATATGCCCATCCACCCAGAGTCAGGGAAACTTCTCCATTTTGTGTTAGATGGCAAGGTATATCAATTCAGAGCCCCATGTTTCAGCTTGACAACTGCACCCCAAGTTTTCACAAGAGTCTTGTCCCCTCTAGCAAAGTGGCTACACATGATGGGGATAAAATGCTCATTTTACCTCAATGACTAGCTTCTACACTCTCTCTCAAAGGAACAGTGCATGAAGGACTTGAGAAAACTTTTTGCTCTGACTCAGACCCTGGGAATCGTAATCAATGCCCAAAAATCCCAGCTGGTTCCGTCTCAGAGGATTCTATTTTTGGGCATGATTCTGGACTCTCGGACTTTTTGGGCTTTTCTATCACTCAAAAGAGTGGAATCTTGCCTACAGACAGTACAAGAGTTCATGGATCGGAGGTCCTGCTCACCCCTTCAGTGGATGAGTCTGCTAGGAACTCTTTCTTCCATGGAACCATTTGTCAAGCTGGGCAGACTACACATGTGTCCTCTACAATTTTACTTGAAGATCCTCTGGTCCAGGAAGACACAGGAGGACTCATTTGTTTTCCCTATCTCTGAAGAGATAAAGTCAGATCTCCGATGGTGGTTGTCGAGAACAGGCTACAGGTAGGAAAGTCTCTTCGACTGAAGAACCTAGACCTGAGATTGTCTGATGCATCAGACCTAGGATGGGGAGCCATCTTCGAGTCTCAAAAGACATCGGGACTCTGGTTGGTGGACCAAAGTGCCCTGCACATCAATGTTAAGGAACTGTTGGCGATCTTCCTCGGTCTGCAATACTTTGCTCAACAGGTTTCGGAAGGATATTGGCAGTATTTGCGGGCAACATGACAGCGCTGTCGTACATCTGCAAGCAGGGAGGTAAGCGTTCCTTCACTCTTTATCACTCTTCACTCTAAGAAACTTTCCTACCTGTAGCCTGTCCTCAGACGACCACCATTGGAGATCTGACTTTATCTCTTCAGAGATAGGGAAAACAAATGAGTCCTCCTGTGTCTTCCTGGACCAGAGGACCTTCAAGTAAAATTGTAGAGGACACATGTGCAGTCTGCCCAGCTTGACAAATGGTTCCATGGAAGAAAGAGTTCCTAGCAGACTCATCCACTGAAGGGGTGAGCAGGACCTCCGATCCATGAACTCTTGTACTGTCTGTAGGCAAGATTCCACTCTTTTGGGTGATAGAAAAGCCCAAAAAGTCCGAGAGTCCAGAATCATGCCCAAAAATAGAATCCTCTGAGACGGAACCAGCTGGGATTTTTGGGCACTGATTACGATTCCCAGGGTCTGAGTCAGAGCAAAAAGTTTTCTCAAGTCCTTCATGCACTGTTCCTTTGAGAGAGAGTGTAGAAGCTAGTCATTGAGGTAAAATGAGCATTTTATCCCCATCATGTGTAGCCACTTCGCTAGAGGGGACAAGACTTGTGAAAACTTGGGGTGCAGTTGTCAAGTGGAAACATGGGGCTCTGAATTGATATACCTTGCCATCTAACACAAAATGGAGAAGTTTCCCTGACTCTGGGTGGATGGGCATATGGAAGTATGCATCTTCCATATCCTAAGTCACCATCCAATCCTCTGGATGAAGAGAAACCAGGATTGAAGCACTTGTCTCCATGTGAAACTTCGTTTTTACAATAAATTGATTCAGAGCACTGACATCTAGGATAGGACTTGGAGACTACAAAGAGTAGGTTGTAGAAAGCCTCTGTGCCGTGATCTACTACTACGTACTTCCAATGCTCTTTTGTGGATAAGATACTGAACCTCTTGAGCAAGGGCTAAATGATTCTTGGATCCTACCGAGTACGGTGTTAACGTTATCAGAAAACTGGAAAACGGTGGCTTTTGTAGGAGAGGGATGAAATAGTCTTCCCTTAACAGCTGAACCACCCAAGGATCTGCACCTCTGTCACTCCATTCCCTCCAGAAATAATGGAACCTTGCTTCTACAGTAACATGGGAGATGCACAACTCATTGCTTTTTGGTAGCTTTGATATTAGCCTTCCTAACCAATCTGTAGCCTGGGTGCAAGTTTGATCTAGACCTAGATCGAGAACAAGCACTGCTTCCTCGAAAGGGGCAAGGCTGAAGAGGAGAGAACGACTTGTAAGCTGTGGCTACTGACTCCTTCTGTTTCTTGGCTGACTGTATTAACAAATCTGTGCGATGTCTGCGAAAATAGATAAGTCTTATCCAAAGAAGAAAACAACAGTGCGGACTTCTCCATGGACATAACTCCCCTAGAGATAAACAAGCACCACAGCTCCCTCTTCTTCAGTTGGCCTATAGCGAAAAGAGAATCTACTTCACTGGAAGTGTCTAACTCCCTTGCCTGCACACGAAAGCACTCCCAACCTATTGTCTGACAGGTCTTCTTGCAACAACGAACAGTTCTCTATCTTCATTGCCAAAGCGCCCACCGTCCAGTCTCAAAAACTAAATGCTTCCAATATCTTGAAAATGTTCTTCACCAGATGGTCTATTTCTGGCAAAGTGAAAAATACTTTAGCCACTCTGAACACTGAGCATCTGGCCGAGTACACTCAGGCAGAGAAATCTCCCTGGGAGGAGGCAGAAACTCCCAGGGAAGGAGTCTCGCCTGTCAGGTAATATCTGTAGCGTTTCTCAATAAGTCTCGATGGAGGAAACGCAAATGTAGCCTTGCCAAGATCCCTCTTATTAACCAACCAAACTTTCACCTCTTTCAATGCTATCTTGGAAGCGGAGGATAAAACCATGTGAGGAAGTTCTTCTACTGGAGCTTTCCGCATGATAAAAGCATGAAGTAGGATGAGTTCCTCATTTCATTCTTCTTTTCAGGTTAGTTAGTGCTTTCTAGTTTCTCTTTCCAAATATATAAGTACAGTGTCCCACTTGTATTTGCAGGGGTTGCGTACCAGACCCCCTTAAATAATTGGAACCCCCTTTAAAAATGCTTAAAATGGCCTATTTTGTTAGTTAAAACTCAAGAAAACCCATGATAGATGTTTATACCTGTTTTTTTAAATAGTTTTATCACAAAAATTACATTTTATGATGAAATTGCAAATCTGGAGAATGTGAATACGGGGGGTCCACTGTACATCTATAGATGGAACATAAGTTCCATGGGGTTGATGAGTTACTATGTCTACTTAGTGAAAGAGGAACTTTTTTTACTCTTCAAATTCAGCTTCTTCTGCAAAGAGATGGCAATATTTCTTTGGCCAGCCCTTCTTGCTAAGGAAATAGTCATCCCCAGTCTTTTTCAGATCATATTCATTCCTCAGACCAAAAAGTTTGGTTGAGCGCCATCTCTCTCGGAGGAAATTTTCTCAAGGATCTTTAGTAAATTAGTCACCAATGTGTCAGAGTGAGAATTTCTTGTGGCTCGCCTCTTGCTGAGGATTCTTTTGCATTCTGATGCCAGTAGGCAGTCCCCGGTTAATGACGGACTCGGTTTATGGCGATCTGGTTTTATGATGCAAAGTCGGCGATTTATGGCGGCATAATGGGCCAAGTTTCTGTTGGTGCCAATAATAGATTTATGACACCATAACACACCTAACAGAGGCACCATTAACCAGTTATTGGCACCATTAACTGTAACTTGCCATAAGCGCCATAAATCATTGAGTTGCGGTTAATGGCTGTTTTTGCTTATCAGCACCCCGCTGAGAATGGAACCCCTGCCGATAACCAGGGACTGCCTGTATTCATTTAGGGTTTGTACTCTGTCTTCTAGTAATGTTCATGTTAACTTCTTAGGTCTGAAGAAGCTCTCTTCTTTGTCCTGAATGCTGTATTTAGTCAGCATTAGGTCACAGTTCAGCAACAGCTTTTACCAAAAGTTCAGTGAAGTACAAAATCAGGAACCTGTGCTACTTACTCCTATTATGTGGAGGTATGTTAGTCTAACCAAAATTCATTTGCTGTAAGCTGTATTATATAAAGTTTTATTTTATCTTAAAAATATCATTGTCCAGTACTTAGTAGGATGAGTTCCTCTTTTCATTCTTGTCTTCAGGTTAGTTAGTGCTTTCTATTTCCTCTTTCCAAATATGAAAGTACATCTGTAGATGGAACTTAAGTTCCATAGGTTTGATGAGTTACTAGGTCTATTTAATGGAAGAGAAACTTTTTTTTTTTTTTTTACTCTATAAATTCTGTTCCTTCTGCAAAGAGATGGCAATATTTCATTGGTCAGCCCTTCTTGCTGAAGAAATAGTCATCCCCAGTCTTTTTCAGATTATATTCACTCCACAGGCCAAAAAATTTGGTTGAGTAGCATCTCTCTCAGATGAAATTTTCTCAAGGTTCTTCAGTCAAGAGTTCAGTACTCTTTCATCAGAAGTGTTATTTACACCATGTAATAATGGATTTGTGATGAGACCTAATCTTTTCTCATCCTCATGACTCTTTTGTAACTGAATCAGACTACACAGAGACACTCAGTAAACCACTGTGAACCAGTCAACTTGATCTTTTTTCTTCTACAGTTAGATAAGCTGACTGGAATTTCATGCTGTTAGTATATTGAGTTTGCTTTGAGAAAATTAAATTTTAGAATGCTTTATGACTTTTTACCTAAAAGATAGAATTCTTAGTCTTTCTGTATATCACACTGTTGATTTTTTATCAATTTATTTAAGAATATGAAGTATACCTAATCTACAATAGCAAAGGTTTCTTTACTAAATTTGTGGCCTTTTGTCAGTTGTATTATTGTATATTATTTTATTTTTTAGAGAGGCTAGTGAAAACAGTGACAGTGATGAGGAAGAAGAATTGGGAGAATTTCCTGGCAGGGCTGAAGTAGTCACCTTCTTGCATTGGCTCATTTACTGTGATAAGGTAATTATCTTGTGATGACATGAGGGGTGAAACATTGCCAGTTTTGGTGTTTAAAACCAGTTAGTATATAGTTGCTTAAAACGGCTGTTTTGACATTAAACAAGCAATTGGGACTGAGTGTCTGTTATGATTTTTGGAGTGAGAAATGAGCTAATTATAAATTAATGGATTTGTATGAAAAACTTGTTCTATTAACAAAATCATATATGTAGTATACTGTAATTCTTATTTCAGGTGGTAAGCGCTAGCGATGGTGTGTTAGGTTCAACTATTTGTAGTACTGTAAGAGAAGTATTTTTGGAGGGCATTCTTCGTCATTCTCTTACAAGTACTAATGAAGATATGGTATCACTATACATTGCTCTAACAACCAAAATAGTATTGGCAGTGTCTTCTCCACTTCTTGTAAATAGTAAGTTTTCTGGTCTTTTATTAAATCCTTTGATCCTTTTGCAGAAACTGGTATAAGTGGTTTACTGTATGGTTCTTTACTAAATATTTTAAACTGCATTTCCTTAGTAAAAACTATTAACATGTGTATTTTTTTTATAAAGAGTATGAAGAAGTGACCTAGAATTTTGCTGACAAGTTCCAGGTCTCACCTGGTATCTGTGGGAAGGAAAAGTCTAGTGTATGCAATATGGCTTAGGAAATGGTGACTGCACACAATCAAGAAGTTAAAAAAGAATCAAATAATTTAACTGTATTGTAAAATATATATCATATTAAAATGAGTGAGTGCTTCCTTTGGGAAAATCGGAAAGTACTCGCAGTAATTTCATTGCTATGGTGAAAATAAAAAAAAAATGGTGAAAAAAATTAAAGTTCAAACCTGCAAACACTTGACTGAGGGAAAACAAAAACTGGGGCAGTTGGCTATTTAACACTAACTCATGAAAAGGGCTCCTGTCTACTGCTGATCTTTTATTTCAGCAGGGCTTAATGTTTCTGAAACTTTGTGGAAACACAAGAGTGGTCTATATTTAGAAGGAATTGTAGTGTTATGAAACAATGTAGGTAAATGTAAACCATTGTTGACAACCTTATTTTCATTTGCAGAAATTAGTATGTACAGCTCTCTTGTGCTATTAAAGAAATACTAACAGATTCATTTTTTTGCCTTCATTTATATTTCTTATGAATTTTCTATGGTCATTAGTGCTGGTGGACTAAGTATGATATAAATTTGGGACAGTGTAATAAAATATTGGATACATAATTTCAACTTGATTAATTTTTTGTGGAATTTGGGACTTTTTATAAATTTTGTACACTACACAGTATACGTATATATTTTTACATCAACTAATTTATTCTTCTAAACTATGTCTTGTCTTCTTTTAACCACCTAAAAATACAGTTAATTATTTCACTCTTAAAATTAGAGTACGTAATTGAGAAGGATATTCAAATTTGAAGAGTTTTTTTAGTTACCCAACTCTGTAAGAGCAGTCAGTGCTGTAGTGACTTGGTGATCCAATTAATAATAATAATAATACAGAAATAGTTTGTTCAGTCCTGAGAATGAAGACAGGAAACATAGGAGTTTTACAGTAAATTTATAACCAGCCCGAGAAGAGCCATTGTTAGGCTCAGAGGTCTGGATAAACTAATCCTTTATAATAATAATAATAATACAGTAAATAAAAAAAAAATAAAGGTTACTACTTTGGAGCATGGCATGTTATTGCTGAGGGCCAGAATTGTCAAATTTGATGGTTTTCCAGTAATTTTCAGCACAGTATTTCATGTTTCCCTGCTTTTGCCCTTGTGTCAGGAATTTGAATGGCTCTGATATTTTAAAATGGGCTTGGTAATAATAATGTATTTTTTTATTTACAATGTAATTATATTTTCCTTATTTACAGATATAATTTCTTGGCTAACAGAAGACCATGAAGCAGAATTAGTCGGGAATGATGGTTGTATGAGACAACATATCATGGCCTATTGTTGTAAACCTCCTCATCATCTTCAAATTCAAGCTTTGAGGCTTTTACAGGTGAAATGTATATTTTTAACATCAATTTCTAGTTCATTATAACACCGAGTCTTCATGTACAGTATTTTCTTCAGCTGCACAAAACCACTGGTATATGAATATTTTGACGCCAAAATTAAGCTTATAACCAAGGAAAAGTCATTACAAGCAGAACCACAACAAACATGTTTTTAAGATACAGTAGACCCTTGACTCACGAACACAATCCGTTCCTAGACCTTGGTCGTGTTCCAAATTGTTCGTGACTCGGAGCTAATTTCCCCATAAGGTTTAATGGGAATAATATTAATTGGTTCTCGACCCCTACGAACCAATATATATTATGTATATTTTGCCTTATTTTACACAGATAATGTAAAAGTCAGTGTAAAAAACCTTAATATATCTAATAATATAATTTAAAATGGTAAACTAACACTATAAAAACGTTTGTAAAGTGAACACTTACTATGACTGGCGAGACTTCTGGCTTGACGGACAAGAGAAGAGGAGGGTGGTGGGTGGGGAGGAGGTTATTGTGCGGAAGGAGACCCTCCCCCATCCAGGTCGGGGAGATCTCGTTCCGGAGATTCAACTCTTCTAGGTTTTTTTGGTGAACGTTTAATCACAAACTTATCCAATGTCTGTTGCCTTTTCCTTCCTTGCATAACTTTTCTGAAATGGCTCATTAAATTTTCATTGAGCATATTCACGATCCTGTTCGTAACAATTTTGTCCGGATGATACAATTCAAGGAAGCACTGGACATCATTCCACTTTTCCAATGCGGCTTTTATCACATCACTGCTGACATCTGTAACTTCCTCCCCAGCCTCCTCTTCGTCAGTTGATTTCTTTCTTTATTTCAATGGTTATCTTCCTCTGCACCCTCTTCTCACCATCACTCTTCACTTTCTTACTTTCACCACCACTCTTCACTTTCTTAGGGCCCATTATGAAGAAAATCACAAGTTTTAGCGCAAAAAATGCTAAGCGAATTGACGAACGTCTTGTACACAATGAGATGAGACAAAGAGCGATGCGTGGGTGACGCCGTGCGTGGGCGGCTGGAGGATGGCTGTTCCCATGGCAACTCAAACGCTCTCACGTGTGCTGGGCGATTTCGCGCATTTTTCAAATGTTTGTGTCTAAAAATTAGTTTGTGAAACAAAGTGAATTGTTATTTTCCAGAAATTTCCAGCATTTTTCAAATGTTCATGTCTCAAAATTAGTTCATGACCCAAACAGAATTTTTATTTTCCGCATTTTTTTTTGTTCGTATCTCAAAGTTAGTTCGTAGGTCAAGGGTGAAATTTTACCTATAATTTTGGTCGGGGATCGAGTTGTACGTGGGTCAATGCGTTCGTGAGTCAAGGGTCTACTGTAGTTTGTCAAACATTTGAACAAAAATGGCAACAGGTGTAAAGAAATTTACATAAAAAGACATTCAATTTCATACAGTAGCAAAGTATCAGTTTGCATGTGACAAGGATGCACTCAAATATTTATAAATATACCATAGGGTGGATGTAGAAGTTGAAGCTAGTTGGCACAAAAAAATAAATGAAAATGGTAACGGTAATAAAATGTGATACAAATATATTTTCCTGTCTGTGGTTCCTCTTTAGCGTGTAAGTTGTGGGCTGAATTATATCCATTTTCAGTATCTCAAATCATCAGTTTTATTTTTTTTTATTTTAATATTAGTTATTTCTGTCATCAGCCAGTTTTCCTCTCCAGAATTTCAGTTTTTTAAATTTAATAATTTCAGCCAGATTTACCTCCATGATTATTGAAGCTTATAAAATGACCTATTTTTTTTAGTCAGATGCTCATGCAATTTAACTGTAGAAGGGCCTATTCTTTCAATTAAATAGTACTTTACTTTCTTGGTAGATGCCTTTGGGTACAAGTTTTAAATGTGAAGGTTTTAGCTTCAGTATTCCGATTTTAAGCTCTCTTAAATTTTGAGAGTTCAGCATCAACATTCTGCTCTCACATCTCTTTTTGATGTGAAGAGTTTAGCTTGAGCATTTTGATCATATACCTCTTAAAATATCAAAAGTTTTACTCTAGCTTTCATTTCAGGTTTCTTTTAAGTGTCAAGCACAGCTCCAGCTTTCTGATTATAATCCCCTTTTAAGTGTCAAGAGTTTGAGCCTGAATTCTGAATTTATGTTTGTCTTAAATGTTAAAGTTTGCAATACCATTCTGTAAATTCCAGTGGAAAGACCATCTTCCATGTGAAATCCACTTCTGGAAGTGGCATATGTGGAGGTATCATACGACTTTTGAGGTCCAGGGAGAGGGGGGTTTGAGTGATCCAAAAGGAACCATTGCTTCAAGTTGCTCAGTTCTACTAAGAACCCACGTTGAGCCCTTGAAGTTCAAATACCCAAAAGAGGGAAGATTCGCATCCCTTGTTGGGAAATAAAAGCAAACAACCATTAGAATACATATAAATGCTAACAAGGATTCCAAATCTGTCATTGTTGAAAGATGTATTAGTAGTTAATCACAGTGTCATGTTACCACTGTAACAAAGAAAGAACATAAACACCATTAATATGAGGAAAGTCTATTGCTAGTCCAAATCAGTTGGAGTGAAGATCAGTCTTACTAAAAAACTTTGCTATACATACCATACATAATAGCTTTGAACTTGTAAAGAATGTAAATCGAGATTATGAACAAGGTATGCATGGAAGTATTAAGTGGAAAAGCAAAAGTGATGAGTCAGACTAAGTCTTGTGGTTCAGTGTTAGCACTCAGGGCGGTAGGATAGTTAGGTACCCAATCTTTTGAGTGCTGAGTTGTCATCTATGGCTAGTGACATGCACTGTCATTTGTATGTACAATGTCAAGTAGGTAATCCCTTTGTATATATCTGGATCTAATAGTATTTTCATGAAAGGCTGAATGACTGATTAACTGAATGGAATTTACCTCAAATTCAATGATTCTGTGTCAAAATATATCTCTCTAGTATGTAATTAAATAATGCTGTATGCTTAGTATTGTCATAGCTGTCTACAAATAAATTTAGAAATTGATTACTGAAGTTTCAATAGTGCAATAACTACTGAACCAGTCAACCTGACCAGGCCCAAATTGTTTTCTTATTTTTGAGTAAAATCTTAGTTTGTTAGTGGTAGTTTAAAGTACATACATAAGGAACATTATATATGAGATCCTGCTAAAGATGAATATATTGCAGGTTCCTTCCACAGATTGATGATGTATTTTGCTAAAACCTGATTTTAGGCTTTGGTTCTCTATTTTTAGGATATTCAGTCTTTGTGGGGGAAAATTATACCATCCACCCTTTCCTTGGTATCAAATGCTAGATGGGGAAACATACTCATTTTTTTAAACAGATATTGCTAAATGTATTTCATTCAATAATATATTGCCATGTTAGTGCAAACTGTGCTTATTTTTCCATTTGTATATATTTTCAGATAATGATTGAGAAACCTGGAAGTTTAGCTGCTCAGTCATTGGCACTGAACTATGTAATGAGTAGAGGTTACCATGATTCCTCTGCAGCAGAGTACCAACAGAGCTCTTGGTCAGATGAAGAGGATGAAAGGTATAAACACAGAGAAGGTAAGTTGAGGGGTTTTGTAAGCATTCCTTAGAGTATAGTAACACTTTTGAGGTACCTGTAAGACACTTGAGTATTTCTTTGCTTTTTACATTCACAGAATAAAGAAATTTTGAGCCAGAACAGAGTTGTGAATTGGGTAAGGGATCCAAAGACATTTTCCAGTTTTCTGATACCCCATTGTTTTTATTTATCCTGTGTTGTATTTTGTCAGTACTAATTGTAAGAACTTGAGTGTACTGCCCTAGAATTTTGATCCTATAATGGGTTTTTTACAATAAGTTGTGAAGCTTTAGTCTACTAGTACATGTAGAATAAGCTCCGTATAATCCTCCCTGAACATATTTAAACATAACTTATGGTATGCGAGAATAGTTTGTACCCTGTTGTTTCACATGAAGATAGATGTTATGGCAGTTGTCACTTATCATACTTTGTACCTTGTTTGTTTGTTGTTAAGCTTTCATTATTTGGCAATAACAGAGAATGCATTAGTTAACAACTTAAGATGTGAAAACTCTTGGGTTGGACAGCAAATTTTTAGGTTCCTGATCAAGTAAATAGAAATTCTGAAAAAAAATCTTCATAAAATGGATTTTTCCAACATTCCTAATGATTCATTTATACTATTGATAAGGGTTTCATATCTTGTATTTCATAGCATAAACCTCCGTATGAAAGATCAAAATGATATAATACCACATGACTTCACCAATTTAACTAAACAAATGAAAATTAAGTGAAAACAGAATAGTGTATGATCAACAGATATTCTGTGTTGTAGTAATTTTTTTCACCTCCAATGTCATGTGATGCAAAAAGCCTCTGAAATTCTGCACCCAAGTCTTTCCTATGCTTTTATATTCCAAAAATCTCCATGTATCTCCAGCTTCCCTCCCTTATAGTTGTCATCTAAGTAGGCCTGGGTCTTATAGATATGTTGAAATATTACTGTATCAGTAAAATGGCTTTGTCTACCTGAATGATGAATATCAAATGATAAAGACAGTGAGATTCATTTAACATATATTTACCCATTTATGTATACAAGGAAAATATTCTCCAAGTATCAAGTGGGCACTGTTAGTGTGGACATACATAAGTGTACTGTATGTTATTATTTGTTTGAAGTGCTATCAGGAATATACAGGTAGTATGTAAAACAAGTTATATACAATTTGAGTGCATTTACTACTATTAAGTATACATATAAAAACAAATATGTACTACAAATGAAATGTTAAGTTTTAAAGCATTCATACAAACATGTAGTGAGGAAACAGTCCTTTTCCCATTTATATATGTAGAAGGTGGCATTCTCTAAAACTAGGTTATAGTCAGTCGCGTAATAATGGCTACCTCTCGTGGTTCCAGAGGAAATCTTTTATAAGAGGGACTTTTCTCTTCAGCAAGGATTCTGAAGCCTCATGGATTCTTTTTTTTTTTCTTCGAGGATTTTGGAGAATCACATGAATTAGTTGATATTTTCTGAAACTAGGATATAGTCAATCACATAATAAGAGTCACCAGCGATTCCGGAGGAAATCTTTCGTAAGGGGAACTACAGGCAGTCCCCGGGTTACGACGGTGTCGGCTTACAACGTTCCAAGGTTACGACGCTTGTCAATAGACGTTATTTCCAGGGTTACGATGCATGTTCCAGGGTTACGACACATGTTCCAGGGTTACGACGCCTACAAGCTCATCTGGAAGATGAAATATGACACCAAAAATGCAAAATAATCAATATTTGAAGGTTTTTTTTATGAAAAATGCCGTAAGAATGCAGTTTACATAGTTTTCAATCCACCCAAAGCATTAAAAGTAAGGTTTTCTTAGGATTTTTGATGATGTTCCGGCTTACGACGATTTTCGGCTTACGACACGTCTAAAGAACGGAACCCCCGTCATAACCCAGGGACTGCCTGTATTTTGTCCTTGGGAAGAATTTTGGAGACTCAAGGATTCTTTTGTCTTCTGCAAGAATCTGAAGCATCAAGGATTCTTCAGTCTTCAGCAAGGATTTTGAAGCCTCTTGTATATTTATTTCCCAATCAGTTGTATTATTTAGATTTTGAAGAAAAAAATGCATGCATCATTGAATCCCTATTCTTCCCTAAAATGGCATTGATCAGACACTGATAAAGAAAAGGGACAAGAAAAGAAGCCTAATTGAATCTCCCCGCCATCAAAGGTAGGCTTATTTCTTTCTCTTATCCCTCCTCGGGCGCATTAAAATATCCAAGTAGAATACAGAGGCTACTGCACCATGAGTATCCTGACGACAAATGAGGTCTGGACAGGAAACACTGTTTGCAAACAATGTTTTCTAGTGTGGACGGGACTTGACTCTATTATCGGCACCTTATGGCGCTGATAACCAAAACTTGGCCTGGTTTGGCGCCATAAATTGCTACTTTTATGGGGCTAGATAA
>NC_061102.1:37577768-37582768 GCF_015104395.2 Macrobrachium nipponense | reverse complement strand
AAATAACATTCAATGATAAAAAGGAACTCACAAATATTAAAATGGTCTTAAAAATTAAAAATCAAAGTAAAAACAGACAAAGGTAAAGAGAGAGAGAACAACCCCAAACACCAACCGTCCATAATGTAGAGAGAAGATGGAATGACTAAAAACCAGTTGACGAAGACGACGTCAACTATGCCAGGTATAGAGTTGCTGAGGAGGTATTGCTATTGAGTGAAGGAACAAGTTTCTTAATGTATAACGACTCGAGGGTAGTTAGGTGGTCAGGATTTTTTTTTGACATAATATTATTTTGAATTGTTCTTTTTTTATTTCGATTTTGCAATTAGAAGCGTGGTTCCTGATATTGGAAAATTCAGGCTGTTTTATTTTCTGACCAGTACGGAAGCTGAAACCCAGATGGCTACAAATATCTGACCCTCAGCAGCCTCTAGGTCGATCCAACGTAAGAGCCCGGACATCCAGGCAAATAAATTTATATATGACGTTGGATCTCATGAAGGGCTGAAGGCGGTCTTTAAAGTTAAAGAAGGAGCCAATTGTACAGGGATTATTTGTTATAAGTTTGACTCTGAGACAAGGAATCTCTTGTTCAATAATTCGTGCGAGATTGGACGAGTATTTGAAGTCAGGCATATATGGGATAGTTGCAAAAAACAGTTTCTTAGGAACATCAAAATTAGGCAATGGTGGATGAAAAAATTTGGCAAGTATTTGATTGATCATTCTAAAAACTATTTCTTGTGGGAATGAATTGGACTTGAAAAAGCTTAATAAAAACGTGATCTCATCATGAAAAATCTTCCAAGAAGATGAATATTTCAGGGCTCTATTGACTAATGTGTGAATGGTATTAAGTTTAAAAGATCGTTGACATGAGCTATAAAAATTATTAGTTAGTCCTGTAAAGGTACGTTTTCTGTAAACGGACGTGGGCAAATCAGAATTGGTTCTTGTTATTTTCAAATCCAGGTAAGGAAAAAATTCCCATTCCCTCATTTTCGACTTCCATTGTAAAATTAATATTTGGATGAATATTGTTAATGAAATCTAAAAACAAAGAAACATTGCCAAGGGTGTTGAAATAATGCAAAGGTATCATCAACGTATTCTACGCGGTAAAGTGAAGGTTTAAAGTTGAGATCACACTGGTTTAAAAATTTCGATTCTAAGTTCCGACATAAAAAAATTTGGCAAAAATTGGGCCTAGAGGAATCCCATGGCAACTCCATCGACCTGCGAATAGAGTCGCTTATTAAATATGAACATCGAGTCTTGCACAGCAAGATCGAGTAATTGTTTAAAAATAGTTCGGTTAAAACCATGAAAGATTGTGTCATCATTAATAAAAATCTTGTTCGGTATAATATTAATCGTCTCATTAAGTGGAACGTTTGTGAAGAGAGATTCCACATCAAAACTGACCATATAATAGTCCCCATCTTGTCTAGTGATTATTTGTTGAAATTCAAGCCCATTTTTCAAAGTAAACTCGCTATTGCTGTATTCAGAGAGAAGTCCAGCCAAAAATTTAGAGATGGAAAAAGCAGGATTGTTGTAAGCAGCCATAATTGGTCTTAAAGGTATATCAGGTTTATGAATTTTCGGTTGTCCATAGAGTATGCTGAACGAGGAACCGGTAACAAAAAGCTGTTGATAGGTTGTTTCATTTATAATATTTTCACTTTTGATTTTCCTCAAGAATCTATTTATTTTATCTTCCCTTTTAAAAACTTCCTTCTAAAAAAGTAGGTTCACCATTGGGGACATAAACTTGGTACTGTCAGACAAAATATTTTCCATTTTTTGTACATAGTCGTTCTTATTCATAATAACTACCCCCTTGCCTTTATCTGGTTTACAAATAATTATATCTTCTCGCTCCTTCAACCTCAAGAGAATTTTCAAATCTGCAGGTCTAAAAAAAGGTGTCCAATTAGTTTTCAAATTGAGATAGGTTTTATGAGCCAAGTTAGAAATTTTCTGTTGTAGCTTACCAATGTTTTGGTTGAATTCAAGTTTTTGATCAGTCTTTGGAACATAATTTCAAAAGGTAGAAAAAACCTGGCATAGTTGGGTCTAAAGGATGGCAAGCAGAAGTCCAGGCCAAATGACAATAAAAATTCTTCTCTCTTTGATAAAACATAACCGGAAAAAAGTTAAAAATACATTGATTTCTGACTGGAAATTAGGAATAACCACACCGAGCTTCAGAAGTTTTTCTTTGGTGTTCTCATGAAAAACACATCAGAAAATATTAGTTATTTTAATGTATTTACAGAACAATCTTTGGTAAAGTAGGCGGTCCAACATGGATAGATCATTGTATAATAAATTCTTCAATTGGTCAGTGACAACAGTTAATTGGTCAATAATGCGTATTTTACAATCAATTTCGTTCTTGAGTAATGTCTTGAGCGCATACTCCTTATAGAACTCGGGTGTTGTAGAGGGCTGATTTGTACAGTCTGAATCGGAGGAATTTAGGAGTAGTATCATTAAGCTGGCAATATTGAAGAAAGTCAAGATCTGCTTTGGCCTTTTCCAGTCGAAGGGTTGTCTTTTCCAGTTTTCTTGAGGTAGCGATGGTAATGGACGGATAACGGTGCTTGAGTAGTTGAGCAAAGTGTTGAGTTCCTCGAACATGGAGGCGAAGGCGAATAGGAGGACGAGAAAAGTTTCCGTATCATCTCTGGAGGTATGTAGAGGCTCAGTTAAATAAATATATAGGAGCTTCAGAAGGTGTCCATGATACAACGATTAAAAGGAATCAGGTTTATTTACAACGAAACGTTTCGCACATAAAACTTCTGTGCATTCATCAGTCTGTAAAAGAGCAAAGAGACACATAAATAACATTCAATGATAAAAAGGAACTCACAAATATTAAAATGGTCTTAAAAATTAAAATCAAAGTAAAACAGACAAAGTAAAGAGAGAGAGACAACCAAACAAACCAACCGTTCCATAATGTTAGAGAGAAGATGGAATGACTAAAAACCAGTTGACGAAGACGACGTCAACTATGCCAGGTATAGAGTTGCTGAGGAGGTATTGCTATTGAGTGAAGGAACAAGTTTCTTAATGTATAACGATTCGAGGGTAGTTAGGTGGTCAGGATTTTTGACATAATCTATTATTTTGAATTGTTCTTTTTTTATTTCGATTTTGCAATTAGAAGCGTGGTTCCTGATATTGGAAAATTCAGGCTGTTTTATTTTCTGACCAGTACGGAAGCTGAAACCCAGATGGCTACAATATCTGACCCTCAGCAGCCTCCGAGTCGATCCAACGTAAGAGCCCGGACATCCAGGGCAAATAAACTTATATTATGACGTTGGATCTCATGAAGGGCTGAAGGCGGTCTTTAAAGTTAAAGAAGGAGCCAATTGTACAGGGATTATTTTGTTATAAGTTTGACTCTGAGACAAGGAATCTCTTGTTTCAATAATTCGTGCGAGATTGGACGAGAATTTGAAGTCAGGCATATATGGGATAGTTGCATAAAACAGTTTCTTAGGAACATCAAAATTAGGCAATGGTGGATGAAAAAATTTGGCAAGTATTTGATTGATCATTCTAAAAACTATTTCTTGTGGGAATGAATTGGACTTGAAAAGCTTAATAAAAACGTGATCTCATCATGAAAAATCTTTCCAAGAAGATGAATATTTCAGGGCTCTATTGACTAATGTGAATGGTATTAAGTTTAAAAGATCGTTGACATGAGCTATAAAAATTATTAGTTAGTCCTGTAAAGGTACGTTTTCTGTAAACGGACGTGGCAAATTCAGAATTGGTTCTTGTTATTTTCAAATCCAGGTAAGGTAAAATTCCCTCATTTTCGACTTCCATTGTAAAATTAATTTCTGGGCTTGACCTGTGTCGGCCTGTGAAATGGTTCCTTTGATACTATTTCTGAAGAATAAATATTGCTATTCATCCTAGAGAAAAAAGAAACAATATAATGCCAAGATAAATGGCTCGCTCACTTCTTATAGAAGTGTCGGTATAGTAAGGAGCGAGTGGGAATCACTACCAGAGGTCCCTTGCCATTTAGCTTCTTCCTTCGACAAAACAAACCCGAACTACGGAGGAGCCGTGCTACAGCTCCCGTCTACTACTACCGTGAGCGCCTCCGACGCCTGAGACGTCATTTTCCTTTCGATAGCGCGCGTTACAACAACACCAAACGTTTAAAATTTTTTCGGTGCTGTGTTTCGCTCTATTGGATTTATTTGGATTTATTTTCAAGATGTCTTCAACTTCTGCTTCTAAGTTAAGTACTGTTGGGGTTACTGATCTCATTTTATGATGATCTTCGTGTTTTATTACATATTCGGAGCCTTATCGGCCGGTATGCCCTCGACCGCATGGCGTACGGGTTATCTCTTTCGGTCTTCCATACCGTTAGAGATTTCCCTTTTTCTCAGTACTTTAGATATGTTACTATACATAGTCTCATATCTTTATGCAGTTAGTTTTTTAGTTAGGCCTCCACGGGGCATGCTCCGACCGCACGTTTCGACCTTAGTCTAGCTACGCCTTACATGTTAGGAGTTTTATCAGTCACGATTGAGAGTCATATCATCTTAATTATTCTGATGTTTCGCTCTTCCTTCTCTAGTTCCTGATTACTTTAAAAATAATATAGGAGGTACTAGGCGGTTGGCTAACATACACCATGCTTCGGTATGGCGATTAGCTTCCCTGTTATAATTTATTTTACCGTTAAGTTAGGCTTTCATACCCCAATTGTCGATTGGTGATTAGCCTGCCCCCGTTTTCTTGAACTAGAGGTTAAATTAGGCTAACATACCCCTTTCTTCGGATCGGCGATTAACCTAATTTTCTGTTTGCTTAGCTTCGTGTTCCCCGTGTTAGTCTAGCTTTAAGATATCGCTTTAATTTTATTTGATTGATTATTATAAATAATCCTATTTATATCAGTGATATTGATGTTGTTCCGACGGTTCTTCCCCACCTCGTATCTTTCA
>NC_061102.1:37494498-37577268 GCF_015104395.2 Macrobrachium nipponense | reverse complement strand
GCAGCAGTCGGCAGCATGGGATGGAGTAGTAGTAGTACGAGCTGCTCACTCTGTGGTCGGCTCTCCTCATGGAGGGTTTTTGTAGTGGGAGATTCTATTGGCATTTGGCTCGTGGTAGTGGTCTCACTCGCCTAGTGTTCATACCGACACCCTCTTGGAGGGTGAGCGAGTCAGTTACACTGACCTTTTTCTTTATTTTATTTATTCGCTGGTATGTGTTAGTACATTTACCCTAGAAATAATAGATTAAAGGATATTTCGCGCAGCGACACGAGCTGAGCCCAGAAAAGGGATTTTGACGTAGGAAAAATCTATTTCTGGGCGAGTGAAATCCCCCCCTTTTTCCTTTTTTCCCCCCCTTGCTGTGCACCAAGCTTCTTTGCTATCGATAAGTATGACGCCGCAGTCCCCTTCAACAGGGTAGCTGGGTGTGACCTATAGGTCGGCTCCCCGTTTTCAGGGTCTTTTGATGAGGAAAAGGCTAATTGGAGGGGTTGCTGTGGTAGTGTTTAACACTCGCCCCAGTTCTATACCGACACCTTTTATTTAGGTGAGCGAGTCAGAGACTTCTGACATGTCCAATTTAGCAGTTCTCTGGTATCATAGCAATATTTTACTAGAAATAGTGCTAAAGAGGACACATTTCACTGGGCGACACGGCTTCCTCGCCCAGAAATAGATTTTTCCTACGTCAAAATCCCTTTTTTATTGCTGTATTTTGCTGTTTACACATTAATATTATAGTTGGGTGTTGTAATCATTACAGTAAATCATGTTTTTTTATCATAAATATGTTCATTCACGAAATAGATATACTTTGTACTTTTAGTTTGGTGCAGCAGCCAAATCATGAAAATAACAAGGAATTGTTAGGTAATTATACTTTTGTTTGCTGATCTGATGAAGGGGAAATTGAAGATAGGAAAGAATAACTTTGAAACTGTCTTGAATTTAGTTTAAGGTGATAGTTGAAGAAATATTTGGTGCTTGAACTAAAGTAGGCAGTTATAAACACTGAAATAGTGGTCTTGGGTGGGTTTTAATTATTAAAGTAGGCGGTTAAATTAAAAGCAATTTTCAGGGGGGGTGGTACCGGGATAACACGGGTATTTACTTATCACGGGGGGTTCTGGGCCCTATCCCCCGTGATTAACGAGGCCCTACTGTACTGTATATTAATCTTAGAGATTGTATTAATATAATACCACTATGACATACGTATCTTGTGGAGAGAGAGACCTTACCTTACAGACCTTACATCTTGTTCGGGTTGCCCCAGGTCCCTCAGTGTGAGGCACCTCTAATGTCTACCAGAGAGTTGCTAGTACATCTTCCGGTATATTTTGCATCTTCCAATCTTGGATGGTCTGGGATGCAGTTTAGATATTTGTCGAGCTTATTCTTAAACACATCTACGCTCACTCCTGATATATTCCTCAGATGAGCTGGCAACGCATTGAATAGACGCGCATTATCGATGCGGTGCGTAGTGGTTAATGTCCTGTGTGGCTTTCCTTATTTTTTCCTGGTATAGTTTTGGGCACTATTAATCTACCTCTGCTTGCTCTTTCTGATATTTTTAGTTCCATGATATTTTCTGCTATTCCTTCTATCTGTTTCCATGCCTGAATTATCATGTAGCGTTCTCTTCTCCTTTCTAGACTATATAATTTTAAGAATTGTAGTCTTTCCCAGTAGTCTAGGTCCTTAACTTCTTCTATTCTAGCTGTAAAGGACCTTTGTACACTCTCTATTTGTGCAATATCCTTTTGATAGTGTGGGTACCATATCATATTGCAATATTCAAGTGGACTACGAACATATGTTTTATAAAGCATAATCATGTGTTCAGCTTTTCTTGTTTTGAAGTGCCGTAACAACATTCCCATTTTTGCTTTACATTTTGCCAACAGAGTTGCTATTTGATCATTGCATAACATGTTCCTATTCATCATCACACCAAGGTCTTTAACTGCTTCCTTATTTGTGATGGTCTCATTATTAGGTCCCTTATATGCATATAGCTTTCTTTCTCTGTCTCCATAATTTATTGATGGAGAGAGAGAGAGAGAGAGAGAGAGAGAGAGAGAGAGAGAGAGAGAGAGAGAGAGAGAGAGAGAGAGAGAGAGAGAGAGAGATTTGTCCTTACAGTATGTAAAAGAGTGAAATGGATATTGTGACCAGAATCCCGCTTTTAGGAGAGACATCACTCTTTTTCAACGTCTGTCCCTCTTTTTTTAAGTTAGCTAAATGTCCCGCTTTTTTTTTTTACTTTTGTGAGTTTTGTCCCTCTTTTTTGTGCTACAAAAAACTTTTCCCATTTTAATGGAATATTTTGTTTAATTTTGTCATTTCACTAGCTGGTACCTTCTATCATCTTCTCCGACTGTTACGATACACAATTAAGTGAATTAAAAGAATATTATAGACTGTAAAGTGTATAAAGTGTGCCCTTTGCAGCTGCTGATGTCGGCAGAATAAAGGGTTGAGATCACCGAAGGTACGATGGTAGTGTGTGTGTGTGTGTGTGTGTATATATATATATATATATATATAGTATATATATATATATATATATATATATATATATATATATATATATATATATATATATATATATATATGAAATGTCCTGCTTTTACAGGAAAAAAATCTGGTCACATTAAAAATGGAAAGATTATTGCGTTTAAAATACTCACATATGAATTTTCTAATTACAGTTATAGTATTTTTGTATTATACATATAGTATTATTATTGGAAAATATTAATAATGTAAAACTTATTACATACATGTACCATAAGAATGATCTCATCTCAGTAAGATAGAGAGAGAGAGAGAGAGAGAGAGAGAGAGAGAGAGAGAGAGAGAGAGAGAGAGAGAGAAACCATTAAAATCGTTGACCATTATATGGCACTCCTCCCCTCCCCAGTTACATTACTTGACATATTTGACAGCTTCCTGAGCTCCAAGCGTCTCTGGAGTTGAGAGAAGGTAGGGAAATGAATACAGAGAAGGACAAAGGGAAAAATTTTCATTTGAAATTACAGTTATATTATTTTTATTATTATTATTTTTTTTTTTTTTTTTTGCTCCTTCACAGTCCTCCAATTCAACTGGGTGGTATTTATAGTGTGGGGTTCCGGGTTGCATCCTGCTTCCTTAGGAGTCCATCACTTTTCTTACTATGTGTGCCGTTTCTAGGATCACACTCCTTTGCATGAGTCCTGGAGCTACTTCAGCATCTAGTTTTTCTAGATTCCTTTTCAGGGATCTTGGGATTGTGCCTAGTGCTCCTATTATTATGGGTACGATTTCCACTGGCATATCTCATATCCTTTTTATTTCTATTTTCAGATCTTGATACTTATCCATTTTTTCCCTCTCTTTCTCTTCAACTCTGGTGCCTCATGGTATTGCGACATCAATGAGTGATACTTTCTACTTGACTGTCAATCAACGTCATGTCTGGTCTATTTGCACGTATCACCCTATCCGTTCTGATACCATAGTCCCAGAGGATCTTTGCCTGATCGTTTTCTATCACTCCCTCAGGTTGGTGCTCATACCACTTATTACTGCAAGGTAGCTGATGTTTCTTGCACAGGCTCCAGTGGAGGGCTTTTGCCACTGAATCATGCCTCTTGTTGTACTGGTTCTGTGCAAGTGCCGGGCATTCACTTGCTATGTGGTTTATGGTTTCATTTTTCGTATTGCACTTCCTACATATGGGAGATATGTTATTTCCGTCTATCGTTCTTTGAACATATCTGGTTCTTAGGGCCTGATCTTGTGGCCGCTGTTATCATTCCTTCAGTTTCCTTCTTTAGCTCTCCCCTGTGCAGCCATTGCCATGTGTCATTGCTGGCTAGTTCTTTAGTCTGTCTCATGTATTGTCTGTGCATTGGTTTGTTATTATTATTATTATTATTATTATTATATTATTATTATTATTATTATTATTATTATTATTATTATTATTTGAAAATATTAATAAACAAATATATCTACCATAAAAATTCACTAATCTCAGTAAGAGAGAGGAGTTATCCTAATGTAAGTGAAATGGAAAGGTTATTTTTATCTCTTTAAAATACTACCACATATAAATTTTGTAGTTATATTATTATTATTATTATTATTATTATTATTATTATTATTAACAACTGAAAATATCAATAAACTTATAACATACTAGTACCATAAAAATTCTTTCATCTCAATAAAAGAGACTGACTGTTCTCTCAGAAAATACTTCATACACTTCCAGCGCGTCAAAAGGGGAGAGAGAGAGAGGGAGAGAGAGACGAGAGAGGAGAGAGAGAGAGAGAGAGAGAAAGAAGAAGAGGAGGAGGATGAGAGAGAGAGAGAGAAATTACATGAACACTTAGTGGCAACAACACAACAGTTCCTCCCCTCTTGTCACATTACTTGATATATTTGACAGTTTTAGTACCTGGAGTTAGAGAGTGAAGTTTGGAATTTCCTTCATTCTTACATAATTTTTAAATATATGTACTAAAATCTTACTAATCCACTATAGTATTTTCTTTAATGAATTGATATGATTTCTGTTTACATTAATATTAATATTTGAAAATAGTTAATCG
The DNA here is from genome assembly GCF_015104395.2 of Macrobrachium nipponense. Lineage (NCBI taxonomy): Eukaryota > Metazoa > Arthropoda > Malacostraca > Decapoda > Palaemonidae > Macrobrachium > Macrobrachium nipponense. The sequence continues at coordinate 37,572,658 of NC_061102.1, read as the reverse complement.
TTTATTTATCATGCAAAAGACATACATACTTCTCTGTAAGAGAGAGAGTGAGAGAGAGAGAGAAAAAAAAATTATTCTTATTATGTAAGGCACTGAGTGACTCTCTCTCTCTCTCTCTCTCTCTCTCTCTCTCTTCTCTCTCTCTCTCTCTCAACCAGTCCAACCGACCTCACATAATTAACTAAGGTAGCCAAATCAGACTCGTGAATTACAAAAATACATTTATTTGAGGATAAAAGGTTTTAACTAAATAAATCAAATTCTCAAAAAAAACAAATGTTTAACTGAATAAGTTAAAATTCAAAATCCAAATAATTCACCACTGTTATTCAAACAAAAAACCCAAATAACCCTGGGGATCGAACCAAACCCGCCCAACTCTTTCTCTACAATAACTAACATTAGTTTAGTCATTAAATAGGCAACCAGAAAAGTCATAACAGTCTTATAATTAACACCACTCCATTAGGGGAAACTCCATACTTCCCGGTTTTCCAGGTTACCAAACCTGGCAGACTTGCCTTATGGGCCAGAAACGTCTGTTTGAAAAAAAAAGGAAAGATCTCATATAAATAAATTGCAAATAAACCAAAATGACATAAATCAAAAAGCCATATGGAAAAGGACATCCCTGAAATAAAGGTTTAAAATATAAAAAGACAAAGCCACACTCGGGCTTAAAAGTACGCTTACCCATTTCAGCTGTGAGCGCTAACACAGCTGAAATACAACTGTATATGGCCATTTTTAACACCAGGCCTCTTCTACCGACTTTGGGTGCTTCTCCGACTTAGTTATCTTACTTTCCCATTATGTAGAGGAAACAGCTCGTACGTACACAAGCACAAACTTTCCCACAAGACACTTCCTATAATATAACGTCATTGATTCGTCACAAGTTCATTGCCCTGGAACGGGTGTGTGATGTCATATACAGCTCATTACCACACTCATAAAATCTACTGGAAACCAGAACCTTGCTTCTGCTCATGCATGGACATAAGACGTGATCTGCCATTGCCTAGACAGCTACTTCCACCTGGTGCCACCCCAAGTGCTGCATCAACATTTTCGGAGCTCGCTGTCTCCGTGGGAGCTAATCTGTCAATTTAAGACCCCACTTGTTTCTAGGGAGTCAAAATGATGTAATTATAGTTTCAAAGAATGTCATTGCTCATCACATCTGCTTATCAACCATTGGTCAACAAAGAAAGCAATTTAAAAATACACACACACACACATATTCTATATATATAATATTATATATATATATATAATATATATTATATAATATATATATATATATATATTTTCAAGTAATCAAAGTCCACAATTTTTAAAATTTTTATTAAAAAATACATAAAAAACGGGAGCTTTCGTCTACTTGATCAGTAGACCTCATCAGCCGTACTGATTTTCCTTTTCAAAAATTATATACAAAAAAGTTACGAAGGACAGGCAGGACTCTGGAAACGTCTCCAAGGGAGATAACCACCAAAACAAACTCTCTTTATTATGTTATTCCCTCGTTCAAATGTCTGGCCAAAAGACGAGCCGATCGTCGTGGTTGAACTACCTCCTCTGTGTGTTCGGCTGTTCCCTCGTCCAAAACGTCTGCATCGGCACCTGCAATGGGGGTTCTTCCTTCCAATGCCTGGGCAGGAGAAAGAGAGACAACCTGGGCAGTAGGAGTGGTGCAAACAACGTCTGTTCTGATATTTACAGTTTTAAGAACCAAATAATTTAAAAAAGCATCCTCTTGGGTAAATGATTTGTTAAAATCAAACACGTTTAAAATATTAATAAGAGCCCCTTCAACTACTCTGCGTCTACTTGCGTTATTATCTTTGTAAATTACTCTCGCTCCTTCCCAGTCAATTACATGCCCTAACTCTAACGTATGTCTGGCAACTGAACTATATTTCGATCCCAACCTACATGATCGCTTATGTTCCTCTAATCTTATACCTAATCCCCTGTCAATTTAAGACCCCACCGACCGGGAAATACGAATTCAAAAGTAGTCAGTGTATTCCGCTTCCTTATCATCATAGTTTGGAAAGGGTGCAACATTTATTAAAACAGAATAGGGAAAAAAGGTTGGATTTAGCTTTTAGGTATAATACCTCGTTAAAATCAAAGTTGATTAGGAATCATGAAAAAGAAAGGAAAGATGACGTTGGAGTTTATGTGGTACCGTGTAAAGATTGTAATAAGGGTTATTATGGGGAATCTGGCAGGGGATTAGGTATAAGATTAGAGGAACATAAGCGATCATGTAGGTTGGGATCGAAATATAGTTCAGTTGCCAGACATACGTTAGAGTTAGGGCATGTAATTGACTGGGAAGGAGCGAGAGTGATTTACAAAGATAATAACGCAAGTAGACGCAGAGTAGTTGAAGGGGCTCTTATTAATATTTTAAACGTGTTTGATTTTAACAAATCATTTACCCAAGAGGATGCTTTTTTAAATTATTTGGTTCTTAAAACTGTAAATATCAGAACAGACGTTGTTTGCACCACTCCTACTGCCCAGGTTGTCTCTCTTTCTCCTGCCCAGGCATTGGAAGGAAGAACCCCCATTGCAGGTGCCGATGCAGACGTTTTGGACGAGGGAACAGCCGAACACACAGAGGAGGTAGTTCAACCACGACGATCGGCTCGTCTTTTGGCCAGACATTTGAACGAGGGAATAACATAATTAAGAGAGTTTGTTTTGGTGGTTATCTCCCTTGGAGAAGTTTCCAGAGTCCTGCCTGTCCTTCGTAACTTTTTTGTATATAATTTTTGAAAAGGAAAATCAGTACGGCTGATGAGGTCTACTGATCAAGTAGACGAAAGCTCCCGTTTTTTATGTATTTTTAATACACATTTTACATAATTGTGGACTTTGATTACTTGAAGATTTTCCAGTCACGTTATGGTGATTTTTTAGATATATATATATATATATATATATATATATAATATATATATATCTATATATATATATTATATATATAATATAAATATAAAAACTTGTAAAAATAAGTTTTCTTTTTTATGAATTTTCCCAAAATCTCCTTCATGCACAGTTGACTGGATGTTTATGCACCTCATGAGCTGCCATAAACCTTTTTAAATAATTAATCCGGTGCAGGGGCAATTGGTATTTTTTATTCATTGAAACTATAGCAATAAAATCCCAGCAAAACCATTTGGTTAACCTGTTATTCATCAGGCCCTAAGTAAGCTGTGCAAATTAAAAAGTAACAACTGCACAATGAGCTTGAAGCATTTTTCCTTTGTTTCATATGATCAGCTGCTATCCAAATTAAAAACGGCACATTGAAGCTTAAAGCTTCATATATACTCATTACTGACAATCAAGTGACCCCTCCTGTACCTGTTTGACTCGGCTTTTATCAGGGTATACAAATATTGAGACAATAATATCCACATGTACATGTGTTGTCCTACTGTCTGTGAATTATGTCTAGAATTTGGTTTGACGATTAAAATGGTCCCTGTTAGTGTGAAAAAATAAATTTTGTTTTTATAAACTAGATACTATTTGGGTGGATCATATTTATTGCTTAATTTAAAGATCAAGCAGATTAGCGCACTGTTTTACAGTTATGTTTATGTCTTTATAATCTTTTCCATCATCTTTGTGAGCTTAGGTTTATGTCTTTATAATCTTTTCCATCATCTTTGTGAGCTTATGAAAACTTTATTTTCAGAGGATACCTCAGGTTCTCCACCTGTAAGCAGGACTTTAGCTCCAGCAAACATTAACAAAATTGTAAAACGGTAAGTAAATAAGCTAATGAAAGCCTCACATTTTTACTATAGCCATAAGTTTTGACATTTTTGAGGTAGATATGGTATACGACACCTGACACAATTCAAGTTAAAAGGAAAATGGTCTGTAAGATTAGGTGCTTGTGATATTTTGTGGTTGTAATTTAAACAAACTCCAGGTTTTAGTAGTATTTTTGAAATACAAAAAGATTTGTATTTATGAAAAATTAAAAAGAATTAAATTTTTTATGTATATTAATTTTCTTATCATTCCATCATTTTAGCATTGTTTCTGTAACTGCCCCAATTTAATTTTGCAGATGCCATTGCTTGGCTCTGTTTGAATTTCAAATTCCATTTGATTTTGAATGAATGTAGCATTTCCAGAAGTTACTCAAAGAGTTGTATGGAGGTAAAGATACTGTAGGCAGTAGAGGTAATTGATTTTATACATAATGCCAGCATAACTTGAAATTTGCAAATATTTTGGAAATATTTGCAGCCCTAATGATCAAAGTAACAGAATTGTGCTTTTAATGACACTACATTATCAATGCAAATCAGGATCTTTGTGGTATTTTTTAAGCCTGATTAGGGGTTATTGTCAGTTTATCACTGTTTACATCTCCAACATGGCCACAGGATTTCATATTCTGTTCTCTTTAATACAAAACTTCAAATCAGCGGCTTAAAACTCGCACATTTTATTATATACTTCCCCACAACAACATGCCAGCAAAATGGAAATCATTGTTCAGTGTTTTATTTTCTTTGTTTGGTAGTTGATGTAACCATGTACCATTTATACTTGAATTTTCTTGGTGTCTAGGAATTTACTTTAGTCCCATAGCCACTGGTATTTAGGTTAGTGTCTTGAATTTTGTTGGTACCTAGGAATTTACTGTAATCCCATAGTCACTGGTAGTATAGTGGTTAGTGTTGGCTCTCAAAGGGCAACAAAAAATCACTGGCTCTGTATCACAGTCAGTTACTGCTGTGGTGTGAAGTCTGTAGTGGAGGAATGGAAGAACCTGGCTGTCATTCACCTGAGCACTTAAAGATGATAGAGAACTGAAACTAAGCAACTTTAACTTTATATCATGTCATCTCTTCAATTAAGATTTGCAAACCTTCAGTGCAGCATAATGTATTACAAGTTAGTTTATCAGGTTGCTCTTCTGAGACATTAAGGAAATCTTGACAATATTTCTGTCATAACATTTAAACCTATGTTGTGAGGAACTTCAGCTTTTGTGAAGAATGCATGATTATGTTTGGAACAGAAACATTGTGCTTCTAGAAATTATGTTTCCAACTAACTGCCAAATCAGAATTTGATTTTTAACTTCATTAAAAAGAGCTGCAATACCAGGGAGTTTCAAGTGGGCTTATCACTTGACCTAATGGTTATTGTGGGTACAATATTTTTTATTAGAAAAATAAATCCCCACCAGTGTATTTGTAGAGGAGCTACTTGTATGTTCTTAGTATTAGTACTGCATATAAGATGGTGAGGTGTTTAAAAGTAATTGCAATTTAGTTAAGCATATTTTTTTTATTTTGCAATATTTTGTCCTTAACCAACCTAAGAAAAGTGACAGAAAACATTGTTGTGGCAACCCTGGAATATACAAGCCCATGATTCAGCACCATCTGAAAGATGGGCTTTATTAATATTCACCTTGGCTGTTACACTACTGTTATATTAAGTTGACCAAATCTCATGCATTTATGATTTCTTAATGCAAAAAGTTTCTATTATTTTTAACAGATTCTTGATGGTGGTACCTGAAGAACTGAGATCAACCAAAAAGGATGACTTTGAGAGTTATATGGCAGATGCCCAACGACAGTACAGAGATACATGCCGAGTAAGTTATGAAGATTTTAAATGGAAAGATATTTTGTGTATATAAGAATCTACCAATGATGGGAACTTGTTTGCTAGGATTGTGAGGTTTGCTTAGCAAAAGTACTTAGTCAGTTACAGTATACTCTTAACAAGATGTAATTCCAGTGACAAGACCAGTCTTAAGATTCTTGTTAATTTCTCTTTTATTCTCAGACAACTAATAATTTGCTGCAGTAGATTAACCATGGAGATGTTACTTGTGTTATTAGACATATTTCTTTCATTGGTAGGAGGGTGAAAAAATCTTGGAAGGTTTGGTAACATTTATGGGAATGATTATTGAGCAAATTATAAAAGGTAAAACATAAAAAACTAATGATTTATTTGATGTTCATGTTTTTATTTAAAAATTAGTTATCATGGAGGACTTCCCATAAGATCATGGTATAAAATGTAGATGATATCATTCTTGGTCTGAGTTAGATGCTGTTTGATGAATTTATAACTTTCAAGTTACAACGGACCCCCTGTATTCGTGGGGGACGCGTACCAAACCCCCCCCCCCCCCACCCGCAAATACTTGAAACCCCTCCAAAAATGCTCAGAACTGCCTATTTTGGCAGTTCAAACACAAAAACACCTCTAAATATCTTAGACCTGGATTTTAATAGTTTTATCACAAAAAGTGCATTTAGTCATGAAATTGATATGAAAATACAGTAATTAGTGAATATTTCTCTGAAAAATGTTGCAAATAGGCTAATTTCTTGTGAATAATGGGTAATTATGGTCCAAAGAGAAATCCGCAAATCCCTGGTTTATTGCAGTTAATGGGGACCGGGACCCCCCTAGATAGGTGAAAATCCATGAAGTAGGATTGGCCCCCTAGGAATTTCCGTATATGTGTGTGTGTGGGTACCAGAATGTTTAAAACATGGTTCGGAAGTCACGTAAAACTGTTGGTCCCGTTGCTGAATAACCACTGGTTCCATGCAACGTAAAAACACCATACAAACAAACAAACAAACAAACAGAATGTTTGAAATATGTATATATATACTTTATATATATATTTTACTTAAATCTTTTTAATTATAAAACCTTGATAGTATTATACATTCACTCACTCACATAAATATTTTACTTAAATATAATTATAAAACCTTAATAGTATTAAACATTCTCTCTCTCTCTCTCTCTCATACGATACGTATTATAGTGTTCTGCACTCACCAGTGACAGTAGTATCTTGAGACTTGACTCCAGTAATGATGACAATGACAATGACGAAAATGACAATGATTATGACAATGACGACGACGATGACAGATCTGTGCAGTAGTTCGATGAACGTGATGATGAATAATGATGATGATGATGGTGTTACCGCACAGGTATAATGAGGCCTTTAAATCAGTTCGGGAAGCACCTCATTGTCAGATATCGGCGCTGGAGGCGCTGATGGTGTAGCTGGGGTTTTTATCTTGGAGAAGAACATGGTGATGGGTAGTTGCTGTCGTTGTTTTTTCTTTTGCTGCAAAATGCCCTTGTACAAGGACATAACACCGTCAACACAGTTGCTAAACTCAACAGCTCAAACCATATTATTGCCGGTCTTGTGCAAATCGTTGCATTGCCCTTGCCATGTTGCACAATTGTTGCAAGTTCTCCAGGGTAAGGTCATGCTCTTCAATTTCTTTGTCTTGCTCTTCTTCGCTTTCTTCTTCACTTGCAGACCTCGTCATCTCAAGGAGGTCTTCATCTGTCAGTGGGTGCCTTTGACATCTTCCGTCATGTCGACGAATCCTTCATCCCTGATGATGCGAGCCAGCCTCACTGCCTTCTCCACCGCCGAGCGATGAACGTCGTCAGGAGTGAAGCCTGCATAGTCATGCACCACGTTAGGCTATAATTTCTTCCAGCAAGAATTTATGGTCTCAGTCTTCATGTCCTTCAATGCTTGCTGGATATTAGTCAAGCATGACACAATGTTGTAGTTACGCCAGTACTTTTTCAAGGTGAAGCCTTCGTCATTGTCGTTAACTGCTGCGATGAGGCCCTCCATTGTGGAACGTGTATAGAGTGCCTTAAAGGCACAAATGACACCTTGATCCATCGGCTGAATTAGAGATGTGGTGTTAGGGGGCAGAAACTTGATCTGAACCCCATCATATTGCAGGTCTGTTGCATGGCCTCTTGCACAGTCCATCAAGAGAAGGACCTTAAAAGGGAGGCCCTTCTGAGCCAGATACAGCTTCACCTGGGGAATGAAGCAATGAAGGAACCATTCGAGGGTCAGGGCTTTCGTTATCCAGGCCTTAGAGTTATACATCTAATACACGGGGAGCAGAGCCTTATTTTTGTTTTTCAAGGCCCGTGGATTTTTGGCCTTATAAATAAGGCCTGACTTAAGCATAAAGCCTGCAGCATTGCCGCACATGATGAGATTGACACGGTCCTTGTGGGCCTTGAAGCCTGGCCTCTTCACTTCATCCTTGAAGAGGAATGGACGAGAAGGCATCCTCTTCCAAAAGAGGCCTGTCTCGTCCATGTTAAACACATGCTCAGGGAGGAAGCCGCCATCACTGATGAGCTTAGGAAACCCATCCTCCACGTAATGACGAGCAGCATCGGTGTCGGCAGAGGCAGACTTACCATACAAAGGCACACTTTTGAAGCCATATCTCTTTTGAAATTTATCGAACTAGCCTTTGCTGGCTGTAAAGCCTCATCCTCAAGGAGGCGAATCACTCGTGGCAGAGCTAGTACTGGCTTGAGGTTCGTCAGGATCATCTTCAGCGGCTTCTTCAGCATCTCCTTTGTCGTCGTCATCGGGCAAGGTTTGATCATAGAGAGATTTGGCCTTTGTCCTGATCATATTCGTGTCCAAACTCACGTTTTTTTTTCCTGCAATCAGCAACCCACAAGGCTAATGCAGCTTCCATTTTCACAATTCTCTTATTACACAGTTACCACACATTTCACTTCTTTATTGAAACTTATTGCAGCAGTTTTGCGGATGATAGCTTCGTCTTTTTTTATGTAGCGCACTGTCGATTCATTCACTCCATAATGGCGTGCCACAGCGGCATAACTTCTGCCCTGTTTTAACATATCTAAAAGTTTGACCTTTTCACTGATGGTCATCATCTTCCTCTTCCTCTTGGGCTCACTAGAGAAATCTTTCACAGGGGCGCAGCGCTTAGGAGGCATTGTAAGGGCTTAACGAAAAGTTAATTTTGAACACAACACTAATATATGCAAGACAGTTGACAGAGTGAACGAGAGTTGTGAGATACAACAAGGGAAGAAGCTGGGAGAAGATGCAATGATGCGCAGCCAATCATCTCACGGGATACATCCACTCATGCTCTCATTTGTCGATCTCACGCCAGGAACCAATCACGTGCCTTGTTTGAGTGCCCGTGGGTATGTACAAAGCCTCTGAGAGAGCTTCTCTCTTTGTCTGGCATCCTGGGAAACTGTTTCTCTCGCACATCACGATGAAACAATGCTGCTTTCTGCAATATGGCTGCCGATATGGCGGTATTTTTAAATTTTTACTTTTTGATGAATATTTTTGAAAAATCAGCGGTGCACAGAGGCCGCAAACTTTGAACTGCGAAGTGGCAAGGGATTACTGTAGGTGAGACCGCGAATCTCAAGAACGCGAATACATGGGGTCAACTGTACTACTTGTATGCATTCCGTATCATGAATGTTTTTTTGCTTATAAAATTTTTGAAACCCATGGTAGAGTTGTTGTAGTGCTTCTCAGTACATGAGTGTGGACAACATGGACTTAATGAATGTTGTGCAAATACTACGGTATTTGTTATTCATTTGGTATAAATATGTATGGAAAAAAGTTAGCTCTGTAAACTAGAAGAGAATATTATGGCTGAAACTGAAGTTTAAAGTTCAAGAGAAGAATAGAATACATAAAGAATTAAGGCATAAAGGCCAAGTGCTTGGGACCTATGCGATCATTCAGCGCTGAAGCAGGAATTGACAGTGAAAAGATTCAAAAGGTGTAACAGAAGGAGAGGGTGGAAAGTAAGATAGAAGAAAGAGAATGTGAATGGAGGCACAATAAGAGGAATGAAAGGGTTGGAGCTAGGGGCCGAAGGGACACTGCAGAAAACCTTAAGTAGTACCTACTGTGCACTGTGCACCGCATGAGGTGCACTGACGGCACTACCTCTCTACAGGGGTTTAAAGTTTAAGGTTAATGAATTCTAGAATTTCAAAGTAAAGTCTCATATAAGGAAATACTCATGAGACATAATTCCAGGACCTTTACATCTTCCTAACAGTTTAATTAATTATAGTATTCACACTGATGTCTGAAAATTTTTTCTCTTATGTGTAGTGTTAGGATAGACTTTTTGATAACATTTAACCACCAGTTATTGCCATTAGTACTGTTATCATCATACGGGAGGAGTCTCTCTTTTAGGGCAGGGTTATTGAAAACAATTTCCATTAAATCCATTTAAATGTCATTCAGTGTATACGTTTACAGTCTTTTATATCTTTCTTCTTATATTCTATTGATCATTAGGTAGATGATATGCAATAGTAATAAATTTTCAAAGGACATAGAAAGGTATACCTGCTGTCATTGTATATTTACTGTAATAACTTACATATCGATGAATGCACAAACAAGTGGTCATCTACAAAGAGAATGAATAGAAAACAAAGGTGTAGGTAGTATATACTATAGCAGGGGAGTGGGTTTAAGATTAGCAAAAGCTCGGTTAGGTCAAATTGTCATAAAACTTGCATCCTAAGATATTGAGACCTCCTTGGTTGCATTGATCAGGAAGGTTAGGGCTTTCTGCTGGTACAGTCTTTTTTTCTGGGGTTTTGTTTCTAAGAAACAAAAGATATCACTATGAAACATGACCAAATAACATGAAATGATGATATTATCAACTGTTTCATATCACATAATAGTAAAGATACAAGATCAGATGTGCAAGAATATTGCAGTGCTTGCCAACTAAACACTGCTAACAAATAATCTCTGTTTCAGTAAATATTTTTGTAGAACCACCAGTCATTTACAAGGCAGCAATAAACAAGTAATTCTCTGTCAAAACTTAACACTACATACATAAATTAGTACATGGCTGTTCAGCACACATCCTGGAGGATGTGGAAGTACAGGTAAATTACATAAAAAAGTGGCAGAATTTTATAACTTGACAAACTGCAGCTTCCAAGAACCTGAAAACAGAAAGTGTAGTAACTGAAACAGGTGAAAATTTCTACTGAATTTAACTAATAGATGAAATGCTATATGAACATAATTGAAAACAAGGCAAGATTTACCAAAGCTAAGACTTATTGCATGAAAGTATATTTCATTAAAAAAAACTAATTTTAGACGTAGGATTGATATGCAAAGTATAAAATTACATTTTAATAGAATGTGGTATGTAGTTTCTGAACTAAGCATAGTGTAACCAGAATTGCAATATTGCTGTTTCATTAAGCACTAATGAGGGTCTGGGCAATAGGCTTTCAAACCTCTCAGCTAGCAAAGGGAAAGATATCTGAAATCCATGAATACTTTGCTTTCAGTATACTACTACTGAAATAGAAATAAGAAAAATAAGTCTTCAAATTAATATGGAAAAAGGCAATGATTACAGTAACATTATATTGGTGCCAGATGTTTTGGAAACAGGAGCCTTGTCTGTGTTAATGTAGGCAAACAGAGTCCGAAACTGCCCCAGTGCTTGGTTTGAAAGCCTAAATTTCATAAAACAAACACCCAAAATGTAGGACTTTTCACTACCCAGGACTCCGGGATGTATATACGTACATGATGCATGTACAGTGCTGTCAATCAGATGGTGATCCTTTCATTTCTTTTAATTTGGATATGGACTTGATAGATTTGTTGAGGAGGACAAATTAAGTTTGCAATGTAGAAAATTTAAATGGCATACATTTTGATGTATATGAAGCTTGAGTACCAGCTCTGTTGGAATTTAATGTTGTAACTCTCTCCACTTACAGTCTTGTGCATCATTTGGTTGGCCAAGAGAAGCTGTTACTCCTGAGTGTCCATCTGACACATCTTCTACAGCCTCTAGAGAATCTCGTCCAGAGTCAGATGGAAACACATATTATGAGGGTCCTCTCCTAAGTATGTTGATGAACTTCTTAGAACATTTGGATGAGCAGGTAGGATTTTATTTATGTACTAGTATTTAACACTTAAATAGAAACTCATAGAAATGTGTTTCATGCAAGTAATGAATAGGCATTAGTTTTTGCAATTTCTGCAGCCTCCATCAGCTCTTGAAGATATTGTTGCCTTGCTAGAATTTTTCTCTGTACCAGAAGGAGCATAAGGAAAATTTGACTTCTTGTCTTGTAAAGCCTTGTTAGTAAGCAGACAATGATTAAAATTTTCAGATTGGAACTGTCATGGAGATGTAATAATGAGGCAAAATGGAGGATGCCAATTATTTAGTACATTATTTGACTACTTTTCTTTGACAAAAGGCATCATAAATATTTTGCTTGACAACATTCCACTTAGTATTTTATTTAATCTTATTAATCTTAATTAGTATATGAGTTACCTAATAATAGGTAATAATTTGAAAATTATACACATATATTTGGATTAATTTTTGTGGAATTGTCCACTTTCGCAGAAATTTATTGGACCTGTTAAACAGAAGAGATATCATAGCTGGGATTGGGTTTATATCTGAAGCTAATTAATGAGGACTGTGGCAGGACCATCAACTGCCCAATAATGTTTGGACCTGAGAGATATCAGGTATAACTATTCTGCAGGGCTAGACCTCGCATTCCAAGGGGGGCATCTGGTTTTGTGAATGTGACCCTTGGCATTCTGTCTAGTTTGCCCATAATGTGATTAGGATGGGGATGATTGTACAGTGGTACCTCGAGATACGAAATTAATCCGTTCCGAGGCGGCCTTCGTATCATGAGTTTTTCGTATCTTGGAACACATTTTACATGTAAAATGGCTAATCCGTTCCAAGCCCTCCAAAATCACCCCAGTAAATTATATTTCCAGGCCTAAAACACATGTTCTAGGGTTACAACGCCGATCTGATGGAAGAAATATGACTCCAAAAAGGCAAAATACTGTACATACTTGAGTAATATTCAACTGCATGTAATGTTCAACCCCATTTTTACTGCATATATTAGGACTTTAGCATATGTCCCTTAGCAATAAGCCTAGCCTATGTTAGCGGTTGCTACTGTAGCCTAGTGTATGATTCTGACATCTAAACCTAAGAGCTAAAAGCTTAGAATATGCCAATAAAATGTATAAATAATCAGTATGTACTCATTTCAAATAATTATTAATTAATCATTAACTATAATACACAAACAAACAAAAAACAAACCTTCCAATCGATTGTTTACATTCAGCTCTTACCCGTCTTACGAGTATCGAACGAGCACCAAGCAATCATTTGTCCTAGCACACAGTAAGCCATAAATTGTCATTAGTATCTCTCTTCAACTAATGAAACTACCAAACAGTATAATAACCATTCATTTCTATTCTTTATTCTATCTTTACCTAATGGAGATACCGAGTTACTGACAGCTATAATGAAACATACGTATACGTAACATAATAATAAAACAGAAGAAGAATTCTAAAAAATACGTAATATTTGTTGGCAGTCTGATTTATTTTATATTTTATGATATCTAATTCACAATTTTTTTATTAAATGTATTGCATGTACTCATTTCAAATAATTATTAAGTAACCATTAACTATAATAAACAAATAAAAAAAAGCTTCCAAACGTCTGTTTACATCCAGTACTTACGAGTATCGAACGATCGACAAGCAATCACTTTACACAGTAAGCCATAAATTTTCATTATCTCTCTTCAACTACTGAAACTACCAAACAGTATAATAACCATTCATTTCTATTCTTTATTCTATCTTTACCTAATGTTTTTTTTTTATTAAATGTATTGCATGAATAAGTTTTTCAATTTACAGCATCCTTTTACCAATAGAATACTTAAAGCACAAGGGGTAGATGCTGACCAATAGGAGAGCAGGATCTTATGGGGTGACTAGCATCAGGAACCAATGGGAGAGCGGGAGGATGGTGGCGAGTTTACTCAGTTGGCGGCGCGGGAGTTTTAAAATTGTTCTCGGTGGTCCGGGCGAATCTCGGGACTTTACAGCAACAACCTTTCGTATCTTGAAAACTTTTCGTATGTAGAGCAGTAAAATTTTTCGCATTGGCTTTCGTATCTCGAGTTTTTCATAAGTAGAGCCTTTCGTATCTCGAGGTACTACTGTATTCTTGTAATACCCTCAGTCCTATTGAGCGCGTTTGGCTTACACTTGGGCCACTCTAATCAGGTTTGGCTTACACTTGGGCCACTCTAATCATGTTGTGCCATTCACTATGGGTAGGGTAGGGATGTGGACATTTGGGAGTCAGTTCTCACTTGTGCCATTAGTGGAAGAATAAACTCTGTGAAAGGCTGCTAATATCTTTTTAATGTTTTCAGGTTTTTTTTTCTTTACTTCAATCTTTATGACAAGTACAAATAAAGAATCAAGTATGTACTCCTGGGCCCTTTGATTGTAGCAAATTGGCACAGTTGATGACTGCTGGAACCTCCACAGACAACCTACATCTGGAAAAATCAAAGAAACCTTCCAGTGTAATTACATTGAAACTCCAGTACAAAGTACTAAAGGGAAATTGAGCCGAAATATATCTGAAATAGGACTGGGAATGTTTGAAAACTCTTATGATAAATACTTGACTTTTAATCTGGAAGAATTTAGTTGCGATATTTTTAATGTACTATATCAAGATATTGTGAAGTGTTGTGGCCGAGAGCCTAAGATTCCTTCTGAAGGTCAAGGAAAGCTGACAATGGAATCTGCCTCAGCAAAAGAAAGTGAAAAACTCAAAACATTATCACACCTCGGAGGAGTTACAGTAGAATGTGCAGTTAGGTGCTTTTTGGAATTACTCCAAGGGAATGATATTTGCACCCCATCTGATGGCATACTTTGAAGAAAAGCTTGCAGAAGAATTAAGATCAAGGTGTGAAAAGAATTGAAAGAATGAAGAAGATAAATGGAGTCTTTGTCCCACCTCCCAGTTTAATTATTATATTAAATTCTACTTGATTGCCTAATATAGTAAAAGCATTTCAAGGTTAAACATTATATCCCAAAGAGATTTCATTGTCAAGAATTTGGACATATGTTAGGGTCTTGTAGACAGAAACTACAAGGCAAGCCTGTTACTTGTGTCAAATGGAGTGAACCAGAGCATAGCATATGTAATAAACATGCTAGATGTATGCATTGTGGAGACACTCATCCATCTTCTTCAATTAATGTGATATATACATCATGGAAAAAGAAATCCAAACGTTAAGGGTAACCAAATATATCACGTTTAGAGAGGCAAATGAGAGCGTATTAAATCAATATGTTAGACCAGGAATCCTTTTCCAATGTTGCTACCAACTGAAGAAGACATGTAAATGTTACCAGAGGTAATGTAAATAGAAAACCAGTGACAACCTGTACTCGTTCCTCTTTGGAGGCGGCACCAGTGATTCCTGGTACTCCTACATCTTTGGAGGCCGCGCCAGTGATTTCTAGTGCTCCTGCCTCTTCGGAAGTAGTGCCAGTTGATTCTGGCACTCCTGCCTCACTGGAGGCTGTACCAGCTATACCTGGTGTGTCATCTTCTTTGGAGGCTACACTGGTTATGGCTGACATTCCTGCCTTGTTGGAGGCTACATTATCACTCTCTGGTGCTTATGTCCCCCTTGAGCCTGGACCAGCTGTAAATGGTGCTTCTGATGCTTTGGAGGATGTACCGATGTCCGATCCTCACACCCCTCTTCAGGCAGTACTAGCTTTGTCTATATGTAGTGATGACTGCCTTCTTGACTTTAATTGGAGAGATATAAATGATAGATTTACCAGAGACCATTTTCCGATAGTGGTGAGTGTAGCATCAAATCTTCCATCTTCAAGGCTACCTAAACGAACGTTGATAAATCTGATTGGGCAACATTCCAGGAGAACAGCTCAGTAGATAACTGCAGATGACTTTCCCTGTGTAAATGATGCTGTTGACTTTTTGAATACAATATTGTTCTTGGCTGGTCTTCAGTCTAAACCTAGGTCTTCAGGCGTATTTATCTGCTGACCAGTTCCCTGGTGGGCTCGTATATGCCAGGAAACTCATAGAACTATGAGATCTGCTTTCACCAGATACCACAGACAAAAATGTGAGTATTACAGTGTTGAATTTTGAAAAGCAAGAACTCATTTTCAGCTTTCACCAGATACCTCAGACAAAAATGTGAGTATATTACCGTGTTGAATTTCGGAAAGCAAGAACTCATTTATGCATGGCAATCAAAAATGCATAAAAAGAATCTTGGACAATCTTCATATCTTCACTAAATTTGAAAACTCCTTTGACTCTAGTTTGGAAGAGAGTTAGAAAAATAGCAGGCAAGTTTACTCCTTGTCATGCAGTTATTAAGGTCAATGGTTGTGAGGTAGCAGACTCCTGGTTAATGGTAAATGAGTTTGCTAATCATTTGCTAATGTTGCAAAGAAAAATGATGATACCCCCTATTCAGCTCAAAGACGGCTAATGATTTTAATACATTAAGACATGAGCAATACAATTTACATTTTACTATGAGAGAATTTGTATTGGCCTTGAATAAATGTAATGAATTAGTTCCTGGACTGGATTTAACATATTCAGTGATTAAGCATACCCCTGAAAATAGTACAGTAGTACCTCGAGATACGAAAGGCTCAACTTACGAAAAATCCAAGTTACGAAAGCAAAGACAAAAAATTTTACTGCTCTACATACGAAAAGTTTTCAAGATACGAAAGGTTTCTGAAAGTCCGAGATTTGCCCCATAACAATTTGAAACTCGCGCCGCACGCCGCC
The DNA here is from genome assembly GCF_015104395.2 of Macrobrachium nipponense. Taxonomy (NCBI): domain Eukaryota; kingdom Metazoa; phylum Arthropoda; class Malacostraca; order Decapoda; family Palaemonidae; genus Macrobrachium; species Macrobrachium nipponense. Next base: position 37,556,024 of record NC_061102.1, on the reverse strand, counting down.
ATCTTAGTTATCGTAGACTCGCCACCATCCTCCTGCTCTCCCATTGGTTCCTGATGCTAGCCAAGCCATGAGATCCTTCTCTCTGATTGGACAGCCTCCCTCCCATCATGCATCTTCTATACATACGTACTACGTGTTGGCGTGCTTTAGCTCGGATACTTCGCACCCGAAACTTTACCGTACGCATTCGGCATTCGTTCGCTCCAACGATTTCGTGTAGTAACGTAAATTCGTTAGTGATTTCATTGCGGTACATATTATCGTGTTGTGCGAAGACTGTATTATTACGTATTTGTGTAACTTTACGTAAATTAACGTAGTCATGGGTCCCAAGAAAGTTGAAATTCACGGAAAGAAGCGCATGCTGTCTCTGGAGACAAAGATGGAGATCATAAAGAAGTACGAAGCTGGTATGCGATTGAGTGTGATCGCAAAGGAATACGGCCGTAATCCGTTGACAATTGGCACCATCCTTAAACAGAAGGATGCCATCAAAGCAATTACACCATCGAAGGGCATCACTATTTTGTCCAGCAAGAGGAGCCATGTGCACGACGAGATGGAACGGCTGTTCCTCATCTGGATAAAAGACAAAGAAATCGCTGGTGATACAGTAACGGAGACGGCAATCTCTCACAAGGCTAGTGCTATTTTCGGCGATTTGATTGCGCAGGCGGAAGACGAGGGAGGGGAAGGGACTTCAACGCCAACCCCAGAGTTCAAGGCTTCGCATGGCTGGTTCGAGAAATTCCGTAAACGGACTGGCATCCATTTGGTGGTGCGTCATGGGGAGGCTGCCAGCTCGGACACGAAAGCGGCCGAAGCATTTAAGAAGACTTTCGACGAGATGATGACCAAGGAAGGCTACAGTTCTCAGCAGGTTTTCAACTGTGATGAGACTGGCCTTTTTTGGAAAAAAAATGCCTCGTCGGACGTACATCACGGAGGAAGAGAAGAAGCTACCCGGGCATAAGCCTATGAAAGACAGGCTTACGCTCGCACTTTGTTCGAACGCCAGTGGGGATTGCAAGGTGAAGCCCCTACTGGTGTATCACTCCGAGACTCCTCGAGCCTTCAAGACCCACAAAGTGTTGAAGGAGAAGCTTCCAGTGATGTAGAGGGCTAATGCAAAAGCCTGGGTAGCGAAGTTTTTGTTCACCGAGTGGGTAAATCTGTGTTTCGGCCCGACTGTGAAGAGTTTTTTGCAAGAGAAGCGCCTCCCCCTGAAATGGCTGCTGGTGTTGGACAATGCCCCTCCCCACCCTCCTGGCCTCAAGGAAGATATCCTAGTGGAGTATTCCTTCGTTAAGATTCTTTTTCTTCCGCCCAACACCACCCCTCTCCTCCAGCCCATGGACCAGCAAGTGATAGCGAACTTTAAGAAGCTGTACACGAAACATCTTTTCAAGAGATGTTTCGACATCACCGATACCACAAACCTCACCTTGCGTGAATTTTGGAAGGAGCATTTCGACATCGTCATTTGCATCCGACTCATTGACCTAGCTTGGCAGGAGGTTTCGAGGCGAACCTTGAATTCCTTGTGGAGGAAACTCTGGCCTGATGCCGTATCCGCCAGACTTTGAGGGATTCAACGTGGGCGAAGCTGGTGCTGCAGAGTCAGAAACAGTTGACGATCCCAAAACTGTTTTGGAATCAGATCTTGACGAGATCGCACTCGGCAAGTCCATGGGGCTGGTCGTCGACGAGGACGACATCAACGACCTTCTCGAGGAGCACCAAGAGGAGCTTATGACGGATGACCTGAAGGAGTTGGAGGCCATGCAACTTATCGTCGTTCAAGAGGAGTTCTCTTGCAGCGGCGAGGAAGAGGAGGAGGAGCCTATGACAACGGCAGAAATTAAGGATATTCTAGGTGCTTTTCATAAAGTGCAATCGTTTATCGAAAAAAGACACCCCGAAAAGGCTCACACAGGTCGTATGCTTACGCAGTTCGGTGACGTTTTCCTGAGTTGTTTCAGGAACATTGTGAAAAGTAGGCAGAAGCAATCTTCCTTGGATCGTTATTTTTTAAAGAGGCCTTCAGCATTAGCAGGAGTAAGCAAAAAGGAAGAACCAAGTGATAAAAAACAGAAAGTTGAAAGCAAAAAGGAAGAACCAAGTGATAAAAACAGAAAGTTGAAAGCAAAAAGGAAGAACCAAGTGATGAAAAAACAGAACGTTGAAAGCGGTGATGAAGTTGAAATTCTGTAAAAAAAAAAAAAAAAAAAAAAAAAAAAAAAAAAAAAAAAAAAAAAAAAAAAAGAGCCTACATAAAAGTAAAAAAAAAGTTAAATAAAAAAAAAGAAATTTTTTTTTTTTACCTAATTTCTAGATTTTTGTAAGTTAAGTGTTACAGTTTTGTTAGGGTGTTTTGTAAATTTTAGTTTTATAGTTTTCCTTAAATTTTTTGTGTTTTCGTAAAGTTAAGTGTACGTACGTACGTACGTTATCTGCCGTTTGTCCTCCTCCTCCTCCTCTGCCGCCACTATCGGAGATAGCCCCACTCAAAAGGTAAGCTTCCACATTTTACGTTACAGTAATAATATTTCTTGTACACTAATATACACTTTATTTACAGGTTTTGGATTTTTATTCTTAATTATATGAAGGCCGCCTCGTAACGGATTAATTTCGTATCTCGAGGTACCACTGTACCAGACTTTTCATATTAAGCTTTATTAACAGAATTTACTGAGAATATATCCGTCCCAAGCTTCGGGAGATGTTAAAATTACTGCCATTCATGAAACCAGGAAAAGATCCATTCAAGACAGAAAAACAGCAAAACAGTAACCATGCACTTTTGCAGTATGTATAAGGGGATTGCATCCTGATCCAAATTTATTCATACACACTAGGCAGAGAATTCCATGTCTTGGCAAAACAAGGTTTCTAGGGTTGATTTTTGATAGCAAGCTGACCGGGATTCCACATCTGAAATATATTAAGGCAAAATGCTTCAAAGCAATGAATTTGCTGAAAGTCCTCTCTCACACTTCGTGGGGTGCAGACCGAACTCAGATGTTGAGATTTTATAAAGCCTTGGTCTTTTCAAAATTAACTTATGGGTGTGAAGTGTACACTTTTGCAAAGCCAAATAGCCTTAAGATGCTCAACTCAATTCATTATGGAGTAGTACAGTCGTGTACGGGAGCAGTTAAATTATCTCCCACTGAGAGCATTCTTGTAGATGCTGGTGAGATGCTGCTAGATCCTCATTAGAAGTGTCTGCTGGTTCGGAGCTGGTATAGATTTCAGAGACTACCTAAGTCTTCAACCAGCATTTGTTTGAGAAAGGAAAGGCATTGGCAGTTTTATGAGAATTACCCCAAGCAACTTCATCCATTTGCTTTTAGCGTAAAAAAATTTGTTGTCAGTGAATTAAACAGGCCAAGGATCAAGATTTTACCAACAAAATATTCAGTTAGTCTCCCCTGGAACTCTCCAGAGGTCAAATTCCGTAGGTATTTTAATTTTACCAAAACAGAATTGTCCAATGAGGCCATGCGGTCAATATTTTTAGAAAATTCCTTGCAACATGATAACTACACTGCAGTTTTCACAGATGGCTCAGAGTCAGATGCTGGCATCGGCTTTGGAGTGGTCTTCCTTGATATAGAAAGAAGTGGGTTATCATCTGTTGCATCAATTTCTACAGCAGAACTATATGCAGTTGTAAAGGCTTTAAAGGAAATTTTAATTCCGAATGAAAATTTTGTTATATACTATTGTGACTCAAGAAGTGTTTTTCACTCACTGGAATCTTTTAACTCCGTAAACCCTCTGATTTTAGGTATATTGGAATGGCTGCTTTTACTGAAAAGAAGAGGGAAAGAAGTAAAGTTCTGTTGGGTACCTTCCCATGTTGGGGTGGTTGGGAATGAGAAAGCTGACTAACTTGCTAAGTCAGCAGTCAGCTTCCGAGAACCCACAAGATGCCTACTGCCATATTGCTATTTATATCCTCTACTAGGTCAGAGAATTAGAAAATGTTGGCAGTCCCAATGGGAGGATATTTTAACTAATAAAAAAAATGCGCAATATCATGTCATCAGTGTCTCCTTGGTCATATCCCTATATGCCAGGAGACAGGAAATGATGTTGTGCAGATTGAGGATTTGGCATACAAGAATCATTCATGGGTTCATGATGTCCCATGAAAATCCTCCATTTTTTTATGACTGTATTGTGCCCTTGACTGTGAGGCATTTGCTGGTTGAATGTCCCAGACTTGGGAATTTGAGACAGGTTCCTGTCCTGGGGCCATGACAGAGAAGGTAATTTTATTCTAGCTACAATTCTTGGAAAGGATTGTATTAATATAGAGCAGTTATGTATCTTTATGTAGGAAGGGGGCCTCCTCAACAAAATGTAGATTATGCATAAAAAGTTTACGTCAAAATTTATATAAGTGAACAAAAATGTTTGTATAGACATTTTTAGAGATTTTATGTGAAATTTATTATAAACATATTTATTTTTCTATTTAAATTTTTATGTCAGTGTCAATAACCTAGATGTTGTGACCCCAGTTTTAGCTTGGAGCTATTGGCGCCAGTTCCCTAATGCTTTTCTCTCCAGCTACTAGCCCTTTAATTTTTATCCACTTGCTCCTGCACCTAGCTCCCTTGCTTCCTTCCTGTACCATTGCCAGTCTTGTGAATACAGTAGACCCCCGTATTCATGGGGAATGGGTACCAGACCCCCTGCAAATAGCTAAAATCCACAAATGCTTAAAATCCCTCTAAAAAGGGTTATGCATACCTAAGTTTTTTAATAGTTTTATTCACAAAGAAGGCTTTTAGTCACATAAATATAAAAGTACAGTAATTTGTTAATATATCTCAGCAAAAATTACTGTGAATGGGCGAATTTTCCATAGAAAAATCCGTGAATAGGTGTCAGCGAATTGTGAGTCCATGAATAGTGGGGGTCAGCTGTAGTGAAGTGCCCAGGCTGTTACAGTTATGCTGTATGACGGTGTTCTTTAAGTCCACACAAGGCGTTATTGAGGTCAGTAATGTCAAGCCTGCACGGATATTGATATATCCACACAGCTGTCCTAGAGCACACAGAATTGGCAGCCAGTCCGCATTGTTGTCTGCCATTCTGCATGTTGATTTACAGTTTGCTCCTTTTTTCTGCAAGTCCATGTGGTCATTAACAAAACGCATGTCTCGAACCAGACAGCCCTTCCTTCAAACTTCATGGCTATTGAATGAAAACCTTAGAGATGTGAGAAGGACCCTAACTTGTCCCTGCCAGACTCAGGGAGTATCTTAGGTCCTTCTTACGGGGCAGGGCTCTCCTAGCTCGAGGATCTGTGCTTCGGCCTTTTTACAGCACAAGCCTTATCTGGAGTCCTTGTTCCTCTTCTGTTTGTGTTTGTTTGTTTTTAGAGCATGAATATCAGTCCTCACCTAGACGACTGACTTCTTTGATCACCTTTGATGGAAGTGCTTGAAGGTTTTTGAACTCAAGTTCACCTGGGGCAAGGAAACTCGGCCAGATTCCTTTTTTTTTCTCAGCCCCAAACAAGTCGGAACTATGGTGGAAGCTGTCCAAACATTTTTCTTTAGAAGGGAAATTCCTTCATCCTTGAGCCTAAACCTAGTTTTCAACATCTCAGATTGAGGTTGGGGATCCCTTTTGAGAACTGGGGAATTTCTGGGATGTGATCTTTGGAAGGATGGTTCATTTACTTCTTTCTCTTAGAGCTGAGTTTTTCACATAAAGTTCAATGCTTTTGACCTTAGTACGTACTATCCTGGACTGTGGTAACCATTCAGGAAACACCACAGCTCTAACATATCTTGTAAGCAGGAGCTATCCCATGTCTGCCTGTCTCCAATAGTATGAATCCTTTTTTCTGTAGAAAGATCATCGTCTTCTAGTCACTGTAAAGTCATGGCTGATGTACCGAGCTGTCAGAAGCATGTTGTCTTCATTATAGATCTTCAATTTGCTGGTTTCTAGGATCTGTGAAATCTAGGGGGTTTGGACCTCCAAGGAATCTTCATCTTTCTCTTTTTTGATTGTCCATACGATCTCTATAGCATGTGCAACAGACACCATACTACAATCTGGTCCATCAGTTCTCCTCTCCTCATGAACTTTATTGCAGTCAAGGAGGAGCTACACAAGCTTTAAGCTAACTTCAAGTTGCGTTAATATTTTAGCCCTATTCTCCCATGTCATGGTTCCTGAACCTACTAGGTTGTTGGTGGACTTTTCAAGTTCCTCCTCCAACTGTGTCTTCACAACCTCGTGTCGAGATCTACCAAGGTGGTCTGCTCTTGCCCTAACAGGCTCTAGACTGTCTGGAGCCTTGTCAATTTTAGAGTGTTTTCTTGACGTGCTACATTGGCGATTGCAAGATGTACAAGTCATCTACTCTCCTCATCTGCCAGTCTTAAGGGACGTTTTTTCGAAGCTGGTGGCTCAAGCACTAAGTCTCTTCTATCGAGACATCCGTTAACCCCTTTGCAAATTACCCTGTTTCTTTCTGAGGAAACCTGGAATCTTGTATTCCACCTTTTAGGGATATAGAACTATGCTTAACCGAGGTTTAAGAACTATGCTTAACCGAGGTTTAAGCATAGAGACCCAGTTCTTATGTCATTTCTATTTCAATGAATTTTCAAGTCCTTGGCATGTCCAAGCAAGGAAAAATGAGATGTGGATTGCTCTTTTTTCCTTGGATTTTAGCCAAGAACAAGGACCCATCCAAGTCCTGGATCTATTCCTTTCTCCGTTAAGAATTTTACAGCCATCCTTGACTTCAAGGAACACCTTACAGCACCCTAATTCACAGCTCTCCTGGTGCCAGCTTATACACTGAGTGCCCAAAAGCTCTTACTAGTTCTAAGAAAGAATAGAGAGCTTTCTGTCCAACTGGGATATTCAAGTATAACATGAATGAGGTCAGAAGTTCAAGACAATCTATACCCTTAGGTTGACTTGAACAAGAGCTCGTTTCACCCTCTGTTAGATCGTCTTGTCGTTTATCCTAATGGACTTTAGAACACTCCTCTCCTTTTAAGTGAAAGCTAAAGACTTCAGAAATGGTTCTACCTCATTAGCTTTCAGGTACTACTTGTGCCTTATGTCTGTTCAATAGTTGTCATACTGAAAGTGTATTCGATCTTCTCTTCTAACTATTTTCAGCAAGTGAAACAATGTTAAAAATTGTTTGGCAGTACCTTGCGATTATTAGTAACTGACATAGTATCACAGAAGGAAGCATAGGACTTTCTCTTACTATCGCTTCACCTTGTAGTGTAGGGTCGAATTTTGGGGAAGGGGGTGGTTTATACTGTACCCAGAGCACCTGGCACTCTTAGTGGATGGGTTGTGATTTTACTTCAGTGTAGGTGATAACAGAATCTGGTTGTTTTTATTATGGTACTGCACCCGGGAAAGGACAACTTTAAAGTTCTGCTAGCCATTGAATATTTCCATGGCTGCGTAACTTCCACTGATGCTTTAGTAATGATCGGACCACTCCTCCGCTACAAAGCTTCCTCTTTTGTATAGGAGGCCCTTGGCTTGACCACAACGCCACTACAGGTAGTTGAGCACCAACCAGAGGCAGTTTATACTGCAGACTCTCTTAACTAACAAGGAAAGACAAGCATTGCTTTCAGTGGTACCAGCTTTCCTATTTCTAATTCATTAAATAACTTAATGTTCTAGAGTAGAAAATATATGTTCATGTATCCCGCCTCCTGTCAATGTGAGATTCAGCTTTGTAATTACTTGGTAAGTTACTTACATAAAAATGGCATTTCTGGGCTCAGCTCGTGTCGCTGCGCGAAATATCCTTTAATCTATTATTTCTAGGGTAAATGTACTAACACATACCAGAGAATAAATAAAATAAAGAAAAAGGTCAGTGTAACTGACTCGCTCACCCTCCAAGAGGGTGTCGGTATGAACACTAGGCGAGTGAGACCACTACCACGAGCCAAATGCCAATAGAAATCTCCCACTACAAAAACCCTCCATGAGGAGAGCCGACCCACAGAGTGAGCAGCTCGTACTACTACTACTCCATCCCATGCTGCCGACTGCTGCGCCTCTGGTGGCCATCCTTTTCAGTTAGCGCACACGAGTCACACGTGCTAATTTTCTCTCTGTGTTTTTTGTGCCCTTTCGTTGGATTTATCTATAATGGAGCGTGCAGCTATCGCAGCAGCTAAGTTAAGTAACTCAGTATTTATAGTTAGTTGGTTCTGGTTTTTTTTTTTCCGGCCTGAGTCAGTATTTGCCGTTTTTTAGGTATAAATACGAACTCTGGGTCGGAAGCATGGCAGCATGGTTCTGCCTCGTGGTGGGTTCGTTCTTGGTCTCCCATACCTAGAACATCCCCTTGTCTGTGTACGTTCTATATTAATTATCCGTTTTACTTAGGGTACTGTCTACTCAGGTTTGTCATGCATGCATGTCTTTTACCTGATAAGGTTCTTCTTCCTTCCAGACCCTAGTCCCGGCTCTTAGTATCGGCCTCTGACTAGCTTTGAGTGGTAGACTTTCCTTCGGGTTAGTCGTACACTCCTGGAATTTTTTCTCCTACTATATTGTTTTCTTTCTTTTATTTTTATTTATTGTACCATGTATTTTGTTATGGTTAGGTTAGTTAGGCGTCTGGCTTAGCCTAGGTCCTGGCTCATTGAGCCTATTCTACCGCTCATCAGTTCGGTTGCTTCCCTATAGCTTCTCTCTGATCAGCTGGTTTTGGCCTAGTGGGCCTATATGCCACTGCTTTTCAGCTCAGTTGCTTCCCGATAGCATCTCTCTGATCAGTTGGTTTGTCCTAGGCTTAGTTGTCTTGTTTTGGTCTTACCGCCTCGTGGTCACTACGCGATCACGAGACAGCCAGACGCCTGCCCAGTCACTTTCCCCCCTCTCCCGCTCTTCCATAGAGTCGGGGGAGGGTGGGTCGGTCTGCCCATGCTCGCTCCACATACCCGAGCCTGCTTCCCTCTCTCCCCCCAGGCGGAGGGGTCAGGGAGACGGGACAGACCCAGACTGGACTCGACCTCTCCGGCTTCTCGGTCCGGCCGGGTGGTAATGTGGTGGGGGGTACTGGCCTTTCCCCCCATCCGTTGCTTCCTTGTCGCTCCGTGTTCGCTTGAGCCTGTATGTCTTCTCGCTCTTTCCCACCTTACTAGGGCTCCTTTCCTGACCGGAGTCCTGGCATCCAGCGGAGAGGTGTTAGTCCACTCAGTAGAGTGGACCGGAACATACAGTGGGTCCCTGCTAACCTTAACGTATTGCTGAGTTACTACACTCCGCTACGCACTGGACTTGGTCCGGTTCGTTTGAGTTTTAGGTTTAAGTGTTATTAGATTAACTATAAGTTTATCTTAAGTACCTTAAACCTTCCCCCCCCCTCCCTTACGAGTTTTACCGGATCTCTCCGGGATTATAGCCTATTCAGGCGAAGCAGGGAGGGGTTATGCCCAATTTTTTTTCCGAGCTCCGGCATGCAACGGAGTTCTTCTGTCCTTTAGCCTGTAAGTGATATTCTTTAAGATACTCATGTGTCTTTCCACTTACAGGCCACCAACTGTGAGCATACGGGATGCGCCGCCACACTTCAGGACCCATGTGGACACGAAGTTTGCCGGTCCCATGTCCATCCATGCGCGACTCTGCACGGGGACATCCAGGTCTGGTACCATGAGACGTGTACCATATGTTATGATCTGGTGAGCAGCTTTTAGATGGGGTAGTATTCCATCTCCGGTAGATGCTCCGCTTCTGTTTTATGCTTAAGTTTTCATCATTCACTTAACTTAAGGCATCTAAGTTTAAGTATACTTTAAGTTTTTAGTTTTTAAGTGATTCTTAAAGCTAATCTACGCCCTCTCTTCCAGGCGCCGGCAGTGAGGGATACCGCACTGGCAACCCTGCGGGCCTGGGTCGGCGGTTTTGGGAAGAACGCCGCCAAGGGTATGCCCTACATCTTAGAGAAGCGGTTGGCACTGTTAATCTTCCCCGGAGGCAAGGCGACAGGATACGTCGACCCAGTAGAGGCGGCCCCGACTATCGCCTTCATCCAACAACAGCTGGCTGCCTCATTAACTGACCAAGACCAGGATATCTCCACGGATGTCGCGACTTTAGATATTAATGTGGAACCTATGGTAGGTGTAGACGACCTGTTGGTCGAGGTAAGTAGGATGGACACCCAAGGGTCACCCTTGGGCGTAACTGTTTCTTCTACTCCTGCAACCTCTCCATCCTTCCAAGGCTTTACAGGTGATGAATTGTATACTCCTCCTGACGCTTCGGTTAGACCTAAAGTCAAGGGTCAAGCAGTGAAATCCTTGTCTAAGACGTCGTCGTCGTCTAAGAAGACGACTTCGGCTTCATCCTCCTCTCGTAAGTCTCCGGCTGGAAATCCCGGAGCAGACAGGTCTAAAGCTTCTAGCTCCGGCTCTAAGTCCTCGAGGAGTAAATCCTCCAGAGAGAGATCTCGCACCCCGGCAGAGTCACCAGTTCCGCTACCCTTGGTTCCGATTCAGAGCCACCCCTCCACCTCCGCAGCAGCTCCGGCCTTGGACTCCAATGCTGGCCTGTTGCAACAGGTGGGCGACCTAGTTGGGTCCCTAAAGAGTAGCATGGAACAAATGATCTCTCGTTTGTCGGATAGGATTACGTCCCAGGACTCCATTATAGCCGGACTGAGAGAAGCCCCTCTAGCCTCTCCTCCACTTTCCAATACGAGTGGAACTCAGCTTCCTCCGTATGACTCGCTACCTCCGTTCTCGATGAACAATCCATGGAGAGTAGCGTCATACGCCCCCTTCCAAGACGGTCTCATTTCTATACCGGAATTTGTAACTCGAAGGATAGAGGACTTCGAGTTCTACCCGGAAGACCTCCAGCCTCCGTTCATAGGCTACGCAAGGCTTACAGCGTCAGCCATGGTGCGGGATGATAGGGTACCAAAGGAGACAGTCCTCTATTCACGAGAACCAGGCTCAGAGAGAAATGGCTCAGGTGTTTAGAGGACATGGATTGTTCTAATACCAAGATACAACCTTTTAAGAGTCCCTTTACCATTTTCACAATGGATGAGAGTACCCCGCTCCCCGTTCCTGACAAAGATCGCGAGGTCTACCATCCCAGCGGCCCAAAAGGGGGAACCCATGCCTCAATTGAAGGAAGCAGATCCCACATCTCCGTTGCTTCCCTCATCCGGAGAATTGTGGGAAGACTTGCCGAACACCTTCTCAGCTGGCAAACTCAAACCGGACTGTGCTATGGATCAGTTTGGTGAAAAGCTACCCAGGCTCCCAGATAGCCTTATTCAGGCTGAATTTGACGCGAAATCGCGATTAGCCAGGTCAATTCACTCTATGGCTATGTCCGAGGTAGCGACCATAGCCTATGGCTCAGAACCGCTTTTAAACTCATGACCAAATCCCTGACTCAAACGGTACAGTCGGATATGTTTGAGTTTGCCACTGCTAGAACGAATTGTAGGAAGCATGTCCTACAAGAGGCAACCATTCGACATGAGCCGAATAGGTTACTCTCGTCTAACATCTGGGGAGCAGATCTCTTCCCAGAAGCTATGGTGAAGGAAGTCCAGTCAGAGGCTACGAGGCTGAACCAGAGCCTTAAGGACCGTTGGGGCCTTACGGCTAAGAGGAGGCAAGACTTAACGCCCAAAGGTAAGGGACAGAGGAAACCTAGGCGTTTCCATCCTTACCAGAAAAAGCAGCCACGCTTTTCTCAGCAAGTTCCAGCGGTGCCCTTAGTGCAAACAGCCCAACCTTCCACTTCTAAAGCTCAATCACAACCAATTTATGTGATATCCCCTCAGCCTCAGCCCTCCACCTCTTACGCCATCTCTCCGGCTTACAATCAAGCCTTCGAGAGTCAAGCTTCACAGAAGTATGACCGCTCGGGTAAGGGAGGCAGAGGTAAGCGTTCCTTTCGTGGGAGAGGATCGGGAGGCCCCTTTAATAGGGGAAAGCACTTCAGAGGAGGCCGAGGCGGTTTCCAGAACCAATGAAGAACTTCAGGTAGGAGGGAGGCTGTTTCACTTTCGCCACCGGTGGAACTTCAGCGAATGGGCTCAGAGCATAGTGTCAAAAGGCCTGGGTTGGAGCTGGTTGACGAACCCACCTCCATCCAGACCTTTCCGTCAACTTCCTTCCAAGGAATTGACAGAGTACGCAGAGGACCTCCTTCAGAAAGGAGCTATAGCGAGAGTCAAGAGATTAAAATTTCAAGGTCGCTTGTTCAGCGTGCCAAAGAAAAGGCTCACAAAAAAGAAGGGTAATCTTAGACTTGTCCCGCTTAAACTTAGCCATCCGCTGCGACAAGTTCAAGATGCTCACGATCTCGCAGGTGCGGACCTTACTTCCCCGTGGGGCCGTCACCACCTCTATCGATCTTACAGACGCCTACTATCATATCCCTATTGCAAGACACTTCCGTCCATATCTGGGTTTCAAGATAGGAGACCAGGCATTCTCCTTCAAGGTAGTTCCTTTCGGACTCAACGTGGCACCCAGGGTGTTCACGAACTAGCGGAAGTGGTAGTGCAACAACTCAGGTCTCAAGGGATTATGGTAGTAGCGTATCTCGACGATTGGTTGATCTGGGCTTCAACAGTCGAGGAATGCAACAGAGCTACACTGAAAGTGATTCATTTCCTGGAATATCTAGGCTTCAAGATGAAACAGGACCAAGTCAAGACTCACTCCAGAGTCAAACTTTCAGTGGTTGGGCATTCAATGGAATCTATCCTCCCATACTCTGTCGATTCCATCAGCCAAAAGGAAAGAAATAGCGAAGTCAGTCAAGCAATTTCTAAGTCACAAACTGGCGTCAAGGAGGGCTCAGGAGAGGATCCTGGGTTCTCTCCAGTTTGCATCAGTGACGAACGTCTTAATGAAAGCCAAACTGAAAGACCTAACCAGAATCTGGCGCTCACGAGCAAATGTCAGGTCCAGGACAAACTATCCTCAGTCCCTCTGATTCTAAAGAATCGACTTCGGCCGTGTGGGCGAAAGTCAAGAATTTGTCAGTGTCAGTACCCCTTCAGTTCCCTCCACCAGGGATCACCATCCACACAGACGCGTCCTTAAGCGGTTGGGGAGGGTATTCCCAGGTCAAAAAGGTTCAAGGAACTTGGTCACCTCAGTTCAGTCAGTTCCATATAAACGTACTGGAGGCAATGGCAGTGTTCTTGACTCTAAAGAGGTTGCGCCCACCAAAGTATCCCACATAAAGCTAGTTCTGGACAGCGCAGTGGTAGTACATTGTATAAACAGAGGAGGCTCCAAGTCACGTCATCTAAATCATGTCATGGTAGCCATCTTCTCCCTGGCAGACAAGTTCAGTTGGCATCTCTCCTCCACTCACATAGCTGGAGTGAGAAACGTCATAGCAGACGCGTTATCCCGATCAGTGCCCTAGAGTCGGAATGGTCACTGGACAACAGTTCGTTCCAATGGATCCTTCAAAGAGTTCCAGGGCTACAGGTGGATCTCTTCGCATCTCAAGCGAATCACAAACTGCCGTGTTATGTAGCCCCCAACCTGGACCCTCTGGCCTATGCCACGGACGCCCTGGCTCTAGACTGGAACAACTGGAAGAAGATTTATGTCTTTCCTCCAGTGAATCTTCTCATGAAAGTTTTAAACAAACTCAGGACATTCAAGGGTCAAGTGGCTCTAGTAGCCCCAGACTGGCCGAAGAGCAATTGGTATCCCCTAATTCTGGAACTGGGCCTTCGTCCTCTTCGGATCCCCAATCCCAGGCTCTCCCAGTCAGTACAAACGAAGACTGTATTCGCTTCCTCAGGGATTCTCAAAACCCTAACTTTATGGATTTCATGAAGTTTGCGGCAAAAAGAGATGCGAATATTGACCCTCAGAATATTCTCTTCTTGGAATCCGATAAAAGGGATTCAACTTTGAGACAGTATGATGCTGCTGTCAAAAAGTTAGCAATCTTCCTGAGAGAATCAGATATTAGAATCATGACAGTTAATTCAGCTATATCCTTTTTCAGATCCTTATTTGAAAAAGGTTTAGCAGCTAGCACGATTACGACAAACAAGTCAGCCTTGAAAAAGATATTTCAATTTGGGTTCAACATAGACTTGACAGATTCCTACTTCTCGTCTATTCCTAAGGCATGTGCTAGACTTAGACCTTCTGTAAGGCCTACGTCAGTTTCATGGTTCTTAAACGATGTTCTAAAACTGGCTTCAGAAACCGATAATGACACATGCTCGTTTATAATGCTCTTAAGAAAAACCCTGTTTTTATTAAGCTTAGCTTCAGGAGCAAGGATTTCAGAACTGTCGGCTTTATCCAGAGATCCGGGTCATATTCAATTCCTTCCCACAGGGGAAGTCCTACTTTCTCCGGAACGTAGCTTTTTAGCAAAGAATGAAGATCCTTTGATGAGGTGGGAACCTTGGAAGGTACTACCCCTTCCACAAGATGTATCTCTTTGCCCAGTTACAACCTTACGAGCCTTTCTGTCCAGGACCTCCTCATCCTCATCGGGTCCCCTCTTTAAAAGGGAAAAAGGTGGAACTTTATCCATTAAAGGCATCAGGCAACAAATCCTGTACTTTATTAAGCAAGCCAATCCTGACTCTTTCCCGAAAGCACATGATGTCAGGGCAGTAGCCACCTCAATTAATTATTTCCAACATATGAACTTCGATGAGTTGAAAAAGTATACCGGATGGAAATCGCCGACAGTGTTCAAACGTCATTACCTTAAGTCCTTGGAAGCTCTGAAATTTTCAGCAGTAGCAGCGGGTAACATAGTTTCCCCTGACTCTAGTTAATTTGTAGTAGAAGATTCAGTCCTCCTTTCTACCTGCCTCACCCAACAGTTCGTCTATTCCTGCCGTGTTCATTTACATTCACCTTGTGTCTTAGCTGCTTTCATGATGATGTAGTGGGTGCCCCTTATTTTTTTGCTAGGGACACTCACAGATGATTATAGATATTGATCTCATGGATGGTACCCCCTTATTTTTATGCTAGGGGATACATCTTATTTATAATGGTTACGGGTTTTGTATATTAAGTCATATACATTCCTTATATATTATCATTATTGATTACTTTGTTCATTTAATTATTTTAATTGCTATTATATTTCTGATACATGCCTTTACACAGATACCATTTTGTTACATGTAAGCCATTTTACCTCTGTACATATGTAAATTACCTTATGATAAGAAACATGATTAGAATTAAGTGTAATTCAAGCATATTTCTATTAGGAAAAATCTATTTCTGGGCGATTGGCTCGTGTCGCCAGCGAAATCCCACCCTACCCATCCCTTCGCCCAAGATTGTCTGCTAACTTCAGGATGGCCATCAGAGGCGCAGCAGTCGGCAGCATGGGATGGAGTAGTAGTAGTACGAGCTGCTCACTCTGTGGGTCGGCTCTCCTCATGGAGGGTTTTTGTAGTGGGAGATTTCTATTGGCATTTGGCTCGTGGTAGTGGTCTCACTCGCCTAGTGTTCATACCGACACCCTCTTGGAGGGTGAGCGAGTCAGTTACACTGACCTTTTTCTTTATTTTATTTATTCTCTGGTATGTGTTAGTACATTTACCCTAGAAATAATAGATTAAAGGATATTTCGCTGGCGACACGAGCCAATCGCCCAGAAATAGATTTTTCCTTACGTCAAAATCCCTTTTATATACTATACTTAACAAGTAACTACATGATTGGAGTTTATATACTACGTATATGTACTTACCAAGTAACTACATGATCGGAGCCCCTCTCTCCTCCCTTCTGATGGACATGGACATAAGCATAAACAGAATGAGGATAGTCTGCTAAGTTGTTCCTACACAGCGAAATTTGAATTTTAAGCTGCTGAGACTAGATGAAACTAACAGCTGAGTAATTACTTGGTAAGTACTATATATAAAACTTGATTTTATTATAAAAATGTCTTATTGTAATACACTCCCTGAACACCTGAATTAGCCCTGGTCACTGACCAGCCCGAACTATATCCCCACATATTTACCTACTAAGTGGGTAATTTTCACCGGCAGCATTAACAACACAGCTGCAAATATCAGCCACCAGAGCTTGTCTCCTCAATTGTTTTTCATTCGCGTGGTGAGCCGGATGTGGTTCCTGCTCCCAGCAAACTTTTGGTCATGTAGCCGACCCTCACAGCGTTTACCGAGGCCTTGATTGGGATTTGATATCCTTGCCTTTCGTTTACAACGTCTCTTCCCATTTTCCCTGATTTGGATCGTATTTCGATTGCTTGGAACTTCTCTGTTATCGTCGGGAGATGGTCGAGCCTCATCAACAAATCATTACTTCAATCTCTGCTTCATCAGCCTGGCCTCCTGCAGCTGCTGGCTGAGATGTCGGCATACTTTGTTCCTGTGCTAGTGTAACAAAGGATGAGTACCCTCAAATGGCAAACATTCCTTTTGTTCTAGCTGTAGGGAAGTGTAGTGTATGTCATACAGAGGTGTATAGAATGTAAGGATTAGTTAATTAGATCACTTAGGACTACCAAGAGCATATAAATCATAGCAGCAAAATCGCGAGAGTTAAGCTAAGAAGAGCTACAGTAGGAACGGGTCAGAATTGGAGGATAGAAAATGCCTAAATTGTTTGCTATTTCATGACAAAGCCAATTGAAATAAAGATAGTAGCAGTAGCGTAGATGATACTAATCATTCTCTTTCAGCTCCCCTGCCTGTTCCAGAACCAGCTCTAACGGGTGCAGGGGGTTATGGAGAACCGCAATCACAGAATGTAGGATCTGCCGGCACCCCCGGCATGGAGCAGGCAGTGTTAAGCAGCAGATTCCCCCTTGAGGTGTAAGTTCTAAGGTTAATGTAAAGTTAGGTTAGGTTCCCTAGGGTTCAGACTCCCTTGTAGTGTCTAGTATGAAGGTTCGTCTTTAGAACCATCCTTGGTTTTATTTCCTGCTTCGAGTTCTTTGCAACAGGAGCTTCTAGTCTGTGGTTGATCGTTTGGATGTGGTTTCTGGTTTGTCTGGTTCTGAAGTTTTGGATAACGCTGCTTCGTCTTCAAAGGTTCCTCTTTCTGTCTGTGGGTAAATTTGGTTCGTCTTGCGGTAAGGGTAATTCTGGTGATCAGGTTGTCTATTTCACTTCGTATTACGTATCAGTTAAATCTCTAGAAAATGCATTTGACTTATGATAATTCAATAAAAGAGAAACTGCATAAAATTAACACAGTACTCTAGCCTAAAGTATCCTCTATACTACATCTCTGTATAGTAATTACGTACAAGTATTGGCCAATCCTGGAGATTCATGCATTCTGACTATGATGATTCACTACCGGAGTAATTGAACACGAAATGAGAATCGAATCATATAATATTCGGTACAAGAATGTAATTGAACGAGAACGAGAATCAGATTCGGTTGGACTTCAGCATTGTTGGACAGTGTAGGCTTGCCAGCTGCGTAATCCAATATTGTATGTATCTTCATATTATCATATTGTAAATACTAATATAGTGATCCTATTTTAGTTCGGAATTCGGTAGTATGACGTTTTCGTCAGTTTAGCAGACAAATTTCCGTCAGTAATTACATGATGCCTCATGTCAATTACAGTTACGAATATAATTACTAGTCGCATCATCAAATTACATCTAAAAGTTGATATTAGATAGTTTAAAGATTTACACTTAACCTTTAAATTGTGTAATTGATTACAATTCAAAGGTATTACAATAATTACAAGCTTGTCATTAATGCATAGCCCTACTTGGTTAGGGGGGGGAGACGAGTCGTAGACAGGCAGAGATGCCGACTAGTCAATTCCTTCACTCCAGATGCAACCATCTCATTGAGTCTCAGCGAATGTTCTTGTTCCTAGTTAGTATAAATCAATACTTGGTTACTTTACTTATATTACTTATATTGGAACGAAGTCATAGTGTTCATCTGACAACGTAATTTTAAGTACAAATTTGACTAATACGTCTCATTGGAGCTAGTCTTTTCCCTTCTGTTAAGAGTGCGTAATTTTCAGTGATTCCATTCATTTCCACTCATTCTCATCGGTATTACGAGCTTTACGTAATTTATCTTTTATCAGTGTGAAAACAACAGTAATGAGCTCTTTTATGCTAGTAGTTTTATTTTTATCACGGCTGTGTTTTGAATTCACATAAAGCTTGGAGAGTTTTATTCATGTTGCCGATGCACATGATATTACTTACCAGCTTCAGCTACATTTATAACATAAATACAGTTAAGTGTTTACTGGCGTACGCGGTTTGAATACAATGACGGATGTTGCTAGAATTCAATCGTATTAGCAAACAAAGTTGTGTCTCATTTGGTTCTTCAAGGCTCTACGCAGTTACATAAGTATATATCATTAAGATAATACTTATTAACTTAGAAGATGGTGTAAGTTCTGGAGGTGGAGAGGTTAGATGATTGTAATTTGGTCTCTGTGTGTGTGTGAGAGAGAGAGAGAGAGAGAGAGAGAGAGAGAGAGAGAGAGAGAGGGTAATTGGTGGTTGGATGGTTAACAACTGAATTGGCTGTTGGTGAGTTCTGGGTTGTCTGCTGGTGCAGCTGGAGTTGATTGTTTGGAGTTTTGTGTTTTGAGTTAGTTTTTAGTCAGTCTTTGGTGAGAACTGTTGATAGTAGTGTCGGCAGCAGTCTATTGAAGGCATTGAAAGTCAGATAAGTTGTGTGTTTTTGTTTGTTGTTTGGTTGTTATTAAGTTAGTGTTGTTTGCTTAGAGTTGTTGTGCTTGTGAGTTTCTGTTATATGTATATGTGAGTTGTTGTAGTTGAGGGTTGTTGTTGTTGTTGGGGAGCTGTTGTGGTTTCTTGGTGTGGCTGTGAGTTGTTGAGGGTTGTTATTGGTGAGCTGTTGTGATTCCTTGGTGTTGTTAGTGGGTGTGTGTGTTGCCTTTTTGTGTGTGTGTTAGTGATTATTTGGGTAGATCTAGGGTACCTATCCGCGGCGGCCCAGACTATGGTAGTTGCGGTTTTTCTATGCAGTTTTACCTACCGAACAAGAATTTTAAGTATAATATTTATTCGGACGACTGTAATTAACTCCCAGGGGCCAGTACTAAACACGGCGAAATACATTGGACGGCCCAATCCCTAATGGATGTCATATCCACGGTTATGTTTCTTGCAGGGTAATTCTAAAGAATAGTTCCACACGAACTGCAAGGAACGTAACCGCGGATACGACATCCACTAGGGATTGGGGCGTCCAATGTATTTCGCCGTGTTTAGTACTGGCCCCTGGGGGTTAATTACAGTCGTCCGAATAAATATTACTTTAAATTCTTGTTCAGTAAGTAAAATAACATAGGAAAACGTCAATTGCCATAGTCTACGCCACCGCGGATTGCTTCTGTAGAAATACCATTGTTTGTGCAGTGGTCTTTTGTTGTGGTTGTATTCCTTGTTTGTTTGCTGTGTTGTTGAGTTGTGGTTGTGTTCCTTATTTGTTGTTGTGTTGTTTTGTGGGGTTGTGGTCCTTGGGTGTGTTATTATTGTTGGGTTGTGCGTTGTGGTCCTTGGTTGTTATATTGTTGTTGAGTTGTGGGTTTTGGTTCTTGGTTGTTGTCTTTGTTGTTGTTGGTATCTCCGCGACCTCGACCGGCAGACAGTACAACATAGCCCGGAGTATCTGGAGTAGGTGAGTACAAGTGTTTGTGTTTTTCTTTTTGTTCTGTGTTGGTATAGGTCAATTGTCCTGCATGAATTCTGTAGTGTAAAGAAGAAAGTGTGGCTGAGTGTTAGTTTGGCAGCTGGATTGGTTAAGTTTATGTTGGGGGGATTCTGCCACTTGTTTTTTGAGCTTGTGATCCCGCCACTGTCATTTCCTTGTCAGCACTGAATGACCTCTTAGTCCCTATACTTGGCCTTTGGCCAAAATTCAGTATTAAAACCATCTTGCTGCCTGACTGCACGCAGCTGTCTGCGCCAGCTGTCCGCAAGATATAGAAAGACTTATTTTCAAAATGTAGTAGTGTCGATTTTAATTACTAACTCCATTGTAAAATCGATTTATCGTAAGACGAATTGCAGTAGTTTGAATACGGACTGTATTCACGATCACATTTTGAGGAATTTTCCTGAGTTTTTAATGATGTTTGCCAAGGTTATCATGGGGAACAGAGTCGGTCTAGTTTCTTTCTCTCCCAATTTCTTCTAAATTTCTTCTAAAACTTATAATGTCTTTACAGTCTTCTTTATCTGGTCATTCTTCGGAGATCGCTTCGGGGTCTTCTCTCTATCATCCTGTTTCCTTGCCATTAACACACCAGAGCAGTTTTTCACCGTTTCATCCTGAAATTTGGGGATTTCGACGACTCTCTCTCTCTCTCTCTCTCTCTCTCTCTCTCTCTCTCTCTCTCTCTCTCTCTCTCTCTCTCTCTCTCTCTCTCTCTCTCTCTCCGGGGTTGAGGGAAGTACTTTTGGCGGGGCTGTATTCTTAGCACCTTCCACAGATCCTGTAGTTCTGAGGCTGCTCGTCTTGATGCTCAAAGGCGGTTTCGGAGTTTCCGCACTCCATATTTTTATCCTCTTGTACTAGGTTTGAGATGTAATTGTCCTCCATAGTTATTGCAGGATCTACGGAAGTCGGCGATTCGTCTTCACCATCGTTGACTGTGTCAGTATGATTTGTGTCCTCACCCTCTACTTCCATAGAGTAGCTGGTAATCTTCCTTCTTCAGTTCCCATTTTATGCTTTCAGGGTTGGAGACATCGTGCCTACCGCGGTTATTGCGGGGGCTACAGCAGTTGGCAGTTCATCTGCACCATCATTAGTAATGTGTCCTAGTCCTTCTTTTTGTTAGGGTAGCTGGTAATTCCTTCTTCGGTTCCCATTGGTTCCTCAGTTCGTAGCCTGTCTTTAGATGCACCCTGGGTGCGTGCGGCACAAGTTGGTTTTCTCCACCCGCACAACGTCAGCATTAGGTGCTCTGGTGGTTACTCCGAGTGTAGCTTCTTCCTTGTTTCTCTCCTGCTTCTTTCTCAGCCTTTTCCTATGAATAGTTCCATTAATCCTTCAAGGGGTTCAATGTGGGTTTGGCCTCATTTCTGGGGTTTCAGGGAGTACTTCCTCCCCTCACTTGATCAATGTAGCTTCAGCTCCAGACTTTCCATCCTAGTTACTATTGGTGTAACCGGTGTCAGTTGGATCGCGTTTTGTGACCTCCTTGCTCTTGGGGGTGTTGCTCGCCCATTGTAGTCGGCCAGATGTCATGCCATAGTCACTGGCTGGTGCGGGGTTTTTGTAGACGAGAGAGACTGGCTCAAGGTTATGTCATCGTCTTCGTTAGTGCACATTTGGCGCAACAATGTTTTGTTGACTCGTAGGGGTGGGCGTGCAGCGCCAATGTATATTCCGCTCAGGTGTAATGTTAACATCACTGGGTAGTGAGGGCATGCGCAGTCGAGCGAGATTAGCTCAGGGTTAGGTCATAGTATTTAGTTCTTACATGAATTGCGGAACTGGAGATGGTTGGCTCTTGTGAGGGGGTGGATAGTGGTTAGACAAGTGTTACGTCATCGTGCCTTAGGGAGGGGGGGTGCGGGATTATGCAATTGAGTAAGACTTGTTCAGGAGTTTATCATCGTCTTATGTGGATGTTGTGAGAGTTGAGGGGTGTTTCTCAGAACCTGGACTGTTTGACAACCTCTTCACTTAGGTTTTGATGGGGTTCACAAACCAGACTAACATTTCAGCTGGCTGTACTATGTTCTTGCCAAGGAGAGGAGGCCTACTTCTTGTTAAATCATCTGCCTCAGCACTTTCCGGACATCCATAAGAGGGTTCTGTTGAGGGCGCCTCTTGCGCTTAGCAACGGTCGTTTAGAAACAAGATGTCTCCTCGATGGTCAATTTCGTGTCATCGTCATACTGTGTCCGGTTTGAGCTCAAAATTTTTTTTTGTCACGTACTGTGGAACTTTTACCTCATCCGAGAATCTTATTTGGTTTCCCCTAGGTGGATTTGGTTTCCCCTAGGTGCCCATCTCGGTCCCTTTTTCCAAAGTGCAGTTAGTTTCTTCTTGCAACTGGTTCTTCATCGCTTTCGGAGCTTTCTATTCGGGGCTTCGTGTCCAAGGGCGCAAGTATCGCGGATGGATAACCTTTGGCTTTCGGGAGGAATTTTTCGGTGTCTGTGATCGTGTAGGCGATTATTTGAGAGTCAGTGTGGATTTTTCACAACGCTGGGTCCTGTTGTTGCAGTAACTTAGTTTTATAACTAGCTTGTTATTGTTAGGATGTTAGAAGTTTAGGTAGTCAGTGTTAGTTTAAATGAACTCAAGTGTTTCTGTTGATTAAGCTTAGAATAACTACAACTTCATCAGCACAAGTCATCTGCATCAGGGAGCAGTAGCAAGGTCCTGCAAACTCAACTTCTCCTCCATACATGAGAGGCTAGATAGCCACATGGGAGGTTCACCATTTCCCCTCCATACATGAGAGGCTAGATAGCCACATGGGAGGTTCACCATTTCCCCTCCATACATGAGAGGCTAGATAGCCACACGGGAGGTTCATCGTTTCCCCTCCATACATGAGAGGTATAGAATACCACATGGGAGGTTCTTCAGACTCAGGCAGTACCTTGGACTCAACACTGACGGTAAGGTACTTCCTCTGCAAGCACTTCACCCCCTGAGTTGGACGACCAGGTGAGGAGAATTGTTTTTACCTCCATGAATAAGAAGAATAGATTATCACATGGAAGGTACTTCGGACTCAGAAGGTACCTTAGACTCAACACTGACGTTGAAGTACTTTCTTTGCAAACATCCTCACCTACTGAGTTAGATAATTAGGTGAGGATACATATGTTTATACATGGTAGAATGATTATGAGTTACCTGTATATGCTCCGTGGACAGGTCGGGCTGAATTAGATTGATCCCACCTCCATTAAATTTTGTTAATCGGGCTAATTCAGGTGTTCAGGAAGTGTATTGCAATATGAAGTTTTCATAATAAAACTAATATTATAATACTTACCTGAACACCTGAATGATTCCCACCCTCCTCCCCACTTCAATTTGATAGTGAATGATTCAATTGAGGAGACAGGCCTCTGGTGGCCGGTATTTGCAGCAGCATTGCCAACGGTAACACAAGTAACTCATTTGACTAGATTTTACCTGCAGCATTAGTAATGCTGGCAGTTAAAATTACCCACTTAGTGGGTAAATATGTGGGGATATAGTTCGGGCTGGTCAGTGACCAGGGCTAATTCAGGTGTTCAGGTAAGTATTACAATATTAGTGTTTTATGAAAATTTCATATTCACCATTATCCAGAACACTTTTAATGATGGTCTTAATGTGTTTTAAAATTATCCTTATTTAATTTCAGTGACTGATATTTTTAATATAGACTAGTACAATATAGTGCTTAGTGTACTAAAGTACACTAAGCACTATATTTATTCCTGTATTACTGTTATTGCTTTGTTAATTTACTCTAGTATTCATGCTGATTTTCCTGATTGGTGCATTCTGTTTTAAAATTGATAAAATTTTGTGGGTTGAAGCAGTTGCATTTGACATTTTTGGGCCTTACCTTGCAAGGTGATTACATACTGTAGCTGTAGATGTTTATTGTATGGTATTCATTGCTGATGGTTAATTTCAGTTTTATTTGAAACCTGTCAATACATTTTAGCATGTATTACTATGTAGTGTACTTTGCATAGATAAGATCAGGTTATGTTTTAATTTATTGTCTTTTTGAACTAATATTTTTCTTTATACAGCAGTTTATTATATATTTGTAAGTTACCATGGTGATATAGAAAATATTTGTAGGTACCTTAGCTCTTGATAATTTTAGTTTTTTCCCTCAGGATTTTCAAATCTGTTACTATATATAAGGACTTACATGAAATTATGTTTCCCAGGATTATGACATCAATCTTCAAGTAACTTCCTTGGTAGCCACTTTGGCATTGCTCCCTCATCCTCATTTGCATGAGTATTTGCTGAACCCGACTCTTCCTTTGACGGGAGGTGTTCGAACCCCTTACACTGTACTTTCATCAGTGGTATCAAAAATCCAGACGCCAATTATGGAAAGAGAGGATTACCTTGATCACCTAAAAGTTACCAGATATCACCTTTTAGGCACCATGGAGGAATTGGAATTTGAGTGAGTACTGTATGACTTGACTGGAGTGCCATTTTCATTTTTTGATAAGAAAGTCCTTTAGATGTTGACATATTGTTTTCATGTCACATTTTTTCCCTTTTACTGTATATCCACCAATATTGTACTACTGTGATAATGTACATTAGGTATTATTTGCATGAACATTAATTCGGTGCTGTTTTTATTTATCAACAGGAGAGACAGTGATGACCGTAAATTTGAGGCCCTGATTGTTATTGAAGAATTCACCAAAGAATTAGCATCTATTGCGTATGCTAAGTATAGTATAGAAGGCTCATCATGATAAAGTATTAATTTGTAAACAATACATTAGCTTGGTACTGGAGATATGGTTGTGTAAGGCAAATTGTACAAAATCCATAGGCATATTGGGCATATCTCTTATTCCTGCCAGTTTTTAGAAAACTGCAACTATTCCAATTGTGTTAATGAGTATTTTGAAGATATTTCAAAAATACTTTTTCTTTTTTTTATCTTTCTAGCCATGCTTTTTGTTTACTGTTTGCCTTACTTGAAGCACAGGTGCAACATTTGTACATTAGTTTATCTACCACTCTTAAAACTTTCCATAGAATTACATTTAGAGATTTCGTTCTGGATCTTTATTAGCACAATACAAATAATATATTATTGCTAATGTATATATTATGTATATTATGGGGTGTATATTTCCATGAAATAGATGAAGTTTGCTATTTTGAATTATATTGTTGAATTAATTGATCTTACTATTAATGTATAATTCATATTTTGTTATTTCAGTTTTTAAAAATTTATTTAACTGTATAGTTTTATAAACTAAGGCAGTTAGGTGCTCATATGCAAACCACTTCCTTACATAGCCTCGCACTGTTAAATATGGGCGATTATTAGAAAACATCTTTTTTCAAGAACAGTAAGTCACACCTTGGAATTTGTGAGGCTGCTCTGAAAGGTTGTTCTTAAATGAAAACGGAAGATCGGAGGAAGGTAAAGTAGAAAAATAACATGATGAGGGAAGTGCAGTTAGGTAAGTGCCAAATCATCTTTGCAAAGAACCTTATGAAGTATAAATGGTTCCCATCCTAAAGGGTCATATTAGCTGGTGGTATGTAAGGTTCTGGTTTGTTACAAAACAGAATTTGTTTTGAAAGTTATTGGTTGGTTTCACCCATTGATTTGTCTTTCAAGTTATTATTTTGTGCTTATCATTGTCATCAATTCCTTTTCTGTGTTTTTCTTTTTGCTTTGAAATTTGGACAATTGAGAATGTCTTTCCCTATTGTTACATCATGCTTCTATATTATATTTATATGTATAGGATAAATGTTTGTACTATTTACAGTTTTGCTTGATTTTATATATTTTAGAGAAACAGAATAGGTTTTTGATTTAAAGACTGTCATGCATATCATCAATGCTTAATCCTTAGTGGTGATTACAGTAGCCATAATTCGAAGTATTCATAAAAAGTACAAACTCTTGGTTTACTGGAGCCTTTCACTTTGGTATACAGGGATGACTGACTGACTAAATTTACAATTCATTGTCAAAAATATTTATGCTTTCATATTTTCCTCTTTAGGACCTAAATATGTATTGAGGTCTTTTCACTGTCTTGTTATATTGTGCACTTTCTCAATTCCCTTCTGGTACACATCTTGGTTCATGCTCTTTCTCATTAATATTAGTATTGGTTTCTCTGCCTTCTTCCATATCTATTTATTCATCTAATTGAATATATTTTCCTTTGTTATCACATGCATAAAACACCTTAATCTGTGAGATCTCTTTATTTTTCAGATGTAGGTCACCACCTTTGGCAGAATCTTCATATATTTATTTATTATAATCTTCCACATGAATTCTAGTGAATCTCAACATTTGTAGCAACGCCTCTTCAAACTTGTCATTTTTTTCTTTTTATTTGTAAATACCAACATCCCTGCTTTTAACTTAAGTATAGGTCTTATTCCTACATTACAGACTCTTCCATTTGCCAATGGGATACTCTTACATGTCCAGAAATATCTCAGTTATTCAGTCTGAAGCTCTATTTTTATTTCTTAGTGTCCTATTAATATCAGCTTCACAATCAAGTTTGTTCCCAAGGTAAATTATTTTTTTTTTTATGTCAAGGCCTGCCTTCTATTACCCTCAACTTAGTCTTGCTTTCCCTGTTTTTGTGAGCTCTTTTTATCCATTTTGGGCTAACAAATTCCTACTTTGCTCATATTTTGGAATCTTGGGCATCCGTAGTACCATTAGGGAAATTTGGTGTTGTATTGTGTCACATCATCTGCTTTCTTGATGACTTTTTCCTTATTATGTTTCTTACTTCTGATCACCATAAGTTTGGATTAACTTGGATTGATTTTCAGTCATTTATTCCTTTCCACTACCCATTTTTTGAGTATTTTTTTAGATCTACTGATTATGCTGCAAAAAGATATCTCTCATTATATGGTAGTCTTCCTTTACCCTTCTTGATGTCCATCTACTGCTTGCCATGGTGTTACTATTCATTTTTTAAATGCTTTTTTAAGCTATAGAATTATATAATACATATATACTTTTTAATTTTGCATGGTACTACCACTGTAATTGTTCCTATGCAATATTAAGACTTTGCTAATTTCCTTGGTGTAAAGCCAAACTGACAATTTGTAAATACCATTAGATATTCTCAGCCATTCCTCAAGCACTTTTTTGCAGCTTGCTTTGCTCATTTGTAATTTTCACACTGTATTGCATCCCATTTTCTTCTTAATTCATAACAAAGAATATCTTGTTCTGTAAGAGATGAGTGATACTCAGAGAGCGAGGTGTAATCTTCAATTTATTAATGCCCTAATTCAGTATGAGACTTTTGCTTATTTTGGTACTCTCTTTCCATCTATTTGTGTTACTCTGGAATTCCCTCATGGCCATCTTACTGACCATATGTCATTAGTGCTTGAGCACTTGTGCCTTATAGTGTTCTAAAGATTATCCATTTTTGCCTGGAACGTATGAGTAGGCCTAATTTGATTGGTACTCACTGAAAGGTTGGCCGTTATTATGTAATACTTTACTCTTGTCTGAATCAGGATAATTGTGAATTAATCTCTAATTTACATCAGTTGGCAGTCCATCCTGTTTGATAATTACATATGTATAACTTCTTACTTATGTAGTGGAAATGGCCAGCCCTGGGTGAATCAAGGGTAAATTTTGATAGGATACAAATTTGTTTTTATAGTCTGATTCCCAGGTTTAATTTGTGCAAATCTAACATCAGTGGACAAATTTCAAAAGGAATCATTTGTTTGAAAATTGATTGAAAGATATTACAAAAGTACAAGGCAAAGGGAAGTTCATGGCTCTCTCTCTCTCTCTCTCTCTCTCTCTCTCTCTTCTTCTCTCCTCTGCTCTCTCTCTATCTCGCTCTCTCTCTCTCTCTCTCTCTCTCTCTCTGTCAGAATCTCAAGTCTTGTTAATCATGATATAAAAAGTAAATGTATTCTGTACAGAATTAGATTTATTCTCTGAGACAAGCATGTATCCCAGTTTTTTTTATTTCTCCTGCTCCTCGAGGGTCATACTATGCTTAACACTAATGATTGGATGCTGGCACCAAAATCATCTTATGCATGGAATACTAATCCATTTTGTGTCGGCATGCACCACTATGCTTACTATGAAATTGTTGCAAAGATGCTATATTCTCTGGTAGCCCTGCCTATGAGTGCATACCGCAACCATTCATCAAGATCCTGTCTCCTTCTACTCTGTATACACTATATAATGGGGTGAGTAAAATTAAAATTTGAGGCAGAGATTCACTTGAGATTATCTCTAGCCCGTGGATGAACAGGTTCTTCTTGGTAAACCTTTAGTCAGTCATCCATTCATACCAATGTAATAGGCTTTACTAATGAAATGTTTAGTATTTATGAATTATAATTGTTTTTGAAATACTTCTTATACATATTTACAATTCAATTTGATTGAAGTGTCAAATGAGATGGATTTCTGGTTGAGAACAGAATTATTTTGGTACTGGTGAAGGTGAGAAGGTATTACAATATACAAATAATTCCATGTACTTTTTCATACAGAGTGTATGCAAAGAAATATATAATGCAACAACAACTGCCTTTTATTGGTCCAATTATAAGTCTTTAAATATACTTTGGCATAAGCCTATTGTAATGATGGAAATCTTCCATTGAAATTAATAGTAATACCCTTCATAATTGGTAGACTGAAAAAATGAATTGGTTTTCATCTTATCAAGATGTAAAGTTAACCACTTGAAGTTGAGGTTGTCTGTGATCAATTGTGTGTACATAGAACTAAGTGCGTAGTTGCGTAAGCTCAAATTGCACTGTTCAAGAAGCGTACAGCAGCACTGGAGGGAAAGAAATATAGCTCCCTTTGTTTTCACTTGAAGTACCATATCTCTCCCTTGTGAAAGGTATACACTTGTCCTAGTTTATAATTTACATGTTGCCATAACACTTCACAGTGTTCTTTTGTATTTTTTCTTTAATATTACTGCCAATTACCAAGGTTGGTTATGGTACTGTCATGTAAGTTGCACCATGTTGTACCACTAACCATAGGCTAAGATGCAAAATATTCTTCCATAAGTTTATGAAAATGTCAATTCTTGAGTTAAATTCCACTTATGTTATGCATGCATAGTCAGGCTAACTATGCTGGGTAACAGTTAAGCTAGGCATGAGTATAGCCTAGGCTAAGACTGCATGCTGTTTGGTACAAGATTGCTGTCCTATGTGAACTTTTTGTATTAATACAGGAACCAGTATAGGGTACCGGAATAAGAACCAGTGCCAGTTTTAACAATTATGGAAGGAATACTACTACGAATAAGTTGCTTTCAAAATGTATCCACTACTGTTAAGAACAAAGAAATATTAACGACTGCAGGAGTCAGCCTTTCCCTCAACCCTAACTACAAAAATAAAGATTTGTCTGTCTCCGACATCAAAAGTACCAGTTCCAGTTAAGAGCAGGTCTAGAATATTAGCCTGGGCCTAAGAGGTACACTTATATTAGCTTATACTAAGGTCTGAATTTTTACATATAGGTTAGTCTGAGTTATTGTCGTAAAATGAATGGTAGCCTCCAAATGTAAGTCAGGACAAATGACATATCGATATTACTGTATACAGTAGTACACATTAGTAATAACATTACACATAGTGGCAATGGTGTAGGATGTATTTATCTGTTGTAGATAGATATATCCCAACCCTACTTCCTAAAGTTGGCCATGAAGACATAAGGTCTGTATTTTCAGGTATGGTGATTAGGCCTATGTCACCTTAGCTTAAGGTACTGTTAGCCTATTGTATTAGCCTATGTTGACTTGTGTTCCTTGTATAACAAGACCTGCAAAATGGATGATGATGTAGAGAGAGAAGACTTCTATGATAATTTGTTGTCTGCCTTGGATACTCAAAGTTGTCAAATGCAAGATTGCATGATCAGCTTATTGACATGAAAAAGGAAATGTTCTAATTTATCAAACTCTGCACCAGTCACTCCCACACCATTCAATTCTAATGGCCATTAGATATTAACCCATTGATCACAGCATGCATAACATGACACCACACAAAAACCTAGCTTCACTACTGACAATTTATCAAATAATACGCAGCCAGTATTGCCCAGTAATCCATTTCAGGGCAGTAACACAGTCAATAGCCCCTTTTGTTCCAGTAGGTAACCTTAATAACTATTGATAATCATTCTAAGGGATTTTTCTTAAAACCAATGGATATTTTGGTGTTGAAGTTGTCAGAATTACCAGGGGTTGGGACTAAGAACAGACTTGCTAGATTTTTTAGTTAAGTAGAGTTCTGTGTTTCTGCAGATGTTGATAGAATCCAAGCAGCACTTACCAGAGTGGAACAAGAAATTGCAACATTATTGACTGGCAAAATGGGCAAAAGTGGAAATAAAATATCATGAGGTCAGTTTAAGGACATATTGAATCACCATTTTGCTTGTTCAGTTAATATTATGCAGACCTGGCAGGAAATTGAGAATGAACGTTTCAGTATAGATGAAGCCCCTTGAGGATTTGTTAACAAAATGAATTGTGAATTGTCTACTTTTGAAATTAAATTTCCTTATGATTCCCTTCCCAAAACTGACTTGTGAAAAAGAAGTTGTATAGAGGACTTATCAGTACATCCCAAGAAAGGCTCAAGGATTTCCTTGATGATACCTTTAAAAAGGTTCATTGAATATATTGGGTATGTGTATCATCATGTAGCTACAATAAGTGGAGATGTTACCCAACGTAGAGTTTTTCCTGTTAATAATTCCAGTTCACAACCACAGCCTGTAGTAAATAGTAATCCCCCTGATCCCAACTCCTTGACGAGGTGGGGGGCTTAGGGATCCACTGCAGAGAGAGTATGCCCCTTTACGCCTACTCTCTCTGCTGTGGATCCAACTGAACATTGGGACCTTTAACTCCTTTACTCCTCCTCCTTATAAATTTTCCCCTTTCCCTTCTTCTTCTTTCGTTGACGACCCTGGCATGGTTTTGGACTATTGAATTGACAGCTCTTTTAACTTGATGGAGGGTGGAGTTGGATGGCATGCCTCTCCACCCGTAAAACTAGAGTACCTGACGTGGTTGAGCGAGGGGAAATTTTTAAGTCAAGCCATGCCCACAGTGCTGGGTCCGATCTCATGGGACTGACGACCCTTAAGGCACTGTGGGTATGGCGTATATCCAGGTGAGGGACCCAGGGCAGTTACCAGTGTGTGTAACGGCATTGCCCCTCCCCTGGTTGGGCCTCCTTGGTGAGAGGGACCTCATCTTGGATGAATTTTTTTGAATACTATATATGGAGAAAAAAATTAACCTCACAACGACTTATGGCATGGCAATGGACTGTTCTCAGGATAACTCAAATAATGAAAATCAGAGTGGTATTAAGACATTATTACCATACAATAAACCCAAAAGAAATAGATATCGCCAGGACCCAACCTTGATTCACTTTGATTCTCTCTTTGGGGAGTCAAACTGGTCAAGGTTTTTGAACTTAGAAGCTGACAAAGATATATCTTTATTAAAATTAGAAAATTACCTATTGAATCGATGCCCATCGCAAGAGATGAGCATAAGACAAATTAAAAAAAGGGAATGGTTGGTTGAAACAACAACCAAAAACCAATCGGAAACTATCAATGTATAAAAAAATATAGATAACATAAATATAAAGGTTACAAGGCATGATACAATGAACAGTGTACAAGGCACAGTAGTAGTACCAAATCTTGAGGATGAAACATTAGATAGATTAATACTTTTAGATTCATTAAAGAAAAGGTACAATAATGTTGAAGACTGCGAAGTATATGAGGTCCCAAGCAGGAAAGACAAAAGTCAAACTATCAAAATAGCCAAGATAAAGTTCAGTGGCCAAACCTTACCCTTAAAAATTAAAATGCTAGGATTAAATAGGGAACTAAGACCTTATGTTCCTAAACCTATGCAATGCAAGAACTGTTGCAAATATGGTCATACAGCAATTAAGTGCAGGAATATTTATAGATGTGCCTTTTGCAGCTCGCAGGACCATAAAACACGCTGGGACTGTGGCCAACCCAAATGCGTCAATTGTGGATTAGAACATCATGCCAGATCTAAATTGTGTGCGTTCTATATCTACAATACAGAACTTAAATGACTACAAGAACGAACTGGAATGACGATAAGAGAAGCAAAGTTAGAACTGAAAGTGAGAGGATTAAATGACCCAGCTAAGAAATTTAGGTATGCAGACACCTCAAAGTCAAGCAATACCAGAACTGAGACAAATGATAATAATTGAAATAAAGAAATACCACCACAAAAAATACAAGATGAAAAGAACTCTTCAAACATACATAATATTACGACTGTGGAAAATCGATTTAGCTCATTATCGGAAATTGAAATAGATAATGACATAGAGGAAAACAAAGAAGAATTAAAATCACAAGAATGTGAAAAAACAGATAATACTACTCGAAAGAGGCAACTGGATAAGACCCCACCTAATTCCACCAAACAAGTCTGTAAAAAGATAAATAATCCACCAATCTCGCCGAAAGCTAAAGTTCAGAAACAAAACACTAATATTCCACTGTCTCCCATAGTAACAATAGTACCTCTAGGAACCGAATCACAAAATTCAGATGAAATGGAAAACCAAAATACAGGTCACTACAGTGAAAACGAAGAAATTCAACCATCACCAATTATAGGCGCCACAGGAAAAAACAAGGAAAAACAACAAACTGAGAAACATGAAGATACATGCGGCTGCAGTAAATGCTTTATAGCAATGTGCCACAAAAATAAGACTCTAACTAAAGACAGCCTAACCAACACCATAAGAAATTTCATGAGGAATAGGAGTAAGGAAAAAACAAACATCAAATCTCATGAAGAAGGTTGTATGTGTATTGAACACTTAGAATATTACAAAGAGAAACACATCAGTGTTGTAGATAATATTCTAAAAAAAATCAAAATGGAAAAATCAAATCTAGATAGTAAAAAAGTAACAGTTAACGAAAGTAAGATTCAAACTACAACAAAAAATGAATCAAGACCTACAAAAATACAAATTAACTTATAAAAAATTTTAAGAAAATATCAGCTTTAATAATCTAGGGTAATTTGACCACTTATATTACACCATTCAATCGTTATATAATTCAATGGAATATAAATGGATTATTAACGAGAATGCACTTAGGGGAAGTCCAACGACTTATTAGCGAACATGAACCAATGATTATATGTATACAACACATAGGAAAACGTGTTCCAAAAATAGGTAAATATCTATTAGCTACAACATCACAGGAAAATGAAAATAATTTAGGAACAGCAATATATGTCCATAAAATTATATACGACAAATTAGATATAGATTACACTGAATTGCAAATTTCAGCAATAACAGTGAAAATAGAAAATAATGTGTTTGATATAATTAACTTATACAATCAGCCTAATAAAAAGTATGATTTAAACAAATTACAGAAAATAATAAAAGAGTTTAAGAATCCAATATTAATTGTAGGAGATTTCAATGCGCATAACTCAATATGGGACTATAACAACATTACTCCAGATAAAGATGGAGCAAAAATAGAAAACTTAATGAACGCTAATAATCTTTGTTGTCTGAATGACAGCGAAGTAAATACATATTATTCCAGAACCCATGGAACATTTTCCACAGTAGATGTCACCCTTTGTTCAACAAATATAGTTGACAGACTAGATTGGAATATATGTGATGACTCCTACTCAAGTGACCATTTTCCCATAATAATATCCTTATTAAATAATGAACCAAAACCATATTCTCCACATTACAACATGCAAAAAGCAGATTGGGACATTTTTTACTTTCATACCGATAAAATACCGCCCTATGATTATTTGAGAAATCACAATGAGACGAACAATTTCATTGTGTCCTTCATTAAAAAGGCAGCAGACAAAGCTATTCCTCATTCAAAACCCCATAATAAAAAACTTAAAGTCCCCTGGTGGTCAGATGATCTAACTGAATTAGTACGAGAAAAACACACTCTAGCCAGAAGGTTAGATACTCTAAACAGAAGATTCAATAAAGTTAATAAATCAAAACCATTCACAGAAGAAAGTATATTAAAAATGACAATTTTACTATTAGAAATAGATGTATTAAAACCTTTATATAATAAAATATCAGCCAAATTTAGAAAAGAAGTAATAAAAGGTAAAATAATATCTTGGAGGTCCTATGTGTCAGAAATAACAAGCGAAACATCCATTCAAAAAGTATGGGAAAAATTCAGAAAAATAAATGGAACAAACATTAGACCACCCAGACAAGCTATATTAGATAATGGAAATAAAATTTTAGATCCCTTTGAAATAAGAAACATACTTGGGGCAAGTTTTGCCAAAATAAGTAGTGACGAAAATCTAGACAAACATTTTAAAAAAGTAAAAAACAAAGCAGAGTCTATTATACTTAATTTTGAGACAAAGGAAGATATATATAATAAAAAGTTCAATATGGAAGAGTTAGAATATGCTCTCTTGAACAGTAATAAATCTGCCCCTGGAGGAGATGATGTTTGCTTTGAGATGATTTGCCACCTAGCACCTTTAGCAAAATCATACTTATTAAAATTTTACAATCATTTATGGCTCCAAAACTTGTTTCCAGACAAATGGCGAAATGCAATAATAATTCCTATACCTAAACCAGGAAAAGATGCTAGTAATGCGAATAATTATAGACCTATCTCATTAACAAGTTGTATATGCAAGTTATTGGAGAAAATGGTAAATGCACGACTTACATGGCACATTCGTGAAAATAAAATTTTAAGTCCTACACAGTTTGGTTCACAGCGTAATAGGTCTACATTAGATTCTCTGTGTAGTTTGGAAGACCATATACGTAGAGGATTTGAAAGAAAACAAATTACAATAGCTGTCTTTTTTGACATTCAAAAGGCATACGACACTACATGGAGGTATGCAATATTAAAATCTTTACATAATAATAACATCCGCGGCCATCTTCCTAAATTTATTAAAAACTTTATGACTGACCGCACTTTTCAGGTGAGAATAGATAATGTTTTTTCCAAAATATTTCCACTTGAAAATGGAGTACCACAAGGTAGCGTTCTTAGTGGTACTTTGTTCACATTGGCAATTAACAACATCAGTAACATGCTACCGGTTGGAATTAAGAGTAATTTGTATATGGATAATTTTGCAATATATTACACAGCATCACGCATAAAACATGCAGAAAGAATGATTAATAAAACTATAATAAAAATAGATGAATGGGCCTCATCAGTAGGATTTAGATTTTCCATAGAAAAAACCCAAGCGGTCATTTTTTATAAAAGTAAAATTTGGAAAAAAGGTGAAGAAGCAGAATTAAAAATGAGAAACCATAATATACCAATTAGCCAAACTGCAAAATTTTTAGGTTTGATATTTGATGCACACCTCAACTGGAAAGCCCATATAACTTACATAAAATCGAAATGCAAAAGAGCATTAAACCTAATTAAAAAACTCTCTCACACAAATTGGGGAGCTGATAGACATACTCTTACTATACTTTATAAAGCAACAGTGCTATCAATTATTGATTATGGAAGTGAAATATATGGGTCAGCTTCAGAAGCAGCACTGAAAATATTAGACCCAATTCACAACGAAGGCCTAAGAATATGCACAGGAGCATTTAGATCCTCTCCAGTCTCCTCTGTACAAGTTGAATGTGGCGAACTGCCACTATCCCTCCATAGAGAATTCAGAACCTTGAAAAGTGCATTAAGAATCAAAGCAAGTGATTCACCAACTAAAAGTCTATTTGAGTTAAGGGATGTCTTTATAAACAATCATTCACCACCTTTCCCAATTAGAGCTAATAGACTGTTAGAGTCATTAAATATAAATATACAAGTACCTCCAATAGTAAAGTTACCACCCCATTGGACTATGATTAAAGTAAAGACTTGCACTCACTTGAAATATTTATCAAAAAGTTCCGTATATACCCCAGAACACCATAAACAAAAAACCATAGAACATATAAGACAAAAAAGTTCACATTATGCAATATATACCGACGGGTCCAAATCGCAACATGGCGTAGGATATGCAGCTATATCGCAGAACAAAACATATCAATTTTCTTTACCCAATCATGCCTCAGTCTTCACAGCAGAGTTGTGTGCAATTAAAGTAGCTATCAAAATTATAAAGCAAACTTCAATTAATAATTTTGTGATTTTTAGTGACTCGAGAAGTGCCATAGAAGCTCTTCAGAATTACAATCCAAAAAATAATATTGTACAGCAAATTCAATTTGAACTCCACAAATTATATAAAAATGGCAAAAATATTGAAATATGTTGGATCCCTGCTCATGTGGGGATAAGAGGAAATGAAGAGGCTGATAAAGCAGCTAAAGAAGCAGTCCAAATGATAAAAGCAAATGTAAACATCCCCACCAGTGATTATATAAGATATATAAAAACAATAATTGTAAATAAATGGCAAAACGTATGGGCTGAAAAGCCTGAAAATAATAAATTAAAACAAATAAAACAGGATGTTAACAAATGGAGTTCAGCATATCAAAGAGAGAGACATGCTCAAGTAATCCTGACACGCCTCCGTATAGGCCACACTCGTCTGACACACGGGCACTTGATGAGCAACCCACGCGACCCTGCTCCAGAGTGTTCAGAGTGCAAGGAGTTGGTAACAGTCAGACATGTCTTGTGCGAGTGTCCAAAGTATGACCAGCAGAGACTGTCAACTTTTGGAAATAAAACAATAAAAGAAATTTTGACAGAATCTTTTACATTTTCAGTAGTTCCAATTTTGACTTTTCTGAGGAACTGCAATTTAATTGATAAAATATAAGTTTTTTTTAGTGAATTTTAAAACAAAATTTCAAAAATTTAAAACTTAATTCCGAATTTTAATATATCGTTTTAGTATGTATGTAAGGGAACATGAGTAAATGTATTTATTGTGTGTGTGTTCTAGTATGAAAGCGTTTGCCTTTGTGCATTTTTTTTATTTATCCTGAATGACCAATTTGGTCCCAGTTCTGGCCTAAGGGCTAGACCTGGCATTTTATCTAATCCTTCGGGCCAGCCCTAGGAGAGCTGAAAATCAGCTCAGTGGTCTGGTAAAACTACTTTTATAATAATAATAATAATAGTAAATAGTAATGCACATAATACAACAGAATTGCAAGAGCTGAGAAAGCAAATTAGTGATTAGAGAAGTTTAGCAAGAATAAAGAAAACAGTATTGTGCTTACTGTAAGGTCAGAGATCACAAACTTTCTGAATGTCCACGTAACCCTCCAAGAGGTGTTCGTTTTGATTGTCCCAAACCAAATTGTAAAAGAGTTTCAGCAAAGTGTCCAGGACCTGTTAAGAATGAATAACTAAACCAAAGTGTCAGGTATCCTATCAATTTGACGATATACAATGTAATAATGAGTTGTGCCTTAATTGATACTGGTAGTGAAGTATGTGTAGCACAGAAGAGGCTCATAGAAACTGTAGGTTTATACTGTAACAAAATGAGAAAAATACTACAACTTACGGGAGTTACTTAATGTGTTCTCCCTGTTCTTGTTACAGTATACATATACTATTTGGAAGTTCACATTTGTTCCAGGGTGATTACCCATTTGTTTTCTGTTGTGCCTCATTGTTATCTGGACACAGACTTATGTTAGGAGCTGATTTGATTAGGTCTGCTAACAAACCCGAGGTCTTAGCAATAGGATAAATCTTCTGGCAGCAGCTGGAAACAGGTTAACAACAATCAAAGACTGTATATGCAAGGAATCTGTGGCATATGTCACCTAGTGTGTAGAAGAGGTGGACATGATCATCTTGACACATTTAGTCTTTTTCCAACCCAGGATTACTAGAGAGGTGGCTAGAGGTGGGCAGTCAACATTATAAGACCTCAGGTTCGTTAGCTATGAAAAATGCAAACTGATTAAAATTTTGTTGTTAATTCATGTGCGGAACAAACCTTCAGTCTTGACAATTGGATAGAATTGGAAGAAGGTACGAGAATCCTGAACTGACTGCAGGTTCGCCGCACCTGACCATATATATATAGATATATATTATATATATATATTTTATGTATATATACTTATATATATATATATATATATATATAAATATATATAATAATTTATATAGATATATATATATATATATATATATATATATATATATATATATATATACTATATATATATTTATATATATATATATATATATATATATAGTTATATCATATTATATATATATATATATATATATAATCATATATATGTATATATATATATATATATATTATATATATATATTATATATATATATATATAATATTATATATATATATATATATATATATATATATATATATATATATATATATATATATATATATATATATAAATTATATATAAATATGATATATAGATATATATAATATATATATTATATAGATATAGATATTAGATATATATATATATATATATATATAAATATATATATATATATTTATATATAGATATATTATATATATATATATATATATATATATATTATATATATTATGATTACGATATATAAATCTATATAAATTATAGATATATATACATACATATATATATATATCTCTATATATATAATCTATATATATCTATATTCTATCTATATATATATATATATATATCTCTATATATATATCTTCTATAATATTATCTTATATTCTATATATAAATATACATATATAAATATAGGTATCTAAAACTCAGTCCTCAGTCCTCTGGGAGTCTAACACAATGAGACATGTCCAGATTCATTGCATCCATGGAAGAAAACAAAAACATCATCTATTCAAGCAACAAACTATGCCATCCACAAGCAAGGGGTTCATCACCAATCCTCACTCCCCTTGCTAGAGAGAGGAGTATATGCTACTGAGAAGCAGATTTGTATGTTGTATGGAACATAAAAATGAAAGCTATAACAGTAAGGCTGCATAGGAATGAAGAATAGGATAAAAAGAGAAAGGAGGAGACCAGTCATCTCGCTCATTTGAGTCTTAGCCACGAATTCTGGGACAAACTTGAAGGGTACGTACCCCAACCCCTGGTGTGTTTTACAGCGTTCCCCCCTTATTTGGGGGGTTGCATATCAGACCCTGCGAATAGTTAGAATCTGCAAATAGTTTAAACCCCTATAAAAATGCTTGTAAGGACAACGTCCATCACTATTTTTATTTCACTACAACAACTTTCTAAGTTCCAATTTATATAATTTTATGTAGAATTCTCTGGCCTTTCCACCAATATAATTATCATGTATGTGTGCAGACTGCGTCTGTAGTTATTTATGAATGTGTTGGTAAAGTAACACAAATTCTCTGTAGACCTGACTCAGGTACTACATATCCATCCGCACCTATCTATGACAACTCTGGTCACCTGTAATAAATTTAGCATCAGTCATGTCTTGCATAATAATTTTCAGTTATTATACAGTTTTACTTTGTCTGCAGTATACTAAAGCTGTCGTCAATTATTTCTCGACGATGGCAGAGAAGCAACCGACGTCTCCTGGCCCCAAGTAGGTGGACCCGCCCTCCCTCGACGACCAGGGCTTCCAGAAAGTCCATAAGAAGCGAAATAAAGCTCTTATGAGTGTTATCAACTTCTCAAACCCCTCAACGTCTGCAGCACCTATTATGACCAGCAACATCGACTTTCCAGCACTTCCAAAATTCAGAGCAGTGACTTTGCAAGACCAAACGTCCCACGCTGCTGTGTTAGCACTCGAAAAGAAGCGAAACTGCAAGCCAGACTGAACCTGAGAGGGGAATTTATAATTTCCCGGAAAGATCAACAGTCTGCAGAGCTCTTGAAGAAGGATCCCTTGTGCCTCCTGTTGGACCCAGCTGCAAAGATGTCGAAGGGGATGATTTGCAAAGTCCCGAAGTACATCACCATGGAACGAATTTTGGAAGTGCCAGGCATAATGACTGCTATACGTTGTACAGTAAAGAATAAAAAGGACAAGACAGAAGAGGAAACCTTGAAAGTAGAAGCCACCTTCAAGGGTGACATAAGCCTTCATAGACCTTGGGATCCTCGGAAGATACCGAAAAGTGCCAGAGGTTTGGGAATCACAAGAGGGAGTGCACGGCCCACCATGTCTGCGGGATTTACAGCCAGCGTCACGAGACCGACATTTGCCTTGAAAAGTTTAAAACAAAGGGCCACATTGTTGCCCGATACCCAAACTGTCACCAGTCACACCATGCATGGTTTAAGGGATGCCCCGTCAGACAGGAGAAGATTTGGAGGATGAAGGGTATCCCCCTACTGCCTGCAAGACCTCAAGAACGCCAGCCATTGCCCCCAAGAAGACCTCCAAGCAAGACGAGAATTGACCCGAGGACGAATCTGCCTCCTCAACCTTCCCCTGCACAACCTCCAAAACCCCGGCATTACATCCCCAACCCCTCATCCTTTCCTTACCTCCAAACTCCTGCTCCCCAACCTCTCCGTAAAATCACCACTCCGACCCTTAAGGTTATTCCCCTGCCCCTATACATATTTCCCCGACCCCTGCGTTCATTCCCCCCACCCCACACCGCCAGTAGTTCCTGTTTTACGAGTGGAAATGGGAATCCAAACCGAAGAATCGCCAGTTGAAGAAGAGGACATGCAAACCGAAACACCGTCAACAGCTGTTTTGCATGTCGAAGCAGGAACTCAAACAGAAGAGGTCACAGTCCCACGGAGGGACATTAAAATCCAGACCTATAAACGACACCTGAGTGCTAATGGACACACTCAGACCAACGTCATTCTGCTAATCTACGATGAGTTCCATTCATTTATATATATAGAGCTCTTTACTGTAACATTGGATATGAGGAACAACTGTCAGCTGCAATCCCTCACGAAGACCATGATGTAGAGATTAGTCTCCCAGATTATCTCCTAGAAACGACGTATCGCTACAGAACTCCACCGCCTGTTAGTTGTTAACTACTTAAGTGGCAATTAACTACTTTTTCTACTACTTAACAACCTTCCCTTCCCCCCTGTTTTCGGCCGCCTCTCGTCTAACGACCGAATCCTTCAACTCAAACTATCGCTTAATCTGTTGCTAACTTTTGTTTTGCTGTTTCTATAACTGATACTTTTTCTCTATTTTCTATCATCGATCTCCACCACTTAACGATCGATGCTTTTTTTCTATCTTCGAGTAATGAAAAGTGGTACTTGAACTCCATAGAGTTATGTGCCTTTTTCCCGTTTTTCTACGACGATAACTTTTTCGATTTCCTTACTGGCTGTCTCTGACTCGCCAGGACTCGCTACTATCGATCTTTTTCTCCTACTGATGGGTACCTTAGGCTGAGGGTTTAAAGGGGTTTGTAACCTTGCCTGTTCACCTTTCCTTTCACTTTTGCAAATCATATAATTTCACTTGCATATTCCATTGATATCTTAATAAGGGCTCACCACATATCCTTAAAATCACCTTTCCGCCAGCAAAATATTCTTATGACCTACGGGCTGCTCTGTGAGCAAGAGCCCGTGCTGGCATAAGACCAGGTTAATCTCAAACAACAACAACAAGCGTCACTACCCAGATACCTGCCTCTGTCTAGTCCTCACACACTTAAAACTGCTTATTTTGTTAGTTAAAACTCGAGAGAAACCCACAAAAAATGTTTATACCTGGTTTTTATAATAGTTTTATCACAAAAAGTGCATTTTATGATTAAATCGATAAGAAAAAACAGGAATTTGTGGATATTTCTCTTAGAAAAATACCACGAATAGGGTACTTTTCCGCGAATAATGGGGGTATATGTTCCAGAGAGAAAGCACTAGCGTATTTATGGTGAATTTATGGTATGAAAATACAAATTTTATCTTATCTTGATCGCATGGATGATGTAAAATCCAATGATAAGTAAAAACAGGTATAAAGAATGAAATGTTTCTTCGCTTTTACTTCTAATTTCTTGGTGTTTTACTGATTTCAGGAAAAGATGATTTAGTAGTCGAATCCTATGGTATGACCAAAACTTTCCTGTCTTTTGCAAAGCGTGAGATAATTGAAGAAATATAAATACTTTGCTAGCTTTCTAAGCCACAGACGAAAATATGAGACATTGATTGAGCTGCCTACCTCCCGATACCAGCCAATCAGAGGCCGCCAAACAAACTTCTCGTAGGCATAATTCTCACTCAAGAATCTACCTTAAGTGAACCGACTATAGAATTCAGAATGATTTAGTCCCTCCTAGTGTTGATGTAAATACCAAGTCAAGTAATACTAGAGAAGAAAAGCTTAAGTATTTGTTTTCTTAGCAAGACAATTCCCATCTTACTGCTGATCAACAAGCAGAATTAAATGATGTGGTTGCTAATCCCTCAGTGTTCATTCTTGAAGGAAAAGAATTAGGAAAGTTTAAAGATACAAGCTCTTATTGCTGTAAGTGATCCACAGCCAGTTAGGGCCCACTTATATCGATACCCTGAAAAAGCCAAAACCCTGATTTCCACAATGTTAGAAAATATGCGAGAAAGAGGAATAAAAGAACCCTCAAGAGTGGCGTGGTTAGCCCTATTGCACTTGTTAGGAAACCTGATCACACTCAAAGAATGTGCCTTAATTACCTAACGTCAGCACATATACAAGCTGATATTCACCCTTTACCTATATAGATTAGAATAAATGGTTGAAACAGCAGCAGGAAACCATTATTATGCTTCCTTAGATTTGACAAATGCACATTATCAAGTGGAATTAGACGAAGAGAGCAGAGATTTA
Source organism: Macrobrachium nipponense (assembly GCF_015104395.2). Lineage (NCBI taxonomy): Eukaryota > Metazoa > Arthropoda > Malacostraca > Decapoda > Palaemonidae > Macrobrachium > Macrobrachium nipponense. The sequence goes on along the minus strand of NC_061102.1, from coordinate 37,513,362 downwards.
ACAACTTTTAGTGATGGAGTCTCACTGTATAGATTCAAGCGCCTTCCTCTTGGATTAAGTTGCAGTCCAGCTATAATTTCACTATCATGTCTACAATCTTGCCTCCTCTGGTTAAGAAAGGGTGGGTTATAGAATTACTTAGATGATATTGCTGTAGGGTGAAGTGGGTGAATACCGACCAAGGGGGAACACCAACCAAATGTTCTGGTATGAAAACTATTTAAAATTTTGCGCCGAAACTCACCACCAACACAACAACCATCTCAGTGAACAACATGAAAGCAACAGGTTTACGCCAGCACGACGTCTGTGTTTATAGGGTAGGAAAATTGATTTTTTGGATGTCTGTTGTAAGTCTTCACGCTTCTCATAGTGTCTCACGTCCATGAACATGGTGGGATTTTTTCTAGGTAAGTTTCATTATGATATTTAGCCCTATTGACATGTTATCAAGTGAAATGAAGTGTGTCCTTTCGAAGTGGCTGCCAGGCATTGTCATAAAAAAAAATGGTGCGGGACTACCAACCGTAAACATGCTGGGAAACATCAACCCCTAACACAAATGCATGAAATTATGAATATTTTGAAATATTTTTGAAGTTTTGAATATTTTGAAATGTCGGATATTTTTTAAATACATAAAAAAGTGGAAGTGTTTTTTTGTGTAAAGTTGAAGGTGATATTTAGTGGATTGTGATCCAATATCAGTGTCATTATGCTATAAACATTTTCTCTCAACCCGAGGTCGGTGTTTCCCCGCATTTTCGGAGCACCGACTATTTCCCGAAAAATTTTAAAGTGGAAAATATGACATTCTCCGAGTTAAGGATTTATGAGTATACCATAGGTGGGCCATGCTGTGCAATTTGTTTTGGGCACAGTGTGCACTCTCTCAGGTACAAAATGGATTTTTAGGCAATTCTTTCTACTGATAAGTGGTATTCACCCACCTCACCTTGCATGGGCTCACAATTTTCAATCTTCAGTGAAAGAGGAGTGAAATTAAATCTAAAGAAATGTTAGATAGGCCAAAATGCAATCAAATTCTAAGTTCACATAATTTCCAAGGATGGTTGTAGACCATGTCCAGAAAATATCAGTGCCATCCAAGAAATGAAACTCTCCTAATGTCGAAGAAACTAAGAGATTTCTAGGAATGCGTGTGTTTTAAAGAAAACACATTTAGGATTACGTATGCTAAAATTTCTGTTTCTTTGACTAATCTGTTAACCTTAAAGTGGTAGAAATGAAAACGATGAGAATAATGCCATTTTGATAGCTCTGGAAGAATAGACTCTCGTGCGTTCAGCGGCGGGGCGGTGCCAGATGTTCGGCGTAAATTTAAAGGTAACGAACGTATCTAAATATCTGCTCATACGCATGCCACGCCCACTTTTTTGGAACCACGTTCGTTTTAATATTACTATTCACTCAAAACTCAAGATGTATCAATGCTTTTTTGTTTATCTGATCAGTATGAACTGTACGAAGCATTTTTTAAAAAAAAATCTATGAACCGTACGATACGTTGGGATGCATGAATACTGGCAACTTCTCCCGCCTCACGGCCTGCTGGCTACTATACTCTGCTTTTTTTTTTTTTCATCTGTCCATCCGCCTGTGGTGTTTGCGCATGGTAACACTGCGTCCCGGGCTTTAAATAATATCATATTTCGAATATTAACGGTGTAATTCGCATACAGTAAATTATTAAAAAACTTTTCAGTTGCAAATGTACACCCAGATATCCTTTTACTTACCTAAAACTTACACAGGATAACTATTTAAAGCCCGGGACGCAGTGTTACCATGCGAAAACACCACAGGCGGATGGACAGATGGAAAAAAAACAGAGTATACCTAGTTAGCTGCGAGAAGAAACTGTTATTTACAAGTTTTTGCAAAGCAATTATTTGTGACTTTATCACGATTATATCGTATTTGTGCATTACCGTGCAGTATATTGTGATATAAATGCGTTCCACCAAGCTCAAGCAGGCCCAGAGAGCTCGTGCTCGTGAATTAACTCGGAAAAAGCTAGAGGGGAAAAAATATCTAAAAGTTCCGTGGAAAGTGTGGTTGTCGGGGAGGAAGAAGCACGTGTCACCTGTTCAGCCACTGACTCAGTGACCTTGAATGTTAACGAAAACAAGTGAGATAAGGAGAAAATAGCTACCTCACAAGCTACTTTATTCAAATAAACTTTGCACTTTGATTTCCATTCCGCTTTGTCAGTTTTTTTCTAAAAGTTTTCTAACCTTTTATCGCAAAACATCAGAACGTTGTCACTTTCATGAGTTTCATCTTTGCTGGAATGTATATAACTAGGAATGGTTGTAAAATCTATGAAATGTGAAAGAATAAAATATGAAGATGATCCTCAGACTGTAAGAGTTCCAGACTCAAAAGTAGTTTTGACCGACACAAATATAAGAATGGTTCTTTCAAGCACGTTGAATGATGTTGGATGCACCGGGCTAGAAAGACAAATTGGTATCCGAGGCTTACCAACACTAACTCCTGGTGTTTGCAAAGTAACAGAACGGGATTTGTGATGCTGTTCGTGATAAACATAATGCCTTGAAAGATGCTTACCATAAAAGGAGTGTTCAAATGCTATAATGATTTAGGAGTGATGCCAGATGACAATGGAGTAGCCTATAGCATAATTGAAGTTTATGTCAGCTTCGATGGATCTTGGATGACACGGGGTCAAAAGCCAAAATTTGGGGGTGCATTTATGGCAGAGGTGGACGCTGGGGCAATACTGGATTTCGAGGTGTTATGTTCTTATTGCCATAGCTGTGCAATTTTTTCAAGTAAGCTAAAAGCAGAGAAAATCTCTAAAGAACATTATGACACACAAAGATGGTAATCATTGCAAGATCAATTATACTGGCTCCTCTGGTGGAATGGACGTCCATGCTGCACTTATAATGTGGCAAAGATCAGAAGCAGTGAATAAAATGAGATATAAAAGTATGGTGAGTGATGGCGATTCGTTGAATGATGAATCTGGAGCCTGTGGTTCCAAATGCCCTGTCATAAGACTAGAATGTGTTAATTATGTTCCAAAGAAGTTAGGGGCTAGGCTGAGGAGTCTCAAAAACTCTTCCAGGGAAAAGAGAGGAAAAAGAGTTGTAAGCTTGTTAGGAGGGACTGATAAGCTGACTGACATGGTTATACTAGATGCTCTCGTGCGCTACATTGGTATTGCTGTTAGAAGAATGTGAAAAAGACAGCAGAGGAAATGAAAAAAGACATACTTACTTCTTTTTATCACTGCATCAGCAGCAATGATAAAATCTTTGTTCCCAAGGATCAGACTCCTGGTGCTTTTATAACATAGCACAATCACAGGGAGTTCAACAACACAAAGGAATGAAGATTTGTTACCGAGTGAATGATGCAATGAGAGAAGCAGTTTTGAATGTTTATGAAGAACTAACAAGTCTTTCTTTACTTGAAAAATGTCTGGGGGGCAAAATCCAAAATGCAAATCTAAGTTTGCACAGCAAGCTTTGGAGAAAGTCCATTAAGGCGAAATTTGCCGGCTTATCCAAAGTTGAGTTTGCAGCAAGAGTTATTGCCATCCAGCATAACGTTGGTTATGGAGATGAACTTTTACTAAGTACAAGAACATCTTGATAAACAAAGACCAAGCCATGGTTCCGCCAAACCTCCTAAAAAGAAGACGAAAACAGGATTACCTGAAAAGGATTATGTCAGGAGGAGTCTAGGCAGTAAACCTGGCAACAGTGAATCTGTGGCACCAGATGAGACCCTAAACTGTATATATATTATATGTAAACATGTAAAACTCATGTCTATATATGAATATTATAGTAATAATATCCCCATCTCCTTGGGGAAGAGGAGGGAGGGAAGGGACCAGGAGCCATACTGCATTGAGAAGTACTGTAAGGTAGGCAGTTAATTTTTTTTCCATATTTTCCTTTTAGGGAGTGTATATATATATATATATATATATATATATATATATATATATATATATATATATATATATATATCGTTAATCTATCCAAATGTTAAGACCGAAGGTTTGTTCTGCATATGAACAAAGATGAGAACTAAAACCAATAGCAAATCCGCAGAAATGCAAAAAATCCACTCTAAACTTGCTTACAACTGGCATATAACTGCTAAATACCTTTTACCCTTTAAACTAAAACTCTTATAACTGCCTATTTTATCATTTCACTGCTTAATTTGATAGTTTAAACAAAAATATACCTTAAATTATCATACTAAAGCAATTTAGTATTAATTCAAACAAAAATACATCCCAAAACACCCAAAGTAACCTTACATTACAGTACTCTCCTACTACTGTTACTCTTAAGTAGGCTAAAATGCTTATAACTGCCTATTTTATACACCCCTAAAATGCTTATAATTGCCTATTCAATAGTTTATCGCCAAATTTGCCAGTTTGAACAAAAATATACCTCAGACTATCATCCCAGAACATCCTAATACTATTTTATACACCCCTAAAATACTTATAATTGCCTATTCAACAGTTTATCGCCAAATACTATCATTTTAGTCATATTGCAAAATTAAGTACCAACCTACAACTGTTACTCCTAAGTATCCCCTATCATTCGGACACATTTTCTTTGGCCTACGGCATCGTTCTGAGCACACCATAATGCACTGGGCGTACATTTTGCATATACTGTAGTACTTATTTTCCTGTGTTGTAAGAAGATTTTGAAATAACAATTTTTAAAAGTTTTTTATATTTTTTCTAACTATAAAAACCTGAGGTCCTTTCCAATATGAATTGCTTACGACGAAACTGGAACACGTCCTTTAAAACTCTTGATAAAGGTGGTTTAGCAGTAAATACCGTCGTCTCCCCACCTGGCTGGATATAAACATTCCATTTGTCTTTCGACCAAGGTTTCAGATTGTGGGAAGGCATGAGGTGGGCGTTATATGTAAAGCACCTCAGGTTTGTGTAGTTGGGAAAATAAAATTTTTATAGTAAAATAATTTTTTTAATATATACTACTTACCAAGTATTTACCTAGTTATAGTTTCTAACTAGCATCGTAGTGAAAATTGAAATTTGCCGTGATGATTCTTTTGTATTTGTGTAGGTAACTATCCCGCCCATTTTCGGGAAAGAGAGGAACAACTAGGCAGTCTTTCAATTTGTTTGTGCCTTATGTCCATGCGAGGGAAGGTGCGTCCCATTCTTTAATTACTTTCGTAAGTATACAGTCAACAACCGTAGTTTTCGAGATTTGTGGATTTTTCTTTGGATCATATCTACCCATTATTCACAGGAAATTTGCCTATTTGCGGGATTTGCCAACAAATATTCACTAATTAGTGTATTTTGATGTTATTTTCATGACTAAATACATTTTTATGGTACAAAAATGATTTACTAATTTTCAATATTAATATTGATTAACCTTAGTGGACGGGTGAACAAAACCAATGTGCAGCTCCTCAGGCTGGATAAACATTGAGGTCGGCCAGTTTACAAAAACACCAAATGGAAAGAGGAAGATATGTAAATGCACATGGTGAAAGAAAGAAAACTATAAAAAATTTTCCCTACCTTCCACAAGAAGTTGAAAATGACTTTACAATCCCTTGTGGGGCCTCTTTTACAAGACAATCGTAAATTTTACCAAGTTATACATGGTTTTTCTAACAAATAATTTTTTTTTTGTAAAATTATAATTACATCTCACACAATATCAAAACAGGTAAGAGATAAAATCAGTATAAAATTCTAAGTATATTTGTTGCAAAATATTTTTGTAAATTTACCAAGAACAAAGATGCAATAACTTTTAGGGATATGTATGTGCTTATTACAATATTTCTTTGCAAAATTACATTTACAACTGGCATACTATCGTAAAAGACAAGAACAAAAACCAACAGCAACGTCATGTGAGGCAGAGGTGTAGTAAATTCTCCCTTGAAGTCAGAAGCAGAACTGAAGTCCTGAGACACCCAAATCCCAATGTGATTTTAGCCAGTGTAAAAGTTGCCATTAGTGAATTTATGAGCTATAGAAGTATTGGTACTTCTTTCTCCCCGGATTCCTTCTAAATTGATGGCGCTTAATATATGAAATAGTGATAATATAGGTATTGTCAGGGAAAGGAGTCATAAGGAGTTATTCTCTCTCTCTCTCTCTCTCTCTCTCTCTCTCTCTCTCTCTCTCTCTCTCTCTCTCTCTCTCTCTCTCTCTCTCTCTCTCTCTCTCTCTCTCTGTCTCAGAAATAATTCATAATTTCACTCTTGAGGTCAGACATATGATGTTGCCGATTCAATGCTCTGTGTGTGTGTGTGTGTGTGTGTGTGTGTGTGTTATTGGCTGTATGTATATATTTGTAATGGTAAAATGTTTAAGAGGACTTTGAAATTATATGAATATTATTATCTCAAAGATTAATACAGTAATAGGATTGTAATTTAAGGTATATTTGAAGTAGGATGTTATTTAAGGTACACATTTGGTATTTGAAGTTTCAAGATAGGTAGTTATAAACTTTTTTATAGGATGTTCTGGGTGAGGGGGTGTCTGGTACGCATCCCCCGCGAATACTGGGGTCCACTGTATACCCATTAGTCACGGAAAATTCGTCTATTCATGGTATTTCTCAGTGAGAAATATTCACATATTACTGTATGAATAAATGCACTTTTTCTGATAAAACTATTAAAATAGTACTTGGGTATAAGCATTTTTAGAGGGTTTTTATTTGTTTAGAGTATCAAAATGATATTTTTATAACAAAATAAAGTATTATTAGTACTTACCCAGTAATTATACAGCTGTAGCTTCTATCCGACGGCAACTTTAATTTCAAAATTCGCAGTTAAAAACTTCTTCCTATTTCCAGTACAGAAGAGGAACAACTTCGTGAAAATACCTCAATCTTGTTTGCCCTCCATCCAATAAAGTAGTGTCCATGTGAGGGGAGGAGTTACAAGGATTGGGATGTCTCAAAGACTTATTAGTCCATCCGAGTAGACATCATGTGCTCACTCATCTATAGGAGCAGGTATCCTAATGATTTTGTCTAGCTTTCTTTTAAACTCTTCCACACCGTTGCTGTTTACAACTTCTTGTGGCAGTTTATTCCATGTATCACGTATCTTGTATGTAAAGAAGTTCCCACAATGTGATGTGTTGTATCTCTTCAGTTCTAGTTTCCAGCCATTATTTCTTGTCTGGTTTTCGTTTAACGTAAATAGGTTACTGTCTGATTTTGTTATGTCCTCGCAATCATCACGTTTCTAAGCCACACATGTTCAGGCTCTCTAGTTGTCTTTGGTAATCTATCTTCCTGATGGCTGGAATTAACTTTGTGGCTCTTGCTTGTAACCCTTCTAATCTATTTATGTCCTTTCTTAGTGTTGGTGACCAAAACTGTACTGCATATTCAAGATGGGGTCTAACTATTGAGGTGTAGAGCTGCAACACCGTTTCCTTGTTTCTGTATATGAACTGCCTCTTTATGTATCCCACTAGTTTCTGTGCCTTCTTTTCGGCTTTTGTGCCCCGTTTTATGGATTTTAAGTCCTTGGTGAAAAGACTCCAAGGTCCTCTTCTTGCTCTACACTATTTATGTCATTCCCAAGTAGCATGTAGTTGGCATGAAGGTTGTTTGTTCTATGTGTAACACTTTACAATTATCCAAGTTAAAAGGCATTTGCCATCTTTTTAACCAGTCTCCTATTTTCTCTAGATCATTTCTAAAACTTTCCATTGTATCTGGGTCTGCTGCATTTACACCTAGTTTGGTGTCATCTGCAAATTTGGCTATCCTGCTAGTTAAGCCTACATCAGTGTTATTAATGAGGATAAAAAACAAGAGGGGTCCAAGGACAGAACTCTGAATAACTTCGCTTGTTACATCTGCCCATTCTGATTCTTCACCATTTATTACAACTCTGTGTAATTACTGGCTAAGTACTAATGAAACTTTATTTTAACGTAAAAATATAATTTTCATCAGTGCAACTTACCCAGCAATTATACAGCTGAATCCCACATTGAAGTGGTGAGGATTCATGGACATTTTCAAGATATACAAAAAAAATTAATTTTAGTTTTACAAAACTTGTTCCTTACCTGGGGAGAGAGCTGCTTCTAGAGGGTATTGCCTCTAATGAAAGCTCTTTTCAACCCTTAGTGTTGCAACGGTGTGGCCTTGAACACCTCCATCAACAACAAAAAAACTTCCTAGCTCAGGAATATACCAACCAAAAACACCACAAGACAAAAAAACCCGACAGTAAGCGATTAAAAACCTAGCCCCTGCCCAGGGCTAAAATAATATAACTGTCCAAATATAATGCCCGTTCACCTACAAATTCCACCACCTAAATTAAAAATAACAAATAAACACTCTCCAAATAAATCCCAAGATTACTTGGTTAAAAAATTATAAGGAGCAAATGTGTCTTCACACCTTCTCCCCTACAATCGTACCTGCCACTGACCAAGATTTACATACTATAAGGTCGGCCGGAGAGCGGTACGATTTTAGGCTGCTTCTGTGCATTACGTCATCCACGCCATCCCCTCAAAGGAACCCTTGCGTATTTACCTTTTTTCTTCACTCATTATCTACTTCTAATCAAATAATTTTTTCTTGTTGATGATTCTCTCTCTCTCTCTCTCGTGGAAATTATAGATATTGCTTTCATGAAATTACTCTTCAGCAATGTAACATTGTAAGAGGAAACATGAAACAACAAAATAATTTTTCAACTATATAACCTCCTATACACATCAAAGATTCTCCCTCAGTTACAGAACTGAGTGTAATTGCAAGTATTTCATTTGCTTTGTCTGTTTCACTTACTTCAAGAATCTCGTCACCTTCTCATCCATGATTCTTGATTAAATTCAATCTCTCTTAAAATGTGACAAGTGAGACAGATTTCTAATGTGATTTCTCGTTCTTTGTCTGCAGTTTTCCCTTGTGTAGATTAACTCTTAGACACTGTTACATTTTTCACTAATCAGGGCTACTTCTTTCCCTAACAAATATTTTTTACAGTTGGTACTTGAAATTTACTGCATTGGGATGATCATGTGGCCCGCTTATCTGCCTAATACAAGCAAATAAATGCGCCAGACTATCCTGATTAAGCTTCCTTGTTAGGATATAATCGACCTCATAAGACGTCTTAAGCATTTCAAACAGACCTTTAAGAGAGTAGCGAGACAGAATTATCCATTTTTGAAAACGATAGACGTTTCTTTTCTGGCAATCCACTGACTCGACTACTAAAACCCTTAATCTCCCTCATTGTTGACATGAAGTCAATTATTTTGTTCACAACACTTGCTTGATACTCCAAATTTACACCAAAAGCACATTGAGTAGCTTTGTCGCCTTTCATAGATGAAGAATTCTTAATATCAAATTATAAGCATTACTGCAACTTCTTGACAGCAATTATGCAGCATATTTTAAATGCTGCCGATGTAACCCCTGAACGTTTAAGCGAATCTGTCTTATTTTGTAAGCCAGTCCATACTCTGTTTTACATTTAATCACCATTTCTCTTAACGGTTGACCTGAAATTTTATCCCTGGTTGACACCATGAACCCAGATAGATATTTTCTTACATAAAGGGTCAATCCCAAATTTTTTCCACCACTAGATAACCTGCATATTCCACTTTTATCAAATAGATTATCTTTACATGCACATTTGATTCGTCAAAATCAATGTATATGGATTGTTTCCATTTACCATTAGCCACCTTAGCATTACTTCTTACACTCTCATGTGTGGTTTATACGTATAATGTCAGTGCTCTTGTCATAACAGAGCAAATCACAGCACTTTGAAGATTCATTTTATCAGCTCGACGACATGCTTGTTTCCAGCGCTCTCAAAAATGATCTTTTGGAAAACTGAAATACTTGATGTTGGAACCGTTCGTTTTCATTCTTGTATTAGAACATTCGAAAACTGGAAAGTTGTTGGGCAATTTCGTAGGAAAACAACTGAATAATGAAACGAAAACAGTATCCCTGGACAAAAATAGTAGGTGGATCTTGGACACGTGGATGCAGTCAGTGAGTTAGTGTATGGATACAAGCTTTTATATGGTTTGGCTGACGTCACTGATCGCGGCCATAAAATTGTAATCTGCGCACCGGCCAACTTCTGTCTTTAGACTTTGCTACTGACAAAGGCCCCAGCATTATGCAGTTGTAAGCAGTTTCAATTTCTTTTAGGTAGTGCATTGCAAAAACAGACTTACATCCCTAGTAATTTGTTTGCTTACATCGATCAGAGACAAGTTATGTTAAAGGCTAAAGAGGTAGCGACTGCTCTTACCTCGTGAGCCTTGACTTTCAAGTTGGGGTAGTGGTCTTCTCTCACTTACAAATGTGCCTCCTTAAAAAGGTCTCTAATAAAGAACGAGAGAACATTTTTAGATAGAGGTCTTGAGGGATTTTTTTTACTAAGCACCATAGGTTGCTCATCAGCCCCAGATCGTCTCTTTCCTGTGGAGATAATACCTAAGGGCTCTCACGGGACAAAGATCTTTCATCGTCTGCCGTACCTACTAGGTCAAAAAGATTCTTTACTGTAAAAGATCTTGGCCAGGGTTTCGAGGGTATATCGCTCTTTGCTAGGAACCCTAGCTGAAGAGAACACACTGCATCTCCTTGTGATAAGATAATAGAATCACAATATATATATATATATATATATATATATATATATATATATATATATATATATATATATGTATATATATATGTTACCCATCCCTGACACTATGGTATGCGTTTAACCTGAGCGTTAAGGCAAATTGGCTACACTCAATCTCTCTCTCTCTCTCTCTCTCTCTCTCTCTCTCTCTCTCTCTCTCTTCAATGCGGTCACTGGCATAGCCTTCTCTCTCTCTCTCTCTCTCTCTCTTTCTCTCTCTCTCTCCATTCTAACAGGTCATCAAATTAGAGTCGGAGTTATAAAAAATATAACATTTATTTAAAGTAAAGCATTAGTTGAATAATCCACACACAGACAAACCAATCAGATAACCCCCCAGTATTTAAATGTCTCAATCAGTAATTAGTCACACCAATCTCTTCTCCAAAATATTATATTTCCCTCCACATGGGACCCTCGGCCCTCTAGGACTCTCGGTCCCCTCACTAGAACCGCCTGTTTAAAAGACAGGAGAACACACTAGTGAGCACACACACAATTGTAAAGACAAAGTCAATAAAATAAAATGGAACATCTTTACAAAATGTCAAACAGACAACAAGCCAACCCTTTGGCTAAAGTAATACAACACTTACCCATTACAGCCTGGAAAACCACACACAAATAATTAAAACTTTCGCAGAGCTATCCCAGCATTCGGCCTTTCTCTCCCATAGCTATCTCCCTCGTTTCTCGGCTAAACATGCCATTATGAATAGGCATAGTTCGTACACGTACACACGAACTCATACTCATCAGTAACGCTTTAATAAAACTGGTCACAGCCAGTTTTCAAAGGCACTTGAAGAAGACCTCGTGAGCTCACGAACATTGACCCGTTTAAACAAACATCTTCGTATCACTCCATCCCAGAAATGATTTATCAGCTTTCTCAGGTCATTGCTTCGGACTCTTGTCTCTATGTGCGCATTCTAAAAAAGTCACAGCACATCATGATGGCATATTAAATATATTATTAATTATAGCCCCTCTTTCATCTGACACATATATATATATATATATATATATATATATATATATATATATATACATATATATAGGATATGCAGGAACTTCCATATACAATCATAACTTCAGGAAAGCCGAAGACACATGACGAGTTAAAAGGGTTTGTTCGTTAAGAAACGTTTCGCACAAGGAACTTTGTGCATCATCAGTCTGTTAAAAATAAAAGTACATTTTAAATTAATAAAAGCAAAATACAAATAAAAATTACAATCTAAAATTTTAAATTTAAAAATTATAATTTAACATTAAAACACGACTACTAAAACACCAACCATTCGCTAAGAAAGGAGGAGAGAGAATGACTAGAAATGAGATTGAGGTCTTCAATTTTGATAAATAATGACTCGAGTGTTGTTAAATACTCAGAGTCCTTATTGTAACCTAAAATGGAGAAGTGCTGTTTCTTGACTTCGATCTTACATTTGATGGCATGATTTTTGATATTTGAATGCTCTGGTCTACTTAATCTCTGGCCAGTTCTAAAACTATACCCCATGTGGCTGCAATATCGCATTTGCAACAGCCTTACTTTCACTGAAGAAAAGGCTGATCTTTGGGAGAAGTCTAGGAGAGCAGAGAAATCCCTTTTGGCAGAGGTAGCCACACCCAAGGATGGACCTTCTCCATTTGCATAACTATAGTATCTCTGTTGGGAAAATTCTAGCCTGAGGAAAGCTAAAACAGGACTTTCCTTGCTCTCTCTTGATTGAGAGTCAAGCACCTACCTCGCTTAGCGCATTTCTAGCTGACGTCAGCTGTCTGGTCACTCATCAAAAGCACTGATGCAGGCGAAGCAGGTGCTGCTGGCTAAAAGTTGGGAAAAGTATGTAGAACAGTGGTTCCCAAACTATCTTACCTGACACCCCCTTTTTGCTTCCAGTAGACCCGCACGCCCCCACTCCCTCTTTTGTTCATGTGAAATGATTCTTGCATTTATTTCTTAGCATTGTTCAGGAAAACAGATTTCTGTTGGCATTAAATTTTAATAATGAAAGCCACTCAAACATTTTTATAAGTAACTAAAAGCGAAACATTTGGTTCAAAGGGAGCAAAAAAAAAAGTTTGAACATTAGCAAATTGGCAAAATTGACTTGCAATTTTAAGAATAGATAATTTGAAAACATGGCATATAATATTTGGAAAGACTCATGAGACTAAGGCCCAATTTATGAACTAATTTAGTGAGATGTATGCTGCTGCTTTTTCCTCACAAGATTAGAAATTCTAGGATTGAAGGATGACAGCGCACAATGCAAGTCATTTTCTACATCAAGTCGGTTGGGCTGTTTTGTTTTCAGGACAACGTGAGCTGAAAACTCTGCTTCACAAAGATAAGTAGAAGAAAAGGGAAGAATCACACGAAGTGCTTCTTCACCTACTTTTTGGTACATAGGGTGATATTTCACCCAAAACTCTTCTAACTTCATTGTTTCAAAGTCCCTTTTCGCGCTTGAGTCACATTTCAAATCGATGGCTTCCTCTTGCAGTGACTCCAGTAACAATTCCACACCAGTGTTAAATGGATTCTGCACTAATGTCCAAAGAGAATTCTCCATTTTGACATCTGGAAAATAGTGCATAAATTCCTCAGCAAGGGAATCCAGATGTGATAAAACTTCTTTTGTCAAGTCATACTGCTCATGTTTTCTCGTTTAGATGTGAGAACGATGAAAAGTTCCCGATTTGTACTTTTCGTTTCCAAAGATGATTTTTTTCGGTGAAAGCTCTGATTACATCAGAGTGTGCAATGATGTTTGTTTTTCTTCCTTGTAACTTTAAATTGAGGTTATTGATAGCCTAAAAAAAGTTCACAAGGTGTGCTAGTGAAAGCTGAAAGTCTTCCTCTCTGAATGCTTCATACAGTTTCTCTTGTTTCTGCTTCTGCAAGAAAATTTCCATTTCATCCTTGAGCTCGTAATGACGACTCAGCATGTTTCCCTTGGAAAGCCAGCGGACTTCCGTGTGAAACAGGAGAGCCTTGTAACCAGTGCCCAGATCTGAGCAAAGAGCTGCAAAAAGCCTAGAATTCAAAGAGCTATGCTTTACAAAATTCACCACTATTATTGCCAAATTCAGTGAACTGCGTAGATTACCTGGCAGAGTTTTGCTTGCTAATGATTGTCTATGGATAGCACAGTGAGTCCCAGTTACAGCAGGATTTTTTTCTTTCACCAGCTTTACAAATCCGGAGCGAGATCCAATCATTGCTGGGGCACCATCAGTACAAACACCGACTATTTTTTTCCCATGAAAGACCATACTCTTGGAAAAACTCATTAACCTTTGAAAAAACATCGATGGACTTTGCTGTTGTCTCTAGTGCTGCTGAATAAAAATGTCTTCTTTCACAGTTCCTTCATCCACGAATCGAGAATAAACATGCAGCTGGCAGAGGTGAGCAACATCAGTAGTTTCATTGCACTGTATTGCAAAGAAGCGAGACGCATTTATTTTGTCCAAAACTTGTTCTTTTATGTCTTCTGAAAGTTTGATAATACGAAGCTTCACTGTTTTATCTGATAAGGAAATCTTTGATAACTTACTTTGGCTTTCTTCCCCAAGCACAGTATTTGCAGCACTCAAAAGGTAGGGTTTTACAAGTCTCCCCCACAGAGTGAGGCTTCTTTGTTTTTGCAGTAAGTAGTGACAGCTAGTAAAATGCTTCATACGACTCAGCTCATGTAGTTTGGCTGTGAAGAACTCCTTTGGCTTTTCTTTTAATTCTTTGTGGTTTGTGCTCAAATGTCGCTCCAGACGACCAGGTCTTAAGGCGTAATTACTGAGGACTGCATGGCATATGACACACTGAGGGAGATGAATTCCATTCCTCTCTGTAACAGTGAAGCCATACTTGATATATTCATCTGAATACTTTCTTTTCTTCGCTCCAGACATTTCTGCAACGTGAAAATAGCAATAAATTCATAAACTGCACCATGTAGTAACTAAGTAGTCATATAACTTACCACATTGGCATGCACCACACCACACATTCATATAACATGGATCACACGACGGGAAATCATAAATCTGTAACATACCACATAATATTCCGCACCCAACGTGGTTTATATCTTTTTAATGGATTTTTCTTAAGTTTGAACTGAAAAAATAGGCAGTTCTCTACTTTTTTTTTTTATAGAGGTTTTAAGTATTTGCGGATTCTAGCTATTCCACGGGGTGTCCACTGTAACTTTTTTTTAATTAAGCCAGCTTGTGCTGGCATGGGCTCTTGCTCCTGGAGCAGTATGCAACTGGATCATCTGAAAAAAAACAGTGCTTTTGGCAGTTAGCTGGTGAGGTGAAGGTGGGTAACAGGCAGGATTGCAACCCCTTTGAACCTTATGGTACCCGTCAGTAGGAGAGAAAGGTTTATAGCAGTGAGACCCAGCCTATTAGGAGAGGGCTGAGTAGGAAATGGAAGGAAACTTGTGCTTGAGAGAAAGGTGGTGTATATTTTAATAACCGGAACACCAAATACCCCCTCTAAAAATACTAAACTGTGTAATTGTGTTATTTTTGTGACAGAATACATTTTTATGATAGAAAAATATATTTAGTCACAAAAATAACATGAAAATACGGTAATAAATTTTTTTAATGAAAAATTCTACAAATCACAGAATGTTCCGTGATTTAATGAATACATGCATTGGCGAAAAATCCGTGAATAACTGAATCCAAGGTTGCTGAACCGCGAATAAGCTGGGATTCATTGTAGACGGCTTTGGGGCATGTTTATTGCGTAAAAAATAAAGTGATTTCATTCACTATTTTCACACTTTATTTCTTCATAATAGAGGCTTTACATATTTGTCTTTGATTGGCGTGAAAACAACAGTAAAATATCGCAATTTTAAAAAGTAAATTGTATTTTTCCTAACTATACAAACGAACCTTTAAAATGCTTATGTTTATAGAACATTTTCTGCTCAGAATTACTTTTTCTTTTATATCCCAAAATATTTGCATAAACTCGTGTTACACCTGTGATATATATATATATATATATATATATATATATATATATATATATATATATATATATATATATATATATATATATGTGTGTGTGTGTGTGTGTGTGTGTGTGTGTGTAGTGAGTGAGTGTGTGTCTGTCATTTGGGGGCGAATGGGGGCGATTGCCGAAAATTGTGAAAAAAGCACAGAGCTTCTACCTGTATCCAGTTGGCATTAAAGTGTTGGCCATTTTTAACGGTCCAACTCTGTCAGGATTTTAACAACTCAGTCAGGAACATTGGGGGGGTGCCTTTACCAACCCCTTTCCGTCAAGAAGTTGCGGTAACGCTCTTAATTTTCTATGCGAAAAGAACCTTTTCAGGACTAATAAATGGAAAGTGACATCTCAGTTCATATCGTTAGTGGAATGGACTATGGAGTTTAGGCCAAAGGCCAAACACTGGGACCTATGAGGTCATTAAATGCTGAAAGAGAAATTGAGAATGCGTAAAGGGGCTTGAAAGGTGTAACTGGTGGAAAACTCAGAGCAGTTGTACTACGAAATAGTGTTAGGGTAGGGTGGATAGCAAGTTGGAAGAGAGAGAATATGAATGGAGGTGCATAAAAGAAATGAAAGGGGTTGCAACTAGGGGCCTAAGGGACGCTGCAAAAAACCTTAAGTTAGTGAATGAATGGTATGATACTATGAGCTCTTCATCTATGGAAGGCGACAAAGCTAGTCGATGTGTTTTTCGTAAATTTGGAGCATGAGGAAGTGTCGTGAAGAAACTAATTGATATCATGTCAACAATGAGAGTGATGAAAGGTTCCAGTGGTCGTGTCAATGGATTGCCAGACAAGTAACATCTTTATCAATTTCAAAAATTGTTAATTCTGTCTCGCTACTCATAGGCATACTTGAAATTTTTAAGACGTCGTATGAAATTGATTATATCCTAACAGGGAGTCTTAATCATTTATTTGCGTATATTAGGCAGATATTTGTTAGGGAAAGAAGTGAAAAATGTAATTGCACTAAACGCGATGAAAATCAAGACGCTTTAGAAATTTGTCTCACTAGTCTCCTTTTAAGAGATACTGAATTGAATCAGGAATCATGGATGGAAGGTGATGAGATTCTTGAAGTAACTGAATAAAAAAAGCGAAGGAAGCACCTACATGTACACTAAGTTCTGTAACGGAGAAAGAATCTTTGAGGTATACGGGAGGTTATATACTTAGTTAAAAAAATGTCATTTAAATGTTCTGAATTAGAAAAAACAAAGGTCCGGTGTTGTTACGAATGGTAAATGTTCGGTAGATGTAATGAAAAGAGGTGGTCCTCATGTGCTCTCCGAATCTTTTTAGCTGTCCTTGGCGAAAAACTGAAAGAGGGAAATCGTTGCATAAGAACTCTTGCTGACAAGATGAAACTTACTGGTTGGAATCGCTTCACCATTTGATGTCATATTTCTTTGCAAAAATATCTCTATATTTTTTTATACATTTAAGTAGAAAAATTGATTTCAATGAAAAGGGCCAGGAGTTGCAGAAGTATAAATCGGAAGCATATGAAAATTGTAAAATAGAAACTAGATAAATATATATGAATATTAACATTAATTGTGATGGTGAGTAAATACTGACTAATACAGGACTGACAGGTGTACCCATACAATAAATAATCTTTTAATTCAGACAGCAAATAACACGAAGAAAAATATTTGCGGACTCCGAGAACTTCACTTTACGTTAGTAAATGGCCTTGTCTTATATTCATTTGTTTTTATATCTGAGAAATATTTTCCCGCGTAATGAATGTTAGAAGGTTCCTGAAGGTGATATAACTATACCTTACTTGATTTGCTACATAAAACGTGGAGGATTGAGGTTATTCTCAAAAATTGCAGAGCGATTCTGAACTCGTATTATGAAGAAATGATTCCATTTAACGATGTTCCCAGAAAATGCAGTCTTTTGCTAAAGCAAAGCTGATGTTCTAATTTATTTCATTTGTCCTTTTTCTTCGTCAGACTCTGGGGCTGATTTTAACCTAATGTTGCGTAACAAATGTTCTAATTTGCACTGCCAGTTGAAACCCATCTCCCAGTGATGAGGTGTGTGTCCACCGAATATGAGAGTCCATCTATCGAATACCTAGTACGTATTATAATCCAAAGCTCTTAGGATTCATTGCCTCTTAGTTCTGGTACCACACGTCACATCACAATATTGATTCATATAAATGAAGTGGAAATAGTTAAACTGGAAAAGATTCTTTCAATTACCAAGAATCCATAAGTCAAAGAAGCTCAGTTTTTATTTAAAGATCAAGAAAATTGGTTACGAAAATACAAAAATTTCTTCATGAAGTTTAGCCCGTATCCATTTTCTTGAAAGATCTTTTAATTAAGCCAATTATCCGTTCTCCCATTGCGCCCTACCTGCCTTGGAGCTACAGTCTCTATGTAACACACACACACACACACACACACAAACAGTGTGTTTCAGCATGAGATAAACATCTTACGTCCTAAGATGTAACGGCATCGCTTGGCAACTGCTACAAACGGCTGTGGATTTACGACAGTGAAATATATGACATAATTACCTGGTGGTAGAGGACGGTCTAAATTAAAGGCGCCATTATATAGGACACAGTTATTATGCTTGCGCTATGATACATCATATGTAATTGTTCTTTGTGAATCTGAAAGCCAAGACTAATTCGTTTTAGAAATGTTAAATCTTTCTGCTCTTCGTTGTTAAGGAGGCTTGTCACCATTTAAACACGAAATGTTTCGTCTTATCTGTGTAATGGATTTGCTATATGAAATAACTCTCTCTCTCTCTCTCTCTCTCTCGCTCTCGTATATTTGAAGACATGACGTGCTCAAAGATGAGCTTTGTAACTTTCGATGGTCAAAGTTAGAGCTTTTGGATAGTTTTACCTTAGGTCCTTATGGAGAGAGAGAGAGGCGGGGGCTTAGAGTAGTTTCAACTTGGAGCATTCCATCGCCATAACTTTAGTGAGTCTGTGTCAGATTTTGACTAAGACGCCCATTTTAACGACTGCCATCAAATTATAATGAAATTGATGAGAGGAAGGTCGTCCCAAGGGACTAGAAC
>NC_061102.1:37441998-37489498 GCF_015104395.2 Macrobrachium nipponense | reverse complement strand
TATATATATATATATATATATATATATATATATATTATATATATATATATATATTATATGCTGGTACTTTTATAACGAATATATCTTCTCCTTGACTGTATTAACTGTTAGAAAAGAGTTTTGCAACATTTACAGATTCCTTATTTAGCTTAGAGTTATAGGATGTCTTAAAATGTATGTTCAGATTTCAGATAGCATAATTTAAAAGTTAATATAATGTAGAATGTAAAAAGAGAGAGATTAACTTTGTCTGTTCCAAACTAGAAATTGTTTCAGTAATATGTCAACACCTCAGATTAAGAGGAACTCGAGTTTCCGTTCTGTTTTCATAACATGTCAATCTTAATCAATCTTACTTGCTCGAGGAGTCTGTTTCGTTGAGTACGTGTCTTTGTTGAGCATACAACGTCATGACTGGTTTCATACATGTATGTCTTTGCGAAAACCACGTGTACATTTCACGATTTTTCTGTAAAGTTACGTCATATTAGAAGCTTCTAGAAAGATTGCACAATCTTTCACAAGCCCAAAACGTTTTGAGCCTGTCAGTCTCTTGAAGTGCCCATACAAGGAGAAAAAGAGATTCATTCAGACTCATCCTCATAGTGTTTAGATCTCCTCTCTCTCTCTCTCTCTTTCTCTCTCGCCATACTTGATATTACAGTAAAGTAAAGATTTATACTTAGACATTGGTCACTCGTGAATTTTAGATTTCAGATTTCTTAGTTATTTAGCATTATTTAGTGATTTTTGTGGAATCTGAACAAACATTGTACAAGTGTGTAACGGCGCCTTTTTCTTTTTTGAAATATGGTGAGTTGTGTGGTGAAATTGTGAAACAAGCTGCAGCAAAAAGAAATTGGTACCGAGGTAATGTGTTAATTTAAGTTTATTAGTTGCAACTAATAGTTATAATGGTTTAGAGAACTAATAGTTACAGTGGTTTGAGTGAAACGATTTAAATTTTTACACATTGCAAATTTTTGTGTTTTGTGTTTGTTTCATTTGAGGTAATTTTTGTGTGTGCATTTATCCATTTTTTCTTATTGAGGTGTGTGTTTTTATTTTATATTCTGTGTGATTAGTGCTTTTTACAATTTTGGTGTTTTCCACAGTCTTCTGTGCTTTCATTTGCATTCACAATTTAATTAACTTAGTTATTTTCAATAATTAATCATTGCACATTTAATTGAATTTAACATTTGTGAATGAATTTGCATTTACTTAGAATTCTTTCAAGTTTTATTGTTGTTTAGCACGTGAATTATTTTCCAAATTTTAATTATTACCTAACACTTCTGAATTTTGATTGAATTAATGTTCTTAAATTTTGTGATAAATTAATTTTGATTTAATTTTACTTAATTAATTCAAGAATCAATTAAACTTTGCTTTGTTTTCAAGTAACAGTAATTTCCCTGATATTATGAATTTCACTAATAAATTTTGAGTTTGATAAATTTTTGTATTTAAAATTTTTATAAGTGTTTTCTTTTTCACCAGTATAAGTAAATAATTATATGATTTGCTTAGGTATGAACATAGATTGGTAATTGAGCTGTTTTCCTTCAATTTACTTGAAGTGAGTTAGAACCAGGGAAGTACTTGGACTTTTGAAATCAGGGAAGTACTTAGACTTTTAAAGTTGTTGATGAAGTGATGCCCTTTAATTAATTTGATTACATATAGATTACCTCACACCTCTTTTGATGAACTTAGTCTGATTTTCTGCAATACTGGTAAGTTGTTTAAGGGATCACTGTTGCCTTTAGAGTGTTCAGTCGTTTAGTACCCGTGATGAAGGTTTAGGTGTCTAGCTGTTGTGAGGTAACAATTAATGAGTGGTAAGTGTAGTAACCAGATACTTGGCACTTCGTCACAATTTATATATATATATATATTATATATATATATATATATATATATATATATATAAAGACATTTTCAAAAATGTGATGGAGAATATTAATCTGTTTATACTAGCCAGGTCTTAATGCTACCTTTCTAGTTCACTTGAGCGCAAGTCGATCGGTGAGGTAACCTCTGACGTAGCCTAATATATATATATATATATATATATATATATATATATATATATATATATATATATATATATATATATATATATATATATATATATATATATCAAAATAAATTTAATGGTACTTGATTGTATGCTTACGTTCTGGTGAAATCGCAGCTAGTACGAGACTCAGCGACCTCATTTGTGGTTATTCGTGATGTCGTCTTCCCCTCGTTGCTACGTAATGTTGGTCTCTCCTTGGATAACGCTATTTCGATTATTCAAAGAAACCTCATAATCACACGAGTTAATAAAATAAAATGGAAAAGTAAATCCACAATAATATGTCTGTTTGATCTTGTTATTTAAAATATCATCGAAAGCTTTCTGCTTTGTATTTTAAATAACAAGATCAAACAGACATATTATTATGGATTTACTTTTCCATTTCGATTATTAATAATCAAATAGAACTTATATATTCGTTACGAGAATAAAACCTGATAAGTATATTGAAAACCGATACCATCATCTACGAATGAGAGAAGTGTTTTGGGTATTTGCATGAAATACCATCGTAACTATTTTGTTAAAAAAAACTTTCAAACTGAATGTAATGAAAAATAATTGAAAGGCGAACCCGACTTTGCCACTTAATGTTTGGCTCTGTTTGGATAACGCTAAATCGATTAATAATAATAATAATAATAATAATAATAATAATAATAATAAATAAATAATAATAATAATCAATAATAATAATAATAATAATAATAATAATAATAAACTTACATATGCGTTACCAGAGAGAAAAATAAGTATATTGAGAACCGATTCCAACATCTACGAATGAAAGAAGTATTTCTGGTATTTAAATGCAACACCATCGAAAATATTTTGTTAAGAAACTTTCAAATCGAATGTGATGAAAATGAATTCAAAGGCGAACTCGTTATTGCGGTCCGAACAACTTTGCTCCCTGAACATTATTTTCCTCTCGAGAAAACGCTGGAACTTTCCATAAATGCTAAAGTTGTCAAACACCACTTTTTTTTTTTTTTATTATTATCTAATAGCCCCAGCAATTTTGCGGGTTATGAAGACGAAATAAAAACACTGATACTTTACGCTTAAATACAAATGTGACTAAGTTCATGAATGTTAACGCACAACTAACAGGCCATTTCAGAATATTCGAATGAAGAATTCTTTAAGGACGTAAACAGACAAAACTTAAGTTGTTCCAAAGGTATAATGCATTGTGTGTGGTTTATGCTGACATATACACGTACAGTAGATATTCAAATAATGACTTCATTTCCAATTTATTAGTGAGGCTCATGTCGAAGGTCAAATGACAAGGACAGCCGTTCTTGTCGATGAAAGTATAACGTTCGCTGAGAAAGAGTGAGAGTCTAGACCGGTGGTAATTCCATTGAGGGGTGAGAGATGTGTATTTCTGGTGATAAAGTTCACTCTCGACGTGATTCGGAAGTCACGTAAAGCCGCTGGTCCCGTTGCTGAATAACCACTGGTTACTAAGAAATTGTGAAAAAAGAATATTTAGTGATATTCAGATGATGATGATGATAAAAGAATATTCACTGGTAATAAAATGAGAGAGAGAGAGAATATAAAAATATCTCTGATATCAGCAAACAAAGTTTCAAGACATATAATAGACAAATGAAATGTATACAATATATAATCATTTGAATTTAAGCTTTTTTTCTGTAATACTTCGATCATCTGAATTGCTATACAATAAAATAAAGGTAAAGGTGCCTATCAAACTCAAAATACAATGTGAGCTCACCTTTAGATAAGATCACTGAAGTTAGTTTTAGCGAGTTCCTTGTGCTTCATGCCTTCTGCAGAGAGATTTTATTTATATCAGGCAGTCATTTAGTAGGCTTCATTCTCAGATCACCTCGTTTAGCGACATCCAGACGATTTCTTTTCTTCAGTAGCAAATCATTCACAGCACTAAGTCCACATTCAGCTGAATTTGAAGATGGGAACGGTAATTAACAACATTTTTCTTGCCGAGGTTGTTGAATTCGGGTACTATTTAGTTTCCGTCAAAGCCACGCCGACATCGCTCCTTTTATACTGAATCAGGTTATACTGTATCAAGATTTAGCTGACGCATCATTTTGTATTTCCGAGAATCGTTCTTGGTACTGAATAGATATTATGGGATCCATTTGATGGTTGTAATGGTGGTGATAATATATGCAGTACATATGCAATTATACATGTGCATACACACAAGTATTTTTATTATTCCTAGTGTACATACATACACCGTAAGTATTAAACTCGCACAGGCACTCATACTCACACAGACTTAATAGAAAAAATTAACTCATTCTCGAATTGGCAACCTTTCAAAATCAAATTACCTCTTAAATTACGCCCGACGTTGGGACCCACCGGTCTAAACACTATTACACGGTGATGTTTCCCATCTGCTCGTTTTAGTTACTTATAAATGGGAAATTGTGCACTGACAACTTGTGTGACCTGCAGGAACACCAGTTTAATGTTCCCTCTCTCTCAAGCTCATCAGATGAAAGATGATTTTACTTGTGTCACGTAATTAACATAACGAGAATACCTTGTAGGTGTGGGCGTTGGTAGCATGATAAACTGCCCAATATACTATGAGAAGATCCAGGCCCGTACCCAATTTTTTTTTTTTTTTTTTTTTTTTGTCGGGGGAGGGGGTCGTTTTCCCAAAACTGGACCTTTTCTTTTATAAATGTCATTGCATATATAGGTATATACAAGATGAACTACTTGAAAATGTTATTTTAGTTGTATTAAGAAGAAAAATTGAGTATGCGGTCTATACTCTTCTACCCGATTAGATGTTATTCAAGGTACTGACTTTAGTCAACCGAATTTGACTTAAAATCACTTACAAATATGGTGGCCTATACCATATTCCTATTATCACTCTTGTATTTCCTACTACTAAAGAATGATGTTAATGTTTCATAACAAAATTTATAAAAAAGGACTTGCCAAAAAAACAAAAGATTGTTATGTATTACTTTGTAAGTGCAGGTCAATGAAAAGGACAGTCACAGAAAATATGGACTTCCAGAAATTTTTTTTTTGGGGGGGGCTCCCCCCCCCTCGACACCCGCCCCCCCTCGGTGCAGGCCTGAGATCTGTGGTATGTAATATCAATGCAGCCTCAAATTAGTGTACATAGGGCGCTATGATTAGCGTATTTCCTTTTTGTGCATGGATAAAATTATTGTGGTTATTATGATTTGTCTCTAGATAGACTCGGGTTTGGCAGAAAAGAGCAAGTTGTTTTGAGATCATTTTCTAATGATAAATAGCTTGGCACCTCGACTAAAATCAGTGGCAAGATAATAATGTCTGCATGCTTCTTGCTAAACTGCAGGTTGATTTCTGTATGTAATAATAAATCTATACTGTTTTTTTTTCCATCTGTCCCTGGGTATCACTGCGACGCGGGCTTTAAATAGTTACGCTATGTGTAAGTTTTAGGTAAATAAAAGGATATCTTGGTGTACATTTGCAACTGAAAAGTGTTTTGATAATTTACTCTATGCGAATTACACCGTTAATATTATTTAAAGCCCGGGACGCAGTGTTACCATGCACAAACACCACAGGCGGATGGACAGATGGAAAAAAACAGAGTGTAGTTGGGGGATGCGTATGTACATAGACTGCACGTGAACCACCATAATTAATGGCAATTGTTGGTAATC
Organism: Macrobrachium nipponense; assembly: GCF_015104395.2. Lineage (NCBI taxonomy): Eukaryota > Metazoa > Arthropoda > Malacostraca > Decapoda > Palaemonidae > Macrobrachium > Macrobrachium nipponense. Next base: position 37,483,720 of record NC_061102.1, on the reverse strand, counting down.
AAAACCTCTTACTTTCGATACAACTAAATAAACTACACTCTTCAGAAAAGGACTTTCTTTTTCAGCACCAACGGTTCCTAGCATTATGAGTTGTGTGGAGTTTTGTATAATCCGCTTTTCATATCACAAATCGTGAAAAAAATCTACAATTTAAGGGTCACTTTTTAGCCGCAATAATTACAAGATAACAGCTGTAAGACTTGAATTTTGCGTCAAAGGATACTCACCGCTCACTCAGGAGTAAGGCTCTCCTCCAGCTGGGCAGTTAACCACTATAATAACCAGCAAATGAGTGTTACGCGGCCCTACCCAGAGTAGAAGCAATACCGTACCGTAATTTTGTACCGTACCCTCAGTCATGTTTCCATACCGTGCAGTACGGTAAAGATAACGTACCGTAATTCCGTACCTTTAACGTACTATAAGCTAACTCAATTTACATCAGCAAAATCTCTTCTATATTAAAATTTCAATGTTAACAGGTGTTAATTAGCCAATTGACTTTACATATACACGTTTATATATTCAATTGTTGCAATGATAACAATGATGATGATAATGATGATGATGATAGTATTAACAGTATGGTTCCTCCTAGCAGTAATTGCTAAGTAATATATACAAGCCTAAGGTAAGGTACGGTACGGAATTTGCCCATTTTTTTCCGTACCTGAACTGTACCGTACCGTACTTTGGTAAAACGATCGTACCGTAAACATGGACTAAATATCAACCGTACCGTACCTTACCGTACCGTAATGCCGCCAGCCTTGAGTAGAAGTGATCTGGGAAGGAAACAACTAAGCAACAGGCCCCAGTTTCCCTGCAAACCAGGTGTGTGATTGAACTTCTATCCTGTCTTTGTGTTTTGGAATGACATCAACAAGACCTAGCAAGCTCTACCTCCAAAATCACGTTATTTCATAACAGATTACGAAGATCCATATTCATACTTTGACAAAATCTGTCATAAACCTTTAAGCGTTTGTCCTTCTAATAACAATAGCACAAGCCACGTAAAAAGTTTTAATGTATATGAAAAAACAACAGTTATCAAAATGAATTTCCATCTTTATTTTAATCTTCATAATGTATTGTAATATGTTTTGTTTTAAAACCCAGATGAATCATTATATTTTTTCTCGGCATAAAGAAATGCACTCGCAAGAATACTTAAAGTAGGAGACGTCATGTCGACACTTTCAAGATTATCCACTAAGTGAGGTGTGCTGATGATGAAAAATAGTAACGTCTCATTGCCCTAAATGACACTAAAACGCCGATGGGGATGGATGATCTTCTCATCTTGAAAAAGCTAACTTTCTTCCCTATATAATCCAATTTTATCATGTACAAATGTACAAAAATTTCTATTCTTTCGCGAAAATTATAGACTTTAGAAAGATCTTCTGGGGTGTCCATAATATAGTAAGATTACTGAGATAAATAGAGTTATTAGAGGACATTCTAGATGTGCGAAGGCAAAAGTTCTAGTGATCTGCTAGAAACTACGGTTGACTCCAGAATCTCTAGAATTCTCGAACCTGTGGAAAATGGGATTCTTCTGTCAGTGACCTTTGTGTGTGTGTGTGTGTGTGTGTGTGTTAAGAGAGAGAAAGAGGGGGGGATACATTCCACTAACTTGATTCAGATTAAAGCACGCAATACTTTTTTGCCCCTCTATCTCTCTACCTCTCTCCCCGTCGGTGGTGGCGGCGGCGTTGTTCATTAATTTGGTAATTATGCATTTTTTCTTCCTAAACGCTGTATGAAGCAGGGAACTTTTGCCAAGGAAAATGTCCCTGAAAATGAGGCTCTGGAGATTAACGCCGCATGCTTTTCGCGGAGCCTGAGGGGCGTTTTGCACTTTTCTTTTAACCTGCGTAATTATGAATGTGTGAGGTCGATTATCATTACGTTTAATCGCAAGGCTGGAATCGATCTCCATGCACAAGGACACACACACACACACACACACCAACTTAGAAATGATTTTAGAGAAAATGAGACTGAAACTCAGTATCCGAATTTAGCTTCACGGCGTCAACAACTACGAGGGAGGATTATGTTAAGTGATGCATCCTAACGTCTTTTGTTTTCGGCTGCGTTATATCAGATTTATGCGAGAGATTCTTAAAAACTGTTTATGATCAGCAGTTTATTTTTCGCCATGATTTCCTGTTCAAAAGTAGTTTTTAGTTTTCTGTAAAATGAGACGATTGAGATATCTGTCTGTCCGGACTTGTTCTGTCCGCCCTCAAATCTTAAAAACTAGTGAGGCTAGAGGGCTGCAAATTGGTATGTTGATCGTCCATACTCCAATCATCAAACATACCATATTGCAGCCCTTTAGACTCAGAACTTTTAAAGATTTTATTTATGGTTAAAATTAGCCATGTTCGTACGCCTAGCAACGGTATAGGACAAACTACCACCAGGCTGTGGGTGAAAGTTTCATGGGCCGCAGTTCATACATCGATCCTTCGGTGCAATTTTTTTGTTTTCTGATGTTTTGGGGGAAAATGCGGCAAAGCAGGAAGTGACAACCTTCGATGGGGAGGTGTCATGCAATGTGCCTACGAAACTAACTAACTTCCCGATCTAACACAACCTGATTTTACTCAAACTAGCCTGACTTGGCTAAAAGGACTTCGACACCAGATGGCTATTATGTGATCCCGCAAAAAGACATTAAATCCCAGAAAAAGGGGAAAATCGTTATAAACATTTCAGTTTGAAAAATAGTTATTGGCGTTGTTTGGAATATAATTACATTAACAAAAGCTGAAAAGAAAGTATGCCTCTTCCTGTGAGAAGTTTAAGTGGGAAATTTCACTCGCTATTTTAGGCTCAGTGCCTGATTTCCCCTGAGATAGTAATGATCATGGAAAAAGAGGCATGGATATTGAAATTCATCAACATTCAAATTTGTTGTGTAAGGAGGAAATAGACACATGACTAGAACTATGAGGTGCGTTACACAGTAGGTATAGTTCATGGTGGACTTATCAATAACTATGAGATTCAGGGCCTCTGTAACACGGTTTTTTCGCAATAACTTTTTATTTATGCATTTCATAAATATAACACTTATTCAGAATACACATTATATATACACATAAATTTTGATTGCATTCTGCATTACGTAGGTTGAATAAATTTGGTACTTACAATGTAAACGTGACTTTTTTTGAAGACGGGCCAACTTACTCAGAGAAAAGGTTTCGAACGCACTCGTTACGTAACTTATGACAGCATTTCTTCCCTCTTTCTCGATGGATGATTGGCTATACGTAACGAAGGCTACACCTCTGGCAACAATGACAAACAAATTTAAATACAGCAAAGCAGCACACCTTTATGAATTCTGAAACCTCTCCACTGATAATTGTCATAATGAACAAACCAACAAAATATGTTAATAAATACAAAAACTCTTCGATTATTAGTCTAACTCCCAAAATAAGCTTCCTAGGAAATTGCAGTCTACTTTATAGGTCACAATCAGATTGACAAGATGTAGGGAATAGTTGGTAATTTTCAAAAACATAGTAGACAAGCTTGATTTGATAATTGCTATGTCCAATGTCAAGCAATTTTTATTTATTGGCTATCAACCTATTTACTGAAAAAAATAGCCGGTACCGTATTTTGGCTTTAAACCTTCACCAGTAATTATCGTCAGAATGATAACTTCATGAGGCTCCACCCACTTTGGCCTCGTTATAATTCAGGATAACACTGAAGGCTATCATGGGCATTGTTGGATTACAAAATTTAACTTCTGGCTATAAAAACTCTTTTCTCGAGTAGTTGTAAGAAGTGCTAAATGATCCTCAAGGATTCCAGCAGTTGGCCTAAACGTTTAATTCATGTATATTACGCATATACTGTTGCGGCACTTCTGCTACAGTAATATTACTACGCTAGCACAGATACCCCACCCACCACATCTATGTATCGTTCCGCCATTCATAAAGTCTTCAGGTTTCAGAGCCGATGGAACAAGGAGAATGAGTTTCTTTCTAGTGGATGGGCGGGGCAACATTTCGTCAAAAGGTGTTTACTTTGCTTACGTAATGAATGTTTTTCGACTCTTGGCTCGTAATCATTGGCCATGGCGTCGGCTAGATAATTTTTACTCTATAAAAATAAAAACTATCGGGTTTAGGTTACTGATAATGCTGACAAAATTTGTGTGTGGTTGTAAAATATACATATGTCAACTTTCAGCTACATCCGATGCTTTGACAAGGAGCAAAGTCCAAAAAACCATGTTACAGAGGCCCTGAATCTCATAGTAGGTGTATTTCTAGCGTGTCTTTACAGAACCTTCATTGTTCCCAGAGAACGGTGCTTTCAACGTGGTATGGCCGTTGGCTTTACTTTTAGGCTCTTTGCAGCGTCCCTTCGCCTTCTAGCTACATCCCATTTCATTAATTTTACTGCCCCTCCGTTCATATTCTTTTTCTTCCCTCTTACCTTCCATCCTCCCCTAACAATAGTTTCATAGTGCAACTGCGAGGTTTTCCTCGTGTTACACCTTTAAGACCTTTGTACTTAATTTCCTTTTCAGCGCTGAATGACCTCATAGATCTCAGCACTTGGCACTTGGCTTAGATTTTTACATTCCATTCTTTAGTTCTAAAAAAAAGTAATCTTTAGCAGATACACATTGTTATTGATAATGAAGACCGTACTTGAAAGAGCAAAGCATTCAAAGTTAAAACTGCCTTAAAGCGAACCATCTTTGGAGATTCCCTATCCAGAAAACTCTTGGTTAATTTACAAGCGTCGTTTGACGAGCCTGCGTGACCTTTCTTAACTGCAATCATAAAGTACATATGAAGGTTGTAGTGAAGCCAAAAGTAATATTTTTTGACACAGTTTTCTCCTGGATAAGGAATCATGAAGCATTCAGTTCTATCGGTCTGTGGAAATGGTAAGAATCCCAGTGAGAGGCCACGATGAAACGCCTTGGGACAGATTGTACATGAGGACCAGAGGCGGTAGATATGAGTGCTTTTAAAGCTAAATCCCTTTGAACAAACCTTCGTTTTTCCACTCACAGGCTGTTGTAAATTGTATGCATGCCATCATGGTACAGACCGACATACAAAGGTGTTTCTTTGCTTGAGTGTTACGGCCAATGAGGGTAGCCTCAGGAGAAATAATTCTTCTGTTTTTAATGAGTGCTTTTATGCAGTAAATGCATCTCTCCTCAGTTGTGCGCGGGATAATCTAACGGCGTCTGGCATTCCAGGGCTATCACGCATTCGCCACCTGACAAGTTTGATTGTTGCTCAAGTTCACGATCTGAATGCCATTGGTGTAACAAGTTTGCTTCAGCACTCTGCAATGCACTCCTGTGAAAGTTTGGATATCAAATTCTATTGGGAAAATATACTCTGGGGAGAGACCCCATCAAGTTTGTTTTGTTTGTATGGTGCTTTTACGTTGCATGGAACCAGTGGTTATTCAGCAACGGGACCAACGGCTTTACGTGACTTCCGAACCACGTCGAGAGTGAACTTCTATCACCAGAAATACACATCTCCCACTCCTCAATGGGATGGCAGAGAATCGAACCCGCGACCACCAAGGTGGGACGCTAATACCATACCAACCACGCCGCTGAGGCGCTGAACCCGTTAAGTGGTGGCATGACTTTTGTCCTTTTCTTCCACCCCCTCTTGAAATGGTTTACCGCTGTGACGATGACCTTTTGTAGGTTTGACAGAAATTCTCTCTCTCTCTCTCGGGTTAGGATTAATAACTTTAGAAGAACATCCACTAACGTTACAGATTCCTAGACGTACTGTGCAGGCAGAACAAGTTTCATGATCCCCATGTGAAATATATGAGTCTAATTTGTTACTCACCGAAAGGTTTCCTTTAGACGAACAGGTATGAATTGATCCCGCAATTGCATTATTTTCGCAGCCGCGAGAAGAATTACGCGCAGCAGAGCAGCAGCAGCAGCAGCAGCAGCACCCGAAGCTGAAGTCTTCAGAGAAAGTTGAGCGCTTTATTCCCTGGACGCGGCTCTGAATAATTTACGTATCGACATCGGTGTGTCTCTTCAGCTCGTCTTTAACTTTATATCTATTAGCATTTGGCCTTACAAAGTATTATTCTGACCTTTCGTCTGACCTTAATCGCTCGAGCTTGAATTATGCACGATTTATTTGACGCCGTTCGAAGCTCATTTGATCTAAACGTGATTCATTATGTTCATTGTATTTTTCTTCTTGACGCTCCTGAAAAAAGAACCTTACAAATACCTACATTTCTAAAATTAGCTCTAAAAGGCAATGAATCGAGTAATAAAAGAAATATACAAATAGCATTTTAAAAACGAGCAGACGCATTAAGCTAATTAATTAGGATTCGGGAAACTTTTTCGCAAAAATGGGAATCTCGGATTCTGTAATGTCACCTACCTTTAGGGAGAAGTCTCATGATCCAGGCTTAATTAATTGCAATGGCATGTGCTGTCGAACATCTGAGGCAACATTCTTTTTGAATACCGACGTTTGTGGTTGCCTTCTCTCCTTGTTACTACAGAAATGAAGGATTATTTAAATACTCAGATGAGAAGAAACGGTACTTCAGAAACCCTACGATGTTGGCAAAGGCTGCCATATCCTTTCCGGCAATTGTAAGAGGGAGTGATTTATTTTTTCTCTTTCATCGTCACCATCTGTAGTGCATAACAGTCAACTGATAACCTAGTAAATAACTTTCGCCCAGGCCAGACGAAATCATGTAGATTTTCAAGGAAACGCCATTACAGTTAAGACATTGGTTTATTGTTCATGGATCAATCTCGGATATTCTTAGCATTGAGCCACGTGCGCTGTACCGCATGCGCCTTGAGACAAGAGAGAGAGAGAGAGAGAGAGAGAGAGAGAGAGAGAGAGAGAGAGAGAGAGAGAGAGAATTTTATTTTAGAGTGAGGACAGACAAAAACATTTTCCTTATGAGCAATCATGATTTTATTGCCGTGCGAACAACGGCATCTGACGGTAGCAAAGGTCGTTTGGTTTTTCTGTTTTCGATAGATTTGTGGAGGTAAATACGTTTTGCGTTTTGGCAGATGCACCACTTGTAAAAACGTCATAAAACTGACATTTCAATCTTCTTTCCCACCTTTATCCCTACACTAAGGGGTTGGTTGCCTGATGCGCCTTTCCTTAAAACATCAGGCATGGTTTATTATTTGGCAAAGGGGTTTTTACGACCGCATGCCCTTGCTGTCATCGACCACAGTTATTGGCGGTGGGCCTCGCCTTTGGCTAAAAAGTCCACCTGCAAGGCAGCAGTTTCCACAGTTATTGGCAGTGGGCCTAGCCTTTTACTAAAATGTAAGACTGCCAAGCAGCAGTTTCCACAGTTATTGGTGGTGGGCCTTGCCTTTTACTGAAAAAAGTAAGACTGCAAGGCAGCAGTTTCCACAGTTATTGAAGGTGGGCCTAGCCTTTTACTGAAAAAAGAAAGACTGCAAGGCAGCAGTTTCCACAGTTATTGGCAGTGGGCCTAGCCTTTTACTAAAATGTAAGACTGCCAAGCAGCAGTTTCCACAGTTATTGGCGGTGGGCCTTGCCTTTTACTAAAAAAAGTAAGACTGCAAGGCAGCAGTTTCCACCGTTATTGATGGTGGGCCTTGCCTTTTACTGAAAAAAGAAAGACTGCAAGGCAGCGTTTCCACAGTTATTGGCGGTGGGCCTAGCCTTTTACTAAAAAGCAAGACTGCTAGGCAGCAGTTTTCACAGTTATTGGCGGTGGGCTTAGCCTTTTACTAAAAAGCAAGACTGCCAGGCAGCAGTTTCCACAGTTATTGGCGGTGGGCCTAGCCTTTTACTAAAAAGCAAAACTGCTAGGCAGCAGCTTCCACAGTTATTGGCGGTGGGCCTAACCTTTTACTAAAAAAAAGTAAGACTGCAAGGCAGCAGCTGTCCTTTTAGTCGCCTTTCACGGCACACAGGACCTACGGTGGTAGTATTATTACACCCCTACCGCAGGGTGGATAAAACTGACTTTTCAATGGTAGACCTTAAAGCGACTGTCTGGTGGCTTCATTTATTCGAAGATATTTATGGGGTAAAAGAGAAAGTAGAGTGTCATTATGATACCTTTTCACTAATCATCGCTGAATTGTAGCTGATATCGGTCTAGCCCTCACCGTTAGAGGCATGCGCCTCTTGGATAGAGCGGCGTTCTAATGAAAAAATAACAGCAATAACGCTGCTGAAATATTGACTTTGTCGTAAAAACTAATGAGAACCGAGCTTACATACGACTATACTCTGTTTTTTTTCCATCTGTCGCATGGTAACACTGCATCCCGGGCTTTAAATAGTTACGCTATGTGTAAGTTTTAGGTAAATAAAAGGATATCTGGGTACATTTGCAACTGAAAAGTGTTTTTAATAATTTACTGCATGCGAATTACACCGTTAATATTCGAAATAGGATATTATTTAAAGTCCGGGACGCAGTGTTACCATGCGCAAACACCACAGGCGGATGGACATGGAAAAAAACAGAGTATAGGAAATGTAACTCTTTGGATTAGAAAAAGCTACATGATGGAAATGAATAGGCACTTCCCTACTTCCGAGGCATTGATGAGCCATCTAGTTAATTAATGTATAATTTGTTTATGTTTCCTTAATGTCTCCACTAATTAATTCACTGATAATTCGGATGATCCGCTGCGGAACATATTAATATTAGCATATTGTAGCATGGTTTACTGATGTTGCCGTTTATTTACAGTTAATACGGAATTCATTCGTATAATGATTTTACTTTTGTCCAGCACGTCAGCGAGATATATATATATATATATATATATATATATATATATATATATATATATATATATATATGTATATATATATATATATACATATATATATATATATATATATATATATATATATATATATATATATATATATATATACACACACACACACGCATAAACACACGCCAGGCATGACGACGATGACGAATATTTATTCATATTGTATTCCGGTTTATTAGTTTCATTGATGATGAATGGCTTTTAATAGACCGTCCTTTCAACATGGCGGAGGTATGATAACGTGATTTTTTTATGATTTTAATCATATTCTTATCATCATCATTATCGTAATTACTTGGAATATTGCAAGGTTTTTATAATAATAATAATAATAATAATAATAATAATAATAATAATAATAAAAAAGTGGGTTCGCAGAAAGATGATCGCACATTGGGGAGATATTATAACGCGATATTTTTAAATGAATTTAATCATTCTTATTATCATCATTATCGTAATTACTTGGAATGTTGCAAGTTTTCATAATGATAATAATATTAATGATAATGATAAAAAAGTGGTGTTCGCAGAAAGATGATCGCACAAACACTTTCTAAAATGAGATTAACGCGTAAAGAGAATATATAGTATAATAAAATTAATAATGATGGCTACGACGGGCATCCCCGCATCATAGTCTGTTATAATTGAAACGGCTGAACCCTTACTTCCTAACAATGTAACTATATTGTGGATACGCGGGGCTGACCCAAAGCCAAACCTTGTTGTTGAACTGCCCGTGAAATTGGATGCATGGGCTTTCGTCGATACGTTCAATTATGACGTATATATATATATATATATATATATATAATATATAATATATATATATATATATATATATATATATTCGTGTGTTTATTATACATGTTTAATATTGTATATGCACACACACATATATACGAGTATATCTCATATAAAGCTAATGGTCGGACTATTTATATATGCCTGTATTGTATATGTATGTATATGTGTATGTTCGCTAAAGACGGCGAAACTACTGGACCGAATTGAGCCAAAGTCGGACCATATATGTAGATTTTATGGGGATCCGGCGAATTTTCCGACAACAATTCACCGACAACAATTTACCGACAACAGTTCATCGACAACAGTTCATCGACATGCTCAATTTATCGAATGCACAATTCACCGACAACAATTAATCTAAGATAAAAAAAGGAAAGATCATTAACAAGACTGTACCAGCCCCTTATAAAATAAAAGTTTGAATACTAAACTGGTAGTTATGAAATAACCGAGGCAGTAAATCACCAAATAAGGTTTTAATACTAAACAGGTAGTTTAGAAACAGCCGATGCACTAGAGTACCAAATTAGCTTGAGTTTCAAAATAATAACAGTGTGTTTTCTTACTTCAGTATGAAATATAAATGGTCTAGTTAACAAAGATTTTCACTACATAGCCCATCATGCCTCTCCATTTTATAGAATCCGAAAAAGGGAAGAAGAAGCTTGTTGTTCATGGCTATTTCTTTTATAATGACAAGGAGCGTGAAGATAAGATATACTGGAAATGTGACCAATATCACAAAATAAGGTGCAAAGCGCGAGTAACTACGTGTGACGGTAAAATTATAGCAGAAGTGACTGAGCATAATCATGTTTGTGATGCAGCCGAGAGTGAAGAACAAACAATTGTGGAAAACATACGTAAAAAAGCCAAATCTTCCACAGAAGCACCTCATGCACTAATATCAAACGAGCTTAAGAATTGCAGCTGCTTGTAGACAACAAGAAGTATCAGATTTGAGAATCATTGCCTGCCACCACTTCCATAGTGCCAAAGTGAATTGACTCTTACTAGCAAGTATACGAAAACTTTTCGAGGTGAAATTTTTAAAATTTTCGACTCTGGACCAACTGAAAATCGCATATTAATTTTTGCTACTTCACGTAACACTCATCTTCTAGCAAATAGTGATCATTGGTATGGGGACGGAACATTCAAAACCGTTCCATTGTTATTTTATCAGCTATATACATTCCATGGATTTCAAGAAAATAGAGCAATGCCGCTTGTCTATGCATTACTTCCAGATAAGTCAGAAGCATCTTACAATACGCTACTAGAGAAGATTAAGATCAATACACATTTTTCGTCTCCTTCCTCGATAACTATTGCTTTTGAACACGCAATGAAAAAGGCATGCAAAAAAGAATTCCCAAGCGTGGTATTAAAAGGATGCTTCTTCCATTTTTCTCAGTGTATCTTTCGTGCCATCCAGGCTAATGGACTGAAAAGAAGATATGAAGAGGATGCAGAATTTGCTCTAAATCTCCGTTATTTGCCCGCCATAGCATATGTGCCTGTTGATTCAGTAGTCAGTGCATTTGAATTGCTATGTGATGCTGATATCCTCCAGAGTGAAGCAGAAGCCGTAGTGGACTATTTTGAAGATACTTGGATAGGCCGTCCTGGCAGAAGAAACCGTCGTAGATCTCCCAAGTTTGAGCTCGAGATGTGGAATGTTTATGAATCTGCTTTACTATCCCTACCGAAGACAAATAATGTGGTAGAAGGCTGGCACCGAACTTTTGAAACACAAGTTGCTGGGCACCACCCTAATATATGGAAGTTTTTCGACTTCTTGAAGAAGGAGCAAAATTATAATGATGTAAAAGTTGACCAATTCTTAGCTGGTACTTCATCTCAACCATCAAGAAAGAAATACCGTGATTCTTCTGAAAGAATAAAACGGATTGTTGAAAAATACCCTTCATATATTAGGGCTTGTGCCTTGTATGATAAGGCGCCCTATGAGGTAATGTTAGACTTGCGATAATCTTACGCTAAGTCGGTTGGTATTGCACTTCCATCTTCAATGGAGTGTCTTGGGGTTTGTAGATCACTTACGAAGTCGGGATTATCTTCTTGTTTATGACGATGATGTGTTAAACTCATGGTGAGGAGGTTCTTGTAGAAAACACGAAGTATAAAAATATATATATTCTTCTGAAGTTTTACATGCTGAAGATCAGATATGATTGTACAAGTCTTCTAATAACGATAGCTTGATCGCTTCTGCCAATGATGATGGCTACTTCTGTTCTCTCTACATGATAAAGCTTAGGTAAAGAGATACAGGTCTTCTAATGACGATAGCTAACTCTGTTCTGCCCTGTTCTACATCTCTGTTACAAGTTATGAAGGAAGCAGATAGTAGCTCGAACATATGAACATACTATCAGATGACATAGTTACATACGAACACACAATCAAATGAGACACGCTACAGATCACGTAGGCCGTTTGAATTATAGGTCGCGGTAGTTGTCTCAAGCAGGGAGCTTGGACTAATGTTTATAAACAATTGAATGACTACAGGTGACGGCATGTTATCTTTAGCGTCTCTAGTCTGATCACATTCCTGCAAGCAATCTGGTTGACCTCTTTAGTTTTAGTCTTTTATATATATGGACTAACATTCCATATTTTTATTATGTAAACACTTACATTAGCTCGGTCAGCTACCAAAATCAACTACTGAATATTACTCAAACTTGACTTGCATTTGACTTATAGGAGTGTGATACAGACACTATGTGAATATATATATATATATAGGTAAATAAAAATTCATTATGTACATGAATTGATTCAAGTAATAAAATATAAAACAATGATATTGGTAAATAATAGTGATCACGTGATATATAATGATACAGTTTTTTCACTTCATCTCATTAAGATACATATGCTACAGAAAATACTAATGTACTCTGACAATCGCATAGAATGAAGATTAACATGATAAAAATCATATTTTAACTGATAAAAAATTTCATATATGAATTGATAAAATTATTAATGTTTATGCTGATTGATTCGTTGATTTTTATGCTAAATGTTATATATCTGATTCATTAATCAATATACTAACTCATATATAACTGCAGATATTGGTAAGATAAAAGGTAACAGATTGATCATAGGCTACCCGATTTGTTTATACATATGTATATGGATTCATGTAATTATGATTAATATATGTGCACTTTAAATAGATTCCTATTGCGTACACGCAAAGATATATTTAGATTCTGTTATTTATGATCATTTATATAATAGATTCCTATTGCGTACATGCAAAGATATATTTCGACTCTGTTATTTATGATCATTTATATATATGATACATGATACTTTATATATATAGGATACATGACCGAGGTTATACTACCACACATTTAACTAGCGTTCGAACAACTTTTCGTCCATTACACAGTTCCAGACAACCACCTATAGCCAAATGAAACGGCCTTTTTCAATGGTTAAAACAAGGGGAAAATTTGCCTGGGCGGGCCAAACGTTCTATTTTGCGCTCATACTTATTCTCTGCATCCTAAGCTACACGATTCCGTTCGCGATGAAAAAAAATCATCCCCAGCACGAGTCCTTCGCCAGCAAAGTAGAGTTGAATATCCTTCGGGTCGTAATTGTCGGAAGTATGTCCCCTTTGTAGTCGATTTCCGACAGTAGCGGGAGCGTTCCGCATTAAAACGAGATTAACGACGAGATACGGTGTCGGTCGAAGAAGTCCATGATGGTGCTTATTCCTTTCACATTGTAGGCGGTTGTTACTCGACTGCCGTCGTCCGCAGCGATGAACGATTTTTTTGAAGTTGCGATGTGAAACTCTCGTACTGCAGGATACTGTAACAGGTTCCATTAATCAGCCTGCAAGTGAAATTATACTTGTCACAAGGGCAAAGTAAATTCAGACGACATCCAAATACAGGGGAGGGGAGAGAGCCATTTAGACCAGACTTAACCCACATGAATTCGCTGATATTTTGGAATTCAAAAGAGTCCGCTGTACAAACTTTTTCATCCATGGCATTAACAATGAGTGAACCTATCCAGGTCTATGATGACTGTAAAAAAATATCCATAATTATAAAAAATAAACAGATATCAATACGAATCACAAAGAAAATTCGATATTACTGGTAGTAAATTACTAGACAAAGAAGTGGAAAACGGAGCTATTTGTAAGATTGCCAGGCAACATAAGAGTCAAAGAGAAGATTAATCATGATTCTGTATTTCTCTATGCTAACTGAAATTAAGTTGTGATAAAATCTGATCCTATGTGCCCCTAACAAAAGTTTCATATTCGATTTTCTCGCGCGCATCCTCTGCGGTTAATTTTTAAAACTTTATTAATAGGTAGGAGATGCAACGAAAAAAACCCACTATGTAACTAATTTCTAAATAAACTTTGGTTTTTTCAAGAAAATGTGACATTTTCCCATGAATGTGATTTACCTGGATTGTAATAAGCTAATGTTGCAAGTAAATAATCCATATCCATATCGTGATACTTCTAAATGTCTATGAGGTTCAGAAAAAATTAATTCATTTTGATGTTATAGAAATTCTATTTCCTTATTTTGTTTATTAATTTTAAAATGATTGCAAGTTGATTTGCGCATACCGATAGACCTTGTACCTAACGTCTGCCTTGCCCATGAGAAGTTCGGGCTAAGCATTCCTTTCTCCAGCAACCTGCTTTGCAAGCGCGAGATGAAGCCTGTGTAAGCAGATTATTGAGGTTAAAAGGAACAAATGCTGATACGGCAATGATGACGTCGTCACTTGGCAGGAGATTGCTCTCAGCCAGCTAAGAGTTATGTTACTTGCTGTAATAAATACGACTTTAGGATAAATTTATTGTCTTTTAATACTCGACCCACACGAAAAGAATGTCTGAAAAAAAACAGTACCAAAATTGAACAATATATTAGTTTCATGTTGGAAATCTGCATAATTGTAATTATGTTAAATTAAATATTCCTTATTCAAACTAATGAAAAAGGTTTCCATACAAATTCTATATATATTATTAGCCCTGTATAAGATTCATATAGGATTATTCCATAGATAACATTTTCACTTCTAGACTTCCTGACTTTAAAATCTCTTTTATTTTATTTTATTTATTTATTTATTTATTATTATTATTATTTTTTTTTTTTCATTGACTACGAATATAAATCACCGGGACAGACAATATGTCAGTAGGTTTTGGATATGTGTTTGAACTTTTAGCTTATTTGTCATTACTAAAGCGTTAAGTTAGAGTTCAAATCTTTACGCATATATATTTGGATATTTAATTAACCTATGGTTACGTTTTGCTTATTGATTTTATCGTGATTCCTTTTTTATTATAATTTGTAACCCTTCCGACTTCTTACGGAGTGTATTATATTGACTCCACTTGTATCCATATTTATTTTATTTTTTATATTTATTTATTTATATATTTCTTTTATATATATTTGATAAATTAATGGTTGGCTTGAATATGTGGAAAAGTGTTCTAGCGACGTACCGTATAAGGCTACTTGCGGTATCAAGATATGAATGATAAAGGTATTTAAAACCGCGAGAACCGCTATAATCCAGTTCGGATCCAATATCACGAGTTGTAACTCGTAAGACATTGACACTTCCTATTTAATTATCCGTTATTCTACCAAACCGATTGACTCTGGGTGATAAAATATATTATTGGTTTTCTTAATGGATAGGAATTCACACAACGCGTTATGGAGATTATTATTGATTTACACCACCCGAGTCACATTATCATGTGTTGAATTCCATGTTTACTGATTTAGCACTCATAAATATTCCTAACGCACTCAATTGGGCGGTGGTTTGTTTTTAGTCGCTATTAATTAATTCTATATAACGTGTCAAGGAACTATTAACACTAAGAAGTGTTTATTCCCTCTGTCAGACTCGTAATTCTGTTAATAATTCTACGTATATTCTTTCAAGGATTGATTTGGCACAGGATAGGCTCTTAAACTGACAGGTGTCTTAGTGTATCCCTTGTTTTCATGACACGTGTTACAATTAGTTATATGCTTTTTATATCTGTAAGCATCGTAGGCCAGTAAAACAGTGATTTGGCTTTCTGTGACATAGTAGGGAAACCTGGATGACGGAATGCAACCAGTTTATGACGATTGGTATGAAAGAGATTATTACTACTACCTGGTCGTTAGTCATCTGCTGTGTTCTTCGGGTTTTCCTCGTCACGGACCTACATATAATATTACATTTGATTACATTATTCTGATACACATACTTTAAATATACTTTTGCTTTAGGGTTTCTGCTCGAAGTGTTTATTGTTTGCTTAGCCGCTGACCCTGTTTCCGTTCGAACTGTTTATTGTTTGGTGTTTATTGCTGCTGACTCTGTTTCTGTTCGAAGTGTTTATTGTTTTGGATTATGTCTGTTGACTCTTGCTTTGTTCAGTTTGTAACAGTTCTGCGCTCCAACCCAGATATTCAATGCTCGCGATCTCTTGGGTTAAGGAATTTTCTTGTTTAGATACGGTTTTAACAATAGGCACGGATGTTTCTATATCTTTTAGTCCAATTAATGGTTCTTTGCAGTATGGTGCGGGATTGCGGGATAATGCGTCAGCTATGATAATTGCTTTCCCAGGTAGATATCTTATCTTGGCTCCAAAGACCTGAATGATCATTTGTCACCGAGTTCCTTTTGGACTGTGATTAAAGCCTTTGAAAAAACTCGGTAAAGGACTCATGTTCAGTAAGGACTTTATCAGGATAGCCATAGATTATGAACTTAAAATGTACTAGTGAGTTAAAGATACCTAGCCCTTCCTTGCTTATTACTGCATATTTACTTTCAGAGGGCTTTAGTTTACGTGAATAAAAAGCTATAGGGAAGAACTGTTTATCATATTACTGAAGTAGTACCCCTCTTTACCCCCTTGGTCTGAGGCGTCTGTTGCAAAAAAAAAAAAAATTCCTTATTTAAATCGGGGATTTTTTAAGTTAGGTGAGCTGCATTATTCCGCTTTTAGGATATCGAACGCCTGTTGATGCTTTTTAGACCATAATAAATCTACGCTCTTCTTCGTAAGATCTGTTAAAGGAGCTGTCATGATTGAAGAGTTACATATTTACATACGATTGTAATACCCACTACAGCGCCAAAGTGCTGTATCCCCCTTTTACGTTAATAGGTACCGGAAAGTTATGAATAGCCGACACCTTACCATGGACTACTTTAAGACCTTGACTAGACACATAAAACCTAGATAAACATGTTCGGTTTTTTAAAACTCACATTTAGATATTTTACTCTGAGATTATTTGTCTTTGTCTCTGTAGCACTAGCTCTAGTTTATGTGAATGTACTTCTAAGGTATTAGAAAAGATTACAAGATCATCCATATAGGCATGTAGGGTATCCCCTAAAAGTCTCCAAACACTATATTGTAATTGGGGTGCAACGTAAGCCGGAGGCATACGTAAAAATTGATAATGTCCCCTGAGTGTGCTGAAAACGGTGTATGAGGTACAATCACTTAGGTAATGGTATCTGGTAAAAGCATTTAAGTAAGTCCAAGTTGGTGAAAAAAATTTATTCTAACCTAACAGAGATAAGATGTCGTCGGTACATCGCACTGGAAACTATCGGGAGTCGTTTCCTTGTTTAAGCGACAGAAATCTACGCAGATACGCCAAGTCCGATCTTTTATGGCATGACGTTTGAGGGAAAAATTATATGGGCTTATTTGATTTCCTAATGGCTCCTATTACTAACATTTTTCAACTGCGTCATTTACCTCTATTTTGAAATTTCAGTGAGAGTCTATACGAAGGTACGTATATAGCTTTATGTTTGGCCTTAGACCGTATTTTGTGTTAAATTACATCCGTTTTTCTCCCAGAGATCACTCGCTAGTGGAGAAACTTCCTGGTATTCAGGTAAAAGATAAAAAAAATTTCTGCTGAATCACCTCTGCTTGAATGACTTTACGGATATTACTTTAGATAGATTATCAGAGAGATTCATCTACGACTGGTTGGGCGTGATTAAAAATTAGCAACAATAAAAAATGCGATATTTATAACTTCAGTATCCACGATATGTATACGTTTGTGGATCACTAGATTTAACTTGTTGCTGCTAGTCAACTGTGTCTAGGGCTTTGTTCGCGGAAATCGTTATATTTCAGTGTCGGGAAGGATTAAAATTTCAGATCCCAGCAAAGTCTTTTTACACGCACTAAGACATTCGAGGGTGCATGCTTCTCGAGATTTTGCGGGCAAACTACGACTGCGGTTGTGGGAGAATTCTGTTGGGTCATTTGAACAATGTTACGATTTATGAGACAAATGTATAGTTCCTTTATATAAGTTATTATTTGATTAACTGTCTCATTTTGTTCAAACGGATTTTAATATGTTTGAAGGTTTATAGGATTTTCCTTTGATAAACACGCCTTATTTTGCAGGATGTAAGATAATATATTGTATACCCCTAGATGGATCTTACAATTACACTACATACAGATCAATGTTTTTTATAACTATAGAGGTATCTGTAAGCGCTCGCTTATCCGGACTTCTCATTAGGGAAGTTCGAACAACAGACGGTGAGTCCGTAAATACAGGATATTACGTGTACTAAAGGAATAAACAAGATATTCTAATTTTTACGGCGCGTACAGTCGGGCTTTATCCACCACTACTTATAATAACTTACGTATTAAAAAAAAAAAAAAACGAAAACCTGCTCTGATTACTTTATACGGCCGTGTGTTTCATAGGAAAAATCCTTTTTAATTCAAAAAGATATTGGCATGTATGAACCAACATCGCTTTTCCCCACTCTGCTAGAGTCGCTTATTGTGTGGAATTTGCTATGCTTTGAACACTCGGCAGATTTAGCTAACCTTGACCGCTTGACTAGGTGACACAGTCACCGAGTTTGCTTGTTTGATTCTGAACGGGCTACTGTTTCTATTTCTTTTTGTAATAATTAGGATCCTTCTCTTTATTACCATCGGCAACGTATTGTGTGTTTTTAGCTTTATGTTGCTGGTTACGTATAAAGCAATGAATGACGAACTATTAGGAACTGAGCGATTACTATTAAGACAAGTTATCACTACTGCATTCAATATTAACTGTTTGTACTTCATTCTTTGCTAAAATTTGAAATAGTGAGGGATCCTGGTCAGCGCATTTAGCCTGATGAAAGTTTTTTACAGACATGTTATTCCTTGCAATCCAGCCATATTTTTAAAGTTAAGTTGAGTCATTGAGGTTCGATATTTTATATAACTCAAAAAACTCAAGGCTAAAACTGCGATCGGGACTTTGCAAAGGAGCATTTATTGTCATGGCCCGAAATAGTGTTACCTCTAATGTATCTAGATTTGCACGGGTGTTCCACTTGTTTTTGTGTGTTTTCTAATCACTACGGTGCTTAACGACCCTATCCATGCATCTGTATAAATACAGACGTCCACTGCGTAAACGCATATTCACTGTTTAATATGATTTGTTACGTAAGGGATTAATAATCACCCAAAATGATAAAATTAACATAGTATATGATTATGATATTTCAGTAGAACTTCTGGAAACAGACACTCAAAGATAAAAAACTCGCAGTAGCGAAATCTCAATGATGTAGATAATTTCTGTAAAAAAGTAAGATTAGGAATGTCTCGTAACTTCAGCCACAGGAATAACGAAATTCGACCTGCAAAGGAAACACTCAAAGTTACTCCAAATGAATAAAAAATTGTACTTAGCTTGCTTTTGTGGGAAGTCACGGTGTTCCGATAACGACACACGGCCTTGGTCCTCCTTCTCTATTTAGCGGATGACCTGGTTTGGCTTCAGTTTCCCCCGTGCGCGTTGTTTCGATGATTCGAGCCCTTGAAAGATCCGATGCTGCAGACGCGTTCGCTCACTAACGATGTTTTCTTGAATGATTCTAATGAGAGACGAAGCTTGCGTTGCCGTAGGAAAAAGACACGTCGGTTTTGTTTCTTGAAGTTATTCACTAAACGATGATACTAAGTTGCTTGAAGAATCTCTTGCTTTCGTCGTCGTTAAAGAGTTCTTGTTGTTTTCTGAAGTCGCTCACTAAACGATGATAATAAGTTGCTTGAAGAATCTGCTGCTTTCGTCGTCGTTGAAGAGTTCTTATATGATACTTCATTATTCTGATTTTTCTTCGGAGAAGTTGTAGAGTTCTTCTGGTCCACTGCCACCAATATTAGGGCTTGTGCCATGTATGATAAGGCGCCCTATGAGGTACTGTTAGACTTGCGATAATCTTACGCTAAGTCGGTTGGTATTGCACTTCCATCTTCAATGGAGTGTCTTGGGGTTTGTAGATCACTTACGAAGTCGGGATTATCTTCTTGTTTATGACGATGATGTGTTAAACTCATGGTGAGGAGGTTCTTGTAGAAAACACGAAGTATAAAAATATATATATTCTTCTGAAGTTTTACATGCTGAAGATCAGATATGATTGTACAAGTCTTCTAATAACGATAGCTTGATCGCTTCTGCCAATGATGATGGCTACTTCTGTTCTCTCTACATGATAAAGCTTAGGTAAAGAGATACAGGTCTTCTAATGACGATAGCTAACTCTGTTCTGCCCTGTTCTACATCTCTGTTACAAGTTATGAAGGAAGCAGATAGTAGCTCGAACATATGAACATACTATCAGATGACATAGTTACATACGAACACACAATCAAATGAAGACACGCTACAGATCACGTAGGCCGTTTGAATTATAGGTCGCGGTAGTTGTCTCAAGCAGGGAGCTTGGACTAATGTTTATAAACAATTGAATGACTACAGGTGACGGCATGTTATCTTTAGCGTCTCTAGTCTGATCACATTCCTGCAAGCAATCTGGTTGACCTCTTTAGTTTTAGTCTTTTATATATATGGACTAACATTCCATATTTTTATTATGTAAACACTTACACATATAGCGATGTCATTGATCATCTGCGGGCAATAGCTCATAATCTTGCTTTCTGATTTTAAATAAAACAATTTGTGGTTTTTTATACATCTATTTATTTCTCAAATATTTTGTTTCTTAAATATTTTGCCCATGACTGTACAGTTGCTTTATTTTAAACATGTTTAATAAATAAAAAAAAATCTACATTGTTTTCTAATATCCTAAATAAAGACTAGTAAGTAATTATTTCATATATCAAAGATAAAAGGTTAAAAGCCGAAACAACCAATAAGTAATGAAAGATTAACTAAGGCTGCAATCTGAATTTGTCACCAATTATAAGTCAATGAAAATATTTTATTTTCCACTTGCCCGATTGCATTTTGTTTAAGACCTTTTTCTTTTATTTTCTATCAATTGTTGTCGGTGAATTGTGCACTCGATAAACTGAGCATGTCGATGAACTGTTGTCGGTAAATTGTTGTCGGTGAATTGCTGTCGGTAAATTCGCCTAGCCTAGACCCAGATTTTATAGGGGATAGTTTATGTCGGTTGTCTGTTTGATCCGGATGTTCGGCCACGCTAACTTTATTATTATTCGTGGAGAAAAATGAAAGCATTATTGAGATAGAACTTTTCCAGATGATTCCAAATATGATATTACTCTTCTTCTACGACGAAAAATAAGGATAATATTAGGGGATGGTTTTTAACCGGGTGCTATTCTGATCCGAATATCCGGCCGGAGATCCGGCCATGCTAACTTCTTTAATATTAGTTGTAGAGAAAGAAATAAAACATTATTCCCATAGAATTTTTCACGGTGATTCCAAATATGCTCTTACGCTTTTTCTTCGATGAATAATAACGATGATATTACGGTTCAAACAATGCCGGCCTACGGTTGCTAGCTGGATATATATATATATATATATATATATATATATATATATATATATATATATATATATATATATATTGATATTGATATTGATATAAAGTACACGTTAATTTATTCGTTTAAA
Organism: Macrobrachium nipponense; assembly: GCF_015104395.2. NCBI lineage: Eukaryota > Metazoa > Arthropoda > Malacostraca > Decapoda > Palaemonidae > Macrobrachium > Macrobrachium nipponense. The sequence goes on along the minus strand of NC_061102.1, from coordinate 37,462,012 downwards.
AACATGCTAAAGAAAATAACGGCTACTAGTTTATTTTATCTACTATCATTTTCAGAAATCTTTTGTTAAGTAGATGTGCAGTTGTATGAATGGAAGGGTGTAATGGTATGAACTTACAAATTTTTTTGTTTTTTCAATATCATTCCGTAACACACGATAATTTATAACGTGTGAGGTTGCAAGATTGTTATGGGCTACTGAAAAGCAAGAGCCCGTGCCAGCACAAGGCTGGCATAAACTATCTACCTACTACGCGCACGAATCGTAACTCAACGTCGTAGACCTAAGCAGTGTTTACACACTACTTGCTTGCATGTCTTCTTTCTGTGTGTGTGTGTGTGTGTGTGTGTGTGTGGAGAGAGAGAGAGAGAGGCGGGGGTTGGGGGAAGGGACCGGGGGAGGGCGTGGGCCGGTAGTTAGGATTGGGCACTGATGAATTCCTCAATTTATAATGTACTTGTGATGTTTAATATGAAGACGCTGATTGTTTTTATATATTAGATCATACTAAGTAAGTAGAGGCCGCTTGAAGATATCATCATGTATTTATTAATATAATTTGTCGACTCCACATATAGAAATGGGTGCTATAATACTTTGATCCCCGAGGGGCTTAGTATTAACTTACTAGCAGATTGCACACCAACGCAACCAGTTGTATTGCGACTGACGCATTGGTTTCCTCAGAACCTCTCACATCGAAGCGACTGAAACTGACGTAGCGTGCAGCTGATCGCAGCGCAATTGGCTATGCTGAGAAGAGCTGTTTGTGCTTCCGAGCAAGATGGAATAAGATAAGGTGAGTTACCTAGAGGTCCCGTTTTCAACGCTCATGCTCTTGACGTCACCTGGAGACTTGGAGAGTTCAGCCAGGCGACACATAGGCGGGAAATATCCCGCGTTTTTTCACAGATGTTTATGTTTTCATTTGCGAGGACAGATTCATCAAAGTAATATGTGCTATATATGGGTGCTCCAATTCTTATAAGACCGATAGAACTGATGGAAGTGAAAAAATTAGATTTTACCGTTTCCCAAAAGATGCAGAACTATGTAAGAAGTGGGTGGATATATTATGCAAAAGAAGTGATGGTTTCAATGCCAAAACTGCACGAATTTGTTCCTCACATTTCCAACCCAATGATTTTGCCAGAAATCTTAGGCACGAATTGCTTAATTACTGCCCTAAGACTGCCCGAAATCTAAAAGAAGATGCCATACCGACACAAAATCTTTATAATAATGTTACTGTTGCTTTAGGTAACCCTGTCACTAATATCTCGTCACATTAGTTTGGTTTACTAGTCATATGTATGTTTCATGTAGCATTTTGCTCAACTAAGCGAACTGTATATGAATAGGGTCACTTAGAAAATTAAGAGATTATATGACTATATCAATTATATTTCTCATGCAAGTAAATCTTTAGCCACGATCGGAAGAATGTGTCTGAAGATCAGATGTAGAGAGAGAGAATTTTGCAAAAATGTTTTCGTGTGCTTAAATACTATTTCTTAAGCTTTAAATTATATTAGAAAGGTTTGGTTGCTTCGAAATACGTCCTGATATCATATGGATAAACTACGAAAAATGTATATATATATATATATATATATATATATATATATATATATATATATATATATATATATACAAATTACTGGAGCATGTGCGTTTATATTTTCATCAAATCGAAATGCCAGAGCGATGAAAAGGGATTTGACTTGATGAACCTGTGCATGGAATATGATATGGTAAAGAAAGGCAGAGATGCTTTCTCGAACAGTCCACGTCAAGTCGAAATACTTGATCAAATGATTGATTTTGCTAGTAATGCTAAAGTGAAAGGGAAAAAGTCTCCGTTCCATAACGGCGTTATTATTTCATGTAAATCAGTAAAAGGATTGTATAACATGTTGCATGAACTGTATGGATTAGAGTGCTTGTTGACAATTCGGCTATGTCAAGACACAGTCGAACATCTCTCTTCTTTCATACGGCAAATTGCTCATTGTCATGATCATCCGTCACCTTTGGAATTTTAATATAGACTACGGTTATTCATAGTGGGTAGAGACAATAGTTTAACCAATCAGGTCTTAATGTTTGTAATAATGATGAAGCTACATCTTGTGTCACTACAGAGTGCTTAAATGTAAGTAGTCCATCTCAAAGCTCAAATGTTGCTCCCAATGATCTAGATTCCGAGATATATATCTGTGCGTGTCTCATAAAGCAACTTCTACCTGTTAACAAAGAGACTGAGACTGAGGAAGATCAAGTAGAAAATTTAATAGAGATAGAACCTGAAGCACTGATAGGGAATGAGTCCTTAAGTTATTTGGGAGGGTTCGTAGCGTTTAAATTTAGAAATAAGTATACATCATTAGGCTCAGCTGATGTAGATGAAACAGACGAGGACTGGATATCATATGTAAAGAGAGAGGTATTATATAGGCCGCCAATCATTTTAGAAAAAATCTATAAGAAATGGAAGATTTATTCAAAATTTTCCATGGTGATGCTCTAAAACCAGGAGTCGGAGCCGTTTCAAATCTTATTCAAGGCCGCCAATATTCATGTTCCGGAGGAGGTCATGAACATTTTTATTAGATGTAGGCTTCATTTTAGAATAAAAATATTAAACTCTAAGAAGGAAAAATTTCGTAGTAAAGGTGTGAAAAAGATAAAAAATATTGTTCAGTAATATTGAAAATTTATTTGATTGAAGTGAGAGACAGAATGCAGAAATCCCATAGAAATGCTATAATTAGCTGAAAACAAATTGTTCAGTAATCTTGAAAAATCGCTTGATTGAAACGAGAGAGAGAGAGAGAGAGAGAGAGAGAGAGAGAGAGAGAGAGAGAGAGAGAGAGAGTTAATTGCAATAAGATTTCCAATGAAATGTTAAGAATAAAGCTTATATCATGCGTAAATTTTTATTTCCATTGATATTATATTTCCTATCATATGTATTTGTATTTTGGAAATATATCCATAAAGACATTAATATTAGCCTACTTTCCTAAATGCCATGTTAGGAATCCAAAATGAGGCATGAACAATAAGGCTGATGGTCAAGATCATAGCTACAGGACAGCGTCACATATACACTCAGGAGTCTCCAGGTGACGTCATAGAGCACAGCTGCGCTCCCGGCACCATGCGCGGTAACTCACCTTATCTTATTCCATCTTGCTTCCGAGTGCTAAGGCAATAGCTATTGTTGCAATAACGGGTGACGAGCAAATCAGGAACATTAAATTTGTAGCCTTAAAAATCTTGGGGCTCACCAACCGAACTAGTTTACTGAAGGTTTCTTTAGACATTCTACAAAATTCTTGAAATTTCTCCGGGTCCACATCCAGCTCTTGAGCAGTAACAAAACTCCGTTGAGCATTTTTTGTAAAATATGGGCAAAGCCAGATCTTCTCTTTTTCCTTCTGCTTATGTAACAAAGCAAAAGCACGTCCTCTTCGTTTGACGACATTCTTGAAACTAAAGCTCTGGTGCAGGGTTACCGCAAAGTCCGCACATCACCGAGAAATTATAGCTCCGCACCGGGATGTGTAGTGTTAATTTCCACTTCCTAGCATACTTATATCGAAACTTATTCGGTTGTAATCAGTTAAATCACTTCAACTAATGCAATTGCCTAATGCATATTTGCAGTTGTTTTCTCAAAATAAATAAGTAAATAAATAAATAAAATAAAAACTCATTAAACATGACTAAGTTTACAATAATGTAAGTCAGCCTTCACCCTGAGATTAATTCACAAATTAATTAAATTTTAATAACTATATGTATGTATATATATATATATATATATATATATATATATATATATAGATTATATATATATATATATATGAAATTACAAACGCAAATTGAAGATTGCTGGACCTAAAGAATGAATGCATTTTAATACATCACGTTTGGGTTACGTCATATGCTGTTGTCAAAATCAGTTCTTAATTGACAATCGCATGATCGTATTTGATATTGGCGCGTGAACACTCGAGACTAGTGAAAAAATATCATATATATCATATAATTTCAATCATTTTTCATTGATGAAAAAAAAGTTTTAAAAGCATAAATATATATGCGGACCTACAGCGCCGCACACGTGAGGAGTGCAGACCTCAGCTCTGCATTCAATGACTCCCCCTCGAATCTTCTCCGCACTTTTGGTCGTTTCTCCGCACTTTGGCAACACTGTGCCGGACCGACATAGTGTGAAAAGGTACATACATTAGAGATAATAGTCCACTGCTAGTCGCATGTTGGTCCGACATCGTGTCGCATTTACGTACGACAGTGTGAAAGGTCCTGAAGCAGTTGAACAAGTAACTAACGGAACATCCAATAGATGTTGCGCCGTCAGGCCAAGGAAGGAGGAGTGGGCAGCAGGTATTTTTCTTGAGCATAGAGTAAAGTATCCATAATCTATTAACGTTAATTAAGAGAGTGGTCGTAAACATTTTGTTGTTGACGAAACTGGGTTTAAGTGTAAAATGTGCATTTAAGGAAATATGCGAAATAAATATGAGACTAAAAAGTGCTTAGGAACTCAGTATTTATGAAATAGCATTTCCTATAGATCATTAAATCTTATATACTGACATGACTGTCCACGAGATCGATACAAAACTTTCACCAACAGTGTTAACAGTGATGATCTGTAAAGCAGCAAGCCACCTCTTTATATATATATATATATATATATATATATATATATATATATATATATATATGTATGTATATATATGAATATATATATATATATATATATATATATATATATATATATATACACACACACACACACACACACACACACATATATATATATATATATATATATATATATATATATATATATATATATATATATATATATATATATATACCTCAATAAGGTAAGTGAACTGAAAATTTTGCTAATTTGCTGATAGAGATGTATAGAGATGTTCTTATATATATATATATATATATATATATATATATATATATATTATATATATATATATATATATATATATATATAAAGGTTTTTTTGCCACGAAGGAAAAAATGAAAAAGCGAGATAGCCGAGTACTTTTCGGTCCTATTCGGACCCTTTACTGAGCAAAGGGTCCGAATAGGACCGAAAGTACTCGGCTATCTCGCTTTTTCATTTTTCCTTCGTGGCAAAAAAAACTTTATTTTTATACATAGCATCACGTTTTATATACTTCGTGATCAAGTTATTCACATATATATATATATATATATATATATTATATATATATATATATATATATATATATATATATATATATATATATATATATATATAAGAACATCTCTATCAGCAAATTAGCAAAATTTTCAGTTCACTTACTTTATTGAGGTAGCAACCATACACAGATACATGTCTATATACTTATACAATTCATGATTGGGCCAACCTCCATAAAGAAGGCGGGCGATATGAGCAATAACACTAAAAAATACGGCTATATATAATTTTCTTTATTTACTAAATGTTAGTAACTAAAACAACATGAAATATTAGGATACTTTCACCAATATAACAGGTTCATATTTGGTGGAAAAGAGAAAGACAGAACCACAGAATATAACAAGACAACGATAAGTAAGAGGAGAAAGACAGAGAGAGATAACTTATTAAGTTCTTTTTCTAAATTATGGTGTGAAGAAGCCTCGTGTTCTTATTTTCTTCCTAGCACCAGATCAGTTGCAAAATATCAGTTATTATCAATTTTACTATATTTTTTTTCGTAAGGATATTTTCATCCTTGTTTTCAAGATGCATTGTAATAGAAAATAGCTTAACTCAATTTCTGTGTTTCAAGAACCAAAGTAGTTTTCTAGTGCCGATGTAGTTATAGCTAATTCTAATGTGTAAAAGAGTTAATATGTTATTGTAGGAATTTAACTTTTCTCTCCTGTGAAGTCAACTGCCATAGTCCTTGCCGTTCCCTGACCATTTCCTGTCTTAGGGAGGGTGTTAGGAACCACTAGCTTCTACCTTTACATTGGCGAATTAAGTTGCCTAGTATATGGCCATTCGTAGACTGCAGCTTTTAGCTCCACTAATTCTATCAGGGCTTATTTCTTCTACCTTTTGGACCCCCTTTTAAATATTCCAAGCTTAGTTTCTTAACTGCTGTGCTCTTATTCTGTCTCAACTTTATTACCTTAATCTGTTTTCCTTCTTTTCTTGGAATGAAGCGCGTTTTGTAATTCCCTTTATTTCAAAATAACAAAATAAAAGTAGTGATATTTACAAAGCCTTCTATATTCAAAATTTAAGGCTTATTTCAGTTTGACTAAATGTTAAACTAAAAAAAACATCACATTTTTCCGACAATCTGGCAGATAACTTTGAACCAATATAACTTTTTTTCATTTAATTTTGAGATACTATAAATTTAACTTTTCACTTTAAACCTTTGAAATATGCATGGTCTTCCAAAACATTTGCATTAACTGGTAATCAAGTAAAAGGAACATAACAAAAAACACGTGAGCTAGCGTCAATATTTTATCATTAGTTATTAGTATGATAATATACAATGAGTAGGATGTCCAACCTCCATCTGCATCTGTGACCTCACACAGACGATCAGGTATGGAATCTACAGTTTATATCATGTAACAGAAGTGTGGGTTATGTATTTGATTTCCCTGGAACGTTTTTTGTTTACGCAGATATTTTTTTTTTCTTTATCAAGCACGCTTCTGCAATTCATTTTCTTAACCTTACAAGTCATGTCGTTTTCATTGTTGTATTTATTATTTGACGACATTATTGATTCTGTAATTGTTTTTAAATTGCAACAGTTTCTTTTCGTTACATCATTGAGAGGCACAGTATTTAGTTGTTGTCATTATGATCCGTATTAAACAGTATTAATTACATTTGTGTTCTAAGGATGCATTCACACCAAATGCGTCGCCTTATATAGAAATAGGGTTGTTTGGATTTTCTACTTTATTTCTATATTGGATTTCAATTTAGGAATCAGGTTATGCTCTAATAAAATTGTACTCCTTTATATCTGATTTTCACTTTTATATAGGACAAAATTGAGTATAATTAAATTTCGTTTGACCTTTTCTTTGTATCCATATGATATAAATTTAAAATCTTAAAACTTACCTATAGTGTTTGAAAATCATTATGGTTGAAAAGTTGATTATTATATATAATATATATTATTTCTCTTGATGTCTCGGCTAATTCATTTAGAATGATATCTTAGTTATTTTGTTAAATTCAATAAAAATAAAACGTAGCTTAAAAAAAATGGTCATTTTTTGCTCAGTTCCAATTGCCCGCCTGTAGTTAGTATTGTTGTTCTTGTAGACAAAAAGGTAAATAAAGGAAAATCCCTAAATATATTTTAATAGATAAGACGATAAGAGACCAAACAAAATAGATACTTACTGCAAAAAGATCCCGAGAGAGAGAGAGAGAGAGAGAGAGAGAGAGAGAAGAGAGAGAGAGAGAGAGAGAGAGAGAGAGAGAGAGAGAGAAAATTGCAGCAATTTATAAAACCTACAAGGCATGATTAAAAATCTTTCAGAATGTTTCTTGCTATATTTCGATAAATCGAAATATCTCTTGTAAAATATTGAAAATCAAGGAAAAAGCGAGAGATATAGAGGAGAGTATATGAAGTGGGTATTCCAGTTTGAAGAAAATGTGGCCTTACCTGGTCTTGGCAGCAGCTGTTGTGTGACGTTGTTGTGTAGATGTTGTTTGAAATACGGAGAGAAGTGTGACGCAAGGATAGTGATGTTGTTTATAGGCTGCCTATTGACTGGTGAGGTCCTCGTAATTCCTGATGATGGAGGTGAAGAGCCCAAGGAAATGGAATTGAAGGAGAGAATTTCGGCCTTGCGAGACACCATCCAGTACCAGAGAGAGCAGCAGGTGAACTTGGACAGGATAATTTTTGAGCTGCAACAGAGGCTTGACTACAATGAAGAGATTCAGGCGGCGGGCGGAAAGGAAGAAAGCACTCGTGTGATGCAGATAACTGAGGAGGTGTTGCAAGAACAGGCCTGGCAAGAAAGGGCCCACTTATTCGAAGGTGAGACGTTGTTTGTGAAGGAGAAAAGGATCAAGTGAAGATGGAAAAACAGCAGCTGGAAGACAAGATTGTCAAGACACAGAAGAAAATGAGCAGTTGATGGATTACACAAAGATGCCCTATGTGAGAGGATAAGGGAACCGACAGTGCAATTGCCAGAGGCAAACTGGCAGGTTGAGAGGCAAGAGAAACTGCTACGACAGAAGGAGAAGGACCTGCAGATATAGAGCGAAGAAGCGGCGCGGATTGCGAGGCTCGTCCAGGAACGAAAAGACGCGACCGAAAAGCGCTAATCGGACAGGAAAGACGCCGAGGTCAGGTTCGAGCTCCTGCAGAAGAAAGTGGAAGACCTTAGGAAGGAAAGGTGTGGACTCCATTGTGAAGTTGAGGTTGCAAAACTGAAGAGAAAGGAGCTGAGGTGCCTCCTAGAGGAAGGAAATCATGGCTTCAAGTGGCTGGATAGGAAGAGCGGTGTTCAGGGCGAACGGAACGACAGTTGGAAGATGAGGTTGGAGAGGTGCGAGGAGCGAAGGAGAAATTGGTTTGCCAGGTGAAGAAGCTGCCTGGGAATTAGAGATGCGTGGAGAAGGAGAAGTGGAAAATGAAGGAGCAGCTGTCCATGTTCAAGGAATGGAGCGACCAAGTCTAAGCTGGCCTTGTGAAGAGGGATCAGATGTGAAAAATTTGAGGAGGATGTTTGTTGTATGGAAAGTTTTTTTTTTTTTATTGAAATCAATAAAGTTTATCTAGAAAGTACGATTTTCATTTACACAATGAATTTTTTTTTTTTTTTTAGCAAATTTTGTTATTTAGATAATAATTGGAGTTTTAACTGGAATTGAAAGGACTTGTTTGATAAATGCATGTGTTAGAATTGATTTTAGTTTGGAATGGATTTTAAGAGTGAAGTGCAATACTTAATTTTATGATTGAGAAAAGTAAAGGTTTGTATTTGATGAAAAGTTTTGAAGTGTACTATATGGAAGGTTTGATGTTTATATGTAATAAGTTTGGTTTGTTAATGGTTGAAGGAAATGAAAGTTATCTGGAAATAAGTATAAAACGTTTTGTAAGAGTTTTATTGATTGGTGAAAGGGAAAGGAAAATGAAAGGATTGGTGGAGTGGCAAGATTGGAAGCAGAGGATAGAGAGAAGAATTGATTAGGGGAGGGGCAGGAGAAGGGAAACACTGAGAAAAGATTGGTGGAGTGCCAGGAGAAGCAGAGGATTAATGAGAAGATTCAGGGAGCGTCAGAAGAAGAAGCAGAGACTTCAGAGAAGATTTGTGGAGTGCAAGGATAAGAAGGAGAGGATTCAGAGAAGATTCTGGCATGCGAAGAGAAGAAGCAGAGGATTGAGAGAAGGCCCTGGAGAATTGAAAGGATTCAGTGGCATATTCTGGTTCTAAGGTTAAGCAGAGGTGTTACTCTCTATAGGGAGGGCGGGCAAAGCTCGCCACGGGTCCCGGGAACGGGCGGGCGAGGCCCGCCTGGCGTCCCGGGAACGGGCGGGCGAGGCCCGCCTGGCGTCCCGGGATGGGCAGGCGAGGGCCCGCCTGGCGTCCCGGGACGGGGGGCGAGGCCCGCCTGCGGTTCCCGGGAACGGGCGGGCGAGGCCCGCCTGGCCCCGTCCCCGGGAAACGGGCGGGTGAGGCCCGCCTGGCGTCCCGGGAAAGGGCGCGGGCGGACGGCCCGCCAGGCCGTCCGGGACAGGCGGGCGACGGCCCGCCAGGCGTCCGGAACGGGCGGGCGACGGCCCGCCAGGCGTCCCGGGACGGGTGGGCGGGGGGGAGGCAGGGCGCCCGGGATGGGCGGGCCCGGGACGGGAGGGCGAGGGCGGCCCCGAACGGGGGCGTCGACGGTGCGGGCGGGCCCGGCCCGCCGTCCCCGAACGGGGTGGCGGGTGCGACCGCCCGGCCCTCCAGGCGTCCCATGGGACGGGCGGGCGACGGCCCGCCAGGCCGTCCCGGGACGGGCGGGTCGACGGCCCGCCAGGCGTCCCGGGACGGGCAGGCTACGGCCCGCCAGCGTCCCGGGACGGCGGGCGACGGCCCGGGGCCAGGGCGTCCCCGGGACGGGCCCAGGGGGGCGACGGCCCGCCAGGCGTCCCGGGACGGGCGGGCGACGGCCCGCCCGGCGTCCCGGGACGGGGGCGGACGCCCGAGGTGGCTTTCCCGGGAACGGGCGGGCCGACGGCGCCTGGCGTCCCGGGCGGGCGGGCGACGGCCCGCCGGAGTCCCGGGACTGGCGGGCCGACAACCCCGGCGTGGCGTCCCGGGACGGGCTGCGACGGCAGGCTCCCGGGAACGGGCTGGGCGACGGCCCGCCAGCGTCCCGGGAACGGGCGGGCGAGCGGCCGGCAGGCGTCCCGGGAAACGGGCGGGCGACGGCCCTCGCCAGGCGGGTCCCGGACGGGCGGGCGACGGCCCGCAGGCGTCCCGGTTAACGGGCGGCGACGGCCCGCCTGGCGTCCCGGGACGGCGGCGACGGTCCCGCCAGGCGTCCCGGGACGGGGCGGGCGACGCCGCCAGGCGTCGAGGCGAACGTCCTGGGAAGGGTGCGACGGCCCGCCATGGCGTCCCGGGAACGGGCGGGATCCGACGGAACGGGCCAGGCCCGTCCCGGTAGGGCGGGCCCGAGGCCCGCCTGGCGCGACGGGGCCCGGGCGAGGCCCGCCTGGCCCGTCCCGGGAAACGGGCGGGCGAGGCGGCCGCCTGGGCGTCCCCGGGGACGTGGGCGGGCGGGCGAGGCCCGCCTTGGCGTCCCACGGTGGGAACGGCAGTGGCCGAGGGCGGGCTGGCGTCCCGGGACGGCCCGGGCGAGGCCCGTCGCCTTGGACGGGCGGGCCGACGGACGGGCGAGGCGCCTCCCGGCTAACCCGGGACGGGCGGGGCGACGGACCCGCCTGGCGTCCCGGGACGGGCGGGCGACCCGGCCTGCCAGGCGTCCCGGGAACGGGCGAGGCCCGCCTTGGGTGTACCCGGGGAACGGGCGGGCGAGGCCCGCCTGGCGTCCCGGAACGGCGGCGGGCGAAAGGCCCGGGCCTGGGCGTCCCGGGAACGGGGAGCGGCGAGGCCCCCTGGCCGTCCCGGACCGGGCGGGTCCCGGGAAGGGCCCGGCCACCTGGCGGGTCCCGGGAAACGGGCCAGGGCCGAGGCCCGCCTGGCGTCCCGGGAGGACGGGCGGGCGAGGCCCGCCTGGCGTGGCTCGGGAACGGGGGGGGGGGCGGGCGACCCGTACGAACGGGCCGGGGCCCGTGGCGTCCCGAACCGGGAGGGCGATGGCCCGCCAGGCGTCGGGAACGGCGGGCGACGGCCCGCCAGGCGTCCCGGAAAACGGGAGGGCGACGGCCCGCCAGGGGGCGTCCCGGGACGGGCGGCCGTCGCCCGCCTGGCGTCCCGGGACGGGCGGGCGACGGCCCGCCAGGCGTCCCGGGACGGGCGGGCGACGGCCCGCCAGGCGTCCCGGGAACGGGTGGGTGACGGCCCGCCAGGCGACGGCCCGCCAGGCGTCCCGGGACGGGCGGGCGACGGCCCGCCAGGCGTCCCGGACGGCGGGCGACGTCCCGCCAGGCGTCCGGGATAACGGGCGGGGCGACGGCCCGCCAGGCGTCCCTCCGGGACGGGCGGGCGACGGGCCCGCCAGGCGTCCCGGGACGGGCGGGCGAACGGCCCGCCAGGCGTCCCGGGAACCGGGAGGGCGACGGCCCGCCAGGCGTCCCGGGACGGGGCGGGCGGGACGGCCCGCCAGACGTCCCGGGAACCGGGCGGGCACGGCCCGCCAAGGGTCCCCGGGAAGGGGCGGGCGACGCCCGCAGGCGTAAAGGAACGGGCGGGCGGACGGGCGCAGGGGCCCAGGGAAACGGGCGGGCGACGGCCCGCCTGGCGTCGGGACGCGGACGGGCCCGCCAGGCGTCCCGGGACGGGCGGGCGGACGGCCCGCCAGGCGTCCCGGGACGGCGGGGCGAGGTCCCGCCAGCCGCCCGGGACGGGCGGGCGGACGGCCCGCCAGGGTCCCGGGACGGCGCGGGACGGCCCGCCAGGCGTCCCGGGACGGGCGGGCGACGGCCCGCCAGGCGTCCCGGGACGGGGGGCGGGACGGGGCCCGCCCCAGGCGTCCCGGGACGGGCGGGCGACGGCCCGCCAGGCGTCCCGGGACGGGCGGGCGACGGCCCGCCAGGCGTCCCGGGACGGGCTTGGGCGCGGACGGCAAGCGGGGCCCGACGGGGCCCGGGCGACGGCCCGCCAGGCGTCCCGGGACGGGTGGGCGGGCGACGGCCCGCCTGCGTCCCGGGACGGTTGGGCGGGACGGGCACGCCAGGCGTCGGGACGGGCGGGCGACGGGCCCGCCAGGCGTCCCGGGACGGGGCGGCTACGGCCCGCTGGGTCCCGGGACGGGCGGGCACCCGCCCGAGGGTCCCGGACGGCGCGGGGGGGCCGACGGCCCGCCTGGCGTCCCGGGACGCGCGGGTGGCAAGGGCCCTGCCTGGACGTCCCGGGAGGCGCGGGCGACGGCCCGCCAGGCGGTCCGGGACGGGCGGGCGACGGCCCGCCAGGCAGTCCCGGGACGGTGCGGGCGACGGCCCGCCAGGCGTCCCGGGACGGGCGACGGCCGGGCGGCGGCCGGGAGGGCGGGTCCCGGGACGGCCCAGCCTGGGCGGCGGGGCGACGGGCCCGCAGCGTCCCCGGGACGGGCGGGAGGACTGGTCCCGCAGCGTCCCGGGGAATGGGGGGGCGGGGACGGCCCACCGGCCGTCCCCGGGACGGGCGGGGCGACGGCCCGCCTGGGGTCCCGGGAACGCGGGCGAGGGCCCGCCTGGCGGGTCCCGGGACGGCTGCGGGCGACGGCCCGCCTGGCGTCCGGGACGGGCGGGCGACGGCCCCGCCTGGCGTCCCGGGACGGGTCGGACGACGGCCCGCCAAGGTGCGTCCCGGGACGGGCGGGCGACGGACGGCCTGGCAGTCCGGGATAACGGCGTGGCGTCGGCCCGACGGGGTCCCAATTTACTTTTTTTTTTTCGACGCCCGCCTGGCGGGTCGGGAGGGCGGGCGACGGGCCGCCTGGCGTCCGGGACGGGTAGCGGGCGACGGCCCGCCTGGCGGGACGGGACGCGCCGCTACGGGCGCCTGGCGTCCCGGGAGGAAAGGCGGCGACGGCCCGCCAGGCGTCCGGGACGGTCGGGCGTGGGGCCCGGCCAGGGTCCCGGACCGGGGCGGGAAGACGGCCCGCCAGGTGCGTCCCGGGACGGGCGGGCGACGGGCCCGCCTGGCGTCCCGGGACGGGCGGGCGACGGGGCCCGCCAGGCGTCCGGGAGGGAAGGGGACGGCGCCAGGCGACCCGGGACGGCTGGGGACGGCCCCAGGGCGTCCCGGGACGGGCGCGGGACGGGCCCGCCAGGGGTCCCGGAACGGGCGGGCTACGGCCCGCGGCGTCCCGGGAAGGGAGGGGGGCGCCGGCCCGCCAGGCGTTCCGGGAAACGGGCGGGCGACGGACCGCCAGGTCCCGGGAACGGGTCTGGGGCGGGATGGCGCCCAGGCGGGTCGGGGACTGGGACGGTGCTGGGAGGGCGCCAGGGTCGGGACGGGCGGGCGACGGCCCGCTGGGACGTCCCGGGGAGGGCGGGCGACTTTTTAGGCCCGCCCAGGCGTCCCGGGACGGGCAAGGGAGGACGGACGGCAGGCGTCCCGGGACAGGGCCTACGGGGGACGGGGCCCGCCTGGGAGGTACACGGGAGGAAACGGGGCGGGCTACGGGGCCCCCGTTCTGGGTCACGGGCCCCCGGAGGCGTCCCGGGACGGCCAGGGCCCTGGCGTTCCCGGGGTGGACGCCGCCCGGGCCGGACCCCGTGCCCTGGGTCGGGCGTCCAGGGGTACGGGTGCGGGCGACGGGCCCGGGCGGGCCTGGCGTCCCGGGACTGGGCGGGCGGGACGGCCCCGCCAGGCGGGTCCCGGGCGGGCGGGAGGACGGCCCGGCCAGGGCGGGTCCCGGGACGCCCGGGCGGACGGTCCCGGCCCAGGGCGGGTCGGGACGCGGCGAGGGTCCCCGCCAGGGTCCCGACGGGCGGGAGGCGGCCGGCCAGGCGGTCCCGGGACGGGTTCGGGAGACGGCCGCCCCGGCCAGGGCGGGTCCCGAGGACGGGCGGCGGGGGCGGGAACGGTTCCCGGGCCAGGTCCCGGGACGGGCGGGCGACGGGCCACCGGCCTGGCGTACAGGACGGGCGGGCCGGGACGGCCAGCCAGGCGTCGCGACGGGCGGGAGACGGCCCGCCTGGCGTCCCAGGGACGGTGCGGGCGGCGGACGCTCCGGGCTGCCGTCCCGGGACGGGCGGGCGACGGCCCGCCTGGCGTCCCACGGGGAGGTGGCGGGCCCGGGACGGGGGGGCGCGGCCCGTCCCGGCAGGGCGGGCGCGGGACGGCCCGCCTGGCGTCCCGGACGGCCGGGCGACGGCCCGCCAGGAGTCCCGGAGGCGGGCGACGGCCCGCCAGGCGTTCCCCGGAACGGGCGGGCGACGGGCCCGCCGGCGTCCCGGGACGGGCGGGCGATCGGCCAGGCCTGGCGTCCCGGGAGGCGGGCGAAGCCCGCCTTGGCGTCCCGGGTTGGGGACGGCTGGGCTGGGGCGACGGCCCGCCAGGCGTCCCGGGACGGGCGGGCGACGGCCCGCCAGCGTCCCGGACTGCGGGACGGCCCGCTGGCTCCCGGGACGGGGCGGGGCTACTGCCCGCTGGCGTCCCGGACGGGCGGGCGACGGACCCGCCTGGCGTCCCGGGACCGCGGCGACGGCCTGCTGGCGTCCCGGGACGGGCGGGCGCGGCCCGCCTGGCTCCCGGGAACGGGCGGGCGACGGCCCGCCAGGCGTCCCGGGACGGGCGGGAGACGGCCCGCCAGGCGTCCCGGGACGGGCGGGCGACGTCCCGCCAGGCGTCCCCGGACGGGCGGGCGACGGCCCGCCAGGCGTCCCGGGACGGGCGGGAGACGGCCCGCCAGGCTCCCTGACGGGCGGGCGACGGCCCGCCAGGCGTCCCCGGGACGGGCGGGCGACGGCCCGCCAGGCGTCCCGGAAACGGGGCGGGCGACCGGCCCGCCGGCTCCCGGACGGGCGGCGACGGCCCCCTGGCGTCCCCGGGACGGGCGGGCACCGGCCCGCCAGGCTCCCGGACCCGGGCCGGGCGACGGCCCGCCAGGCGATCCCGTGACGGGCGGGCGACGGCCCCCAGGCTCCCGGGACGGGCGGGCGACGGCCCGCCTGGCGTCCCGGGACGGGCGGCGACGGCCCCCAGCGTCCCGGACGGGCGGGCGACGGCCCGCCGGCGTCCCGGGACGGGCGGCGACGGCCCGCCAGGGCGTCCCGGGAACGGGCGGCGACGGCCCGCCAGGCGTCCCGGGACGGCGGGGCGACGGCCCGCCAGCGTGCCCGGGACGGGCGGGCGACGGCCCGCCAGGCGTCCCGGGACGGGCGGCGACGGCCCGCCAGGCGTCCCGGGACGGGCGGGCGACGGCCCGCCTGGCGTCCGGGCGGTCGGGCGACGCGCGCCAGGCGTCCCGGGACGGGCGGCGACGGCCCGCCAGGCGTCCCGGACGGGCGGGCGACGGCCCCCGCCGGCGTCCCGGGAACGGGCGGGCGAGGCCCGCCTGGCGTCCCGGGATCGGGCGGGGCTCGGCCCGTCTGGCGTCCCGGGACGGCGTGCGACGGCCCCCTGCTCCCGGGACGCGCGGGGACGACGGCCTGCCTGGCGTCTCGGGACGGGCGGTCGACGGCCCGCCTGCGTCCCAGGACGGCGGGCGACGGCCCGCCAGGCGTCCCGTTACGGCGGGAGTACGGCCCGCCAGGCTCCCCGTGACGGGCGGGCGACGGCTCCGCCAGGCGTCCCCGGGACGGCGGCGACGCCCGCCAGGCGTCCCGGGACGGGCGGGCGACGCCCGCCAGGCGTCCGGGACGTCGGCGACGGGCGGGGCCGACGGCCCGCCTGCGTCCCCGGTGGGACGGTCGTGGCTGGACGGCCCGCCTTGGGCGTCCCGTCCCGGGTACGGGCCCGGCGACGGCCCCCGCGGCCGTCCCGGGACGGGGCTGGGCGCCGGCCCTCCTGGCGTTCCCGGGACGGGCGGGCGACGGCCCGCCTGGCGTCCCCCGGGACGGGCGGGCGACGGCCCGCCTGGCGTCCCGGGACGGGCGGGCGACGGCCCGCCTGGCGTCCCGGGACGGGCGGGCGACGGCCCGCCAGGCGTCCCGGGACGGGCGGGCGACGGCCCGCCAGGCGTCCCGGGACGGGCGGGCGATGGCCCAATCAGAATGAACGCACAAAGTTGAAACGAACGCGCCAAGGTATACAATGAACGAAGTATACAAAACACATGTAAAATAACTTTCAAATGTGACTTTTTTTAAGATCGTCTGCATGATGGAAGCCTAATAAGAAATACTAATTCAAACAAAATCATTTCGAGCTCCTGTGGTCTCATTATTCGTTCGTTAATAGGTTGTTACAACGAGAAAGCAATTTCCCAGAAACGAAGTCTCTTTACCGAACTTTAACTTGTGTCTTTAGTGTAAATTGTAAATTACTTTATATTACTTTGAAAATGTGCATAAAGTACAGGCAGTCGTACGTTCAATCTAACAATAACAACAGACTTTTCAAGAATATTTTTACGAGCAATCAGCACAGTTCATCAATAAATGGAGCAGCTAAAATTGTTTTTAGTAGTTCCGGCACTAAACATCTCTACCCATCTCCATGGATTAGATAAGCCATACATGGTACTGTCGCGCACAATAGTTCGTTCCCTCTGCTGCTGAATGGGGCCCTTTCACACTATGCGATTCTAGTCGCACCAAGATACGATTGCGGTTCCGGATCTAAATGCGACACAAAATTGCGCAAATCGTACATTTGTCCGACTGCCGCACAAAGTGACCCAATTTTTGACAAGCGCTTGCAGTCTGCTCTCAGCCTGTGGTGGTGACTACATATACAGGAAGAGAAAATTGTCTTTATTTATTACATTTGAGAAAAAAGAAGAGAAAACCTAGAATTCACTCGGTACACCCTTTGAATACACAAAGGCACTTGTACGGTGCATTTGTCACAATTTTCGAGGAGCTGAAGAGAGATAATGATAAATTTTGCAATTACTTCAGAATGTCTAAAACAACCTTTGAGGAACTCTTGTCACATCTGCATGACCAGTCGCTAAAAGAAATACGACATTCAGAGATGATATTTCGCCAGCACAACAACTGGCAGTTACCATCAAGTAAGAGGAAATAATATGGACCTTTCCTTGTAAATTTGCTTTTCCATATAGAAATTAAAAAGGAGAAATGAAAACAACTAGTGTTAGCTGAAACATCTCTATTTATCAAAAGTATAAACTGATATATCTATATAAAAACAAATCTTTTACTTTGATATAAAAAAAATCCATATCTCTGTTTCATTAATTAATGTAAGTAAAACGTAAGTGTTAACTATAAAAACTTCTAAAAAAATCATATATATCGAAATCAAAAGCTTTTAGTCCTCTTTTATATCAATAATCTGCCGATAACCTTCTAATAATTTCAGTATCAAAACGTAAATGTAACCTTAATGAAAAAAACAGCAAATCATTTAGTAAATCATTTCTCAGTAGTTTATACTTAAGCAATCCATACCTGTAGTTCTTTCTTATTTACGAATAACACTATTGTTATTATTATTGTATGGTGTTTTTTCGTTGCATGGAACAAGTGGTTATTCAGCAACGGGAATAACACTATTTATATCCCTCAAATGTTTTCAATACCCAATGCACCCGATCACCAGAAGCAGTGGAACTGTGGAAGTCTACTGCTGTCGCACTTATATGCAGGAAACAATCGCATAGTGTGAAGACACGTATTGAAGGCAATGGCCAACTGCAATCGCGTCTGGGTGCAGCACCGGACATGGCCAGTGGGGCCTGTCGTCTGTAATGCGATGCCGGAGTCCCAGGGTTACCGCAAAGTCCGCACATCACCGAGAAATTATAGCTCCGCACCGGGATGTGTAGTGTTAATTTCCACTTCCTAGCATACTTATATCGAAACTTATTCGGTTATAATCAGTTAAATCACTTCAACTAATGCAATTGCCTAATGCATATTTGCCGTTGTTTTCTCAAAATAAATAAATAAATAAATAAAATAAACACTCATTAAACATGACTAAGTTTACAATAATGTAAGTCAGGCTTCACCCTAAGATTAATTCACAAATTAATTAAATTTTACTAAACTATATATGTATTATATATATATATATATATATATATATATATATATATATATATATATATATATATATATATAAAATTACAAACGCAAATTGAAGATTGCTGGACCTAAAGAATGAATGCATTTTAAAACATCACGTTTGGGTTACGTCATATGCTGTTGTCAAAATCAGTTCTTAATTGACAATCGCATGATCGTATTTGATAATGGCGCGTGAACACTCGAGACTAGTGAAAATGGTTAATTTTTCAAAAATATTAGTACTTTCAAAAATATCATATAATTTCAATCATTTTTCATTGATGGAAAAATTTTTTTAAAAGCATAAATATATGTGCGGACCTACAGCGCCGCATACATGAGGAGTGCAGACCTCAGCTCTGCATTCAATGACTCCCCCTCGAATCTTCTCTGCACTATTGGTCGTTTCTCCGCACTTTGGCAACACTGCTCTGGTGGCACGACCTGAACCTGAAGGCGACCGATCGTATGCGACAAGTTACGTGTGATAGGTTTCATGCAACTGGTTGCTTGTGTAACAGTTCGATCTGCAGTTACACCGCGTCCCAAGGAGCTTCCTCATGTTCAGTGCTAGCACATCGGAGTAGGCGGATACATACCCGGTTATTATCAACTTATGTACCACTGTTACCTAGTTTCTATATTTATCAAGTCCCCCCAAAACAAAGTGAACATTATACTTCATTTTAAAAGGTTTATAGAATTATGTTTCATGTGGAACTAAAGGTTACGCGATGACAATGTTTTAGCGTTTTAAGATATCAATCGTAATTCAGTAATGTTTAACGGCTATATCATGCTTTCCAAGGAGAAACGGCTATGCAAGGGATTTTTTCTTACTATAATGAGACTGATTACCGTATGCTAGACAGCCCTCGTATTAAAAAATCAAAGGTAGTAACCTACGCCACACTAATATTAGCCTATGGGTACTTTCCTTTGTTCAGATGGTCTCATATGGATTGCATTTTAGAAATTCTGGATGGAATCTAATTATAAGGCAAATGTAGTAATTGAATTAGTAAGAAAACACATTTCTGGGAAAAAATCATTGCAATATTTATGAATGTTCAACATCAAATACCTATTATTAGCAGATGATTACGAAATACCTTTGTTTCCGTTTCTAATTTGTGCAGAATTACCGTATTTGACGGCATATAAGACGCACCCTCATTTCAGCAGGTCAGATTCAGGAAAAAAAGTTTTTGGTGCATTTAAGCATATATTCTTGAAAACAGTCTAGCTGTACATTACACAAGAAGGGACATAGCTGTATAAAATCAATTTGGCAGTACAGGCAAGCAATAAGCATGTGCAAGACATCTCAAAAGCAGGAAATAATAATAATAATAATAATAATAATAATAATAATAATAATAATAATAATAATAATAATAAAAGCAATTTGGCAGTATAGACAAGCAATAAGCATACACAAGACATCTCAAGAGCAAGAAATAAGCAAGCTGTTAGTTTAGGCATGCAAAGCAATCCCAATAATAGCAAAACATTGGACACGAAAATAAAGCCAGCAGTTTCATTCATCACCAACAGATAGCATTACCGGTAAGTCAGAGCGCCGATCAGCTGATGTTTATAAACGCAAGTCACAGCATTCAGATTAGATT
>NC_061102.1:37401998-37431998 GCF_015104395.2 Macrobrachium nipponense | reverse complement strand
AAAGCCATCTCTTTCTCTGTCAAAGAGCAGGATTGTCCTTTCATGTTCCCCAAACCGAGCCAGGTACAAATTCACTCCCCTAAAAACATTCTCTTATCCTCTCATTCAATTTTATTCCTATATATCACATAAACACGCTCACTATTATCACTTTGTTTCCTCATGCCACACTCAATCTTGCCCATACCGTCCCTGAACTACCACATTTACATTCTGTTACCCGTCGTGGAAGTCTTTGTAACACTTCAAGAGGAACGCACTCCTAGTTCTAACTCATTGCAGCTATCCCAGACCTCATTACCTTTTGCCCTTGCCAATCCTGTGGTCAGTGGCCATTCACCTTTGTCTCATTATGTGCCAAAAGGCTAAGCTTTCTCCTCTGAACTAAATCAGTTATCAAGTAATCACTCTCCTCCGCTGGACTTCCACTCACATACAAAAGCCGAAAACTTAAGTGTTTTATTCCTGTTTTAATTATTTTTTTTTAAAGTTCAGTAAGGGGTATAGCTCTGCCCACCTCAATTCCGGCCTTGTGATGACTTTCGCACCCAGGAGAATAGTGACGATGCTATTGTTTTCTCTTTGTGGTAGGCCCCTGGAGTAAAAACGTTGATTGCCATTTGCCTCAGGAGGAGAGGCTCATCTGCCATTTAAGGACAGGCTCATCTGCCTTTAAGGACAGGCTCATCTCATTTAAGGACATTTATTCTCAACAAAGGCTCTCTCTCTCTCTCTCTCTCTCTCTCTCGTCTCTTCCTCTCTCTCTCTCTCTCTCTCTTTATATATATATATATATATATATATATTATATATATATATATTATATATAATATAACACAGCAATAGGAGCCCTATTTTTTTTAAATACCAACATTCTAAAGATGGTAGTAAACCTCAGATGAAATTCCTTATTTAATGTTCCATGTGTAGGTGATTGACAGAAAATAGTTTTGTTAATGTTAGTTTTCCTTCCAGCCTTTTATGTGGCCTTTGTGGACTGGGTTCTGTATTTTTTTTTTTTTTTTTTTTTTTTTTGTTTTGTAATGAAAGGCGTTATCTGACAGGTTGAATAAATGTCTTAATGGTGGTAGCACATTATGACGTTAAGTTCCATTCTTTGAAAGCGGGGACTATGCCTCGTTTATTATTTCTGTCTCCTTTGTCATTCTTTTTTTTAATTTAAATTTTTTTTATTACTGGACTTGATACAGATATTAGGCTGCCTCTCCCGTCTTCCTCTAATGATAAACTGTACAGTCGGTGGTTGTGAATTTCACAATAAAATTTACAAATCTAGCAAAATGCACATTTGGAAATGTGGTAAACTGTTGACTTATGTGTGAAGAAAGAAATGCGAATAGGTCGGAAATCACAAGCACATCCCTTTTCTCCTCTGCAAGTGAAGGCCAGTAACACAGCCAGAAACAAAAGGTTATTTATTTCTGACCGTTTCAGGAGAAGATTTGGAGCGAGTGTTGCCACTGTAGAGATGTTTTGTCGTCTTATATTAAGCCACTAAACAAAGACCTGGAGATCATCACGAAATCAGGATCCATAAGCCTGAACTAATTTCAGGTCGCGACCTTCGATTTGATTGTAGCTTAATGTGAATTCAGAAAAAAATAGATATTCTCAAATTACTTTACTCTGCTTTGAATGGGCCTTCTTGATATTGATGAGATTATTTAAATACAAAAGGTCATGTCTCGCGATCAGTCTTGCTTAGTCGTTTTATTTGACGTTAGGATTATTTTCAGTTATTATAAGATGTAATGCAAATGCTTACAACCGGTTTTTCTCAAATATTAAAAATATTGAATAACGAAAGAATCGGTATCTTCCAATGTGCGGGTATTAATATATTTATGTCCATATCTGCGGATGATAGGAATGCAGGGATAAAATGAGTATTCGTAAGTAGCATTTGTGTGCAAGTTTGGAATTCTGTTTCTGCCTTCTGTTTTATTAGTAGGAAGTGATTGACTGCCTGATGAATTGTTCTTATATGTAGATATATATATATATATATATATATATATATATATATATACTATATATATATATATATATATATATATATATATATATATATATATATATATATATATATATACATATACACACACACACACACACACACACATATATATATATGTATATATATTATAGCTAAACAAATTTATTAAAATTTAAAGCTTTGGTTTCATTTGTAGAATTAATATACGTTCTTGATTAATGCACAATCAAGAAAAAAAGGTTTTGTAAGTATCATCTACTTTAAATTCGATTTACAATACAAGACGGTTTGGTAAGAACGATGTAATTTAGGTTGTTTTAATGTTAATTCTAGAAAGCATTTCATGTCCCTTGATTTTTCATTCATGAATATCTTTTCAAAATATTCCATGAAAATTTGGTTGAGAGTAACTGAACTTACTCGTGGTAATGAAAGTTTGATGAATTTTTTAACCTGTGTTCATAGCGATAAGTAGTTATGAATTTCAAGGTACGCTTTTAGCAAACGTGAAAATTCTACTTCGATACTGAAGTTTAGTCACGTGACATAATATATTTGCGTTATTTTAAGTCCGTCGCTGTCTTGAAAAATTTGATGTCAGGAATGAAAAGATTCCTGGTAAGGGAAAGAGCAGTTATTCTAGCCATTAGATTATATAAATAAATAAATAAAAGAAAAACAAGTAAGTTACGCTGAAAATTACAGACATAAATGGATTGCTCGCCTTAGGAGGTGCCAGAAGGCTGCAGAAAAAAAAAACTTACTGATATTTTTAGATATATCATATTTAGAACTTTTCACCTCTTTTCTATAGCTTGCAAATATGTTATTCATTACATCTTCGTCCTTACGAAGCATTTAGATAAAACCTACGTAGTATCTATGTACCAAAGAATGACGTAATCACGCCGGTCTCCTGTATGAATAAACCTGCAATAAATGAATCCCGTAGGCATAGGGGGTTAATGCCGTCAGTGCATATTACGAGATGCACTGTAGGCATTACGAAAGGTTCTTTGCAACGTCACTTCGGCCCCTAGTTGCAACCCCTTTCGTTCCTTATATTACTGTACCTCAGTTCATATTGTCTTTCTTCCATCTTGCTATCCACCCTCTCTCTCCAAACGACTATTTCATAGCGAAACAGCTTTGAGGTTTCCCTCCTGCTACTCCTTTAGTCATCTTTTACCCTCAAATTTCCTTTCAGCGCTTAATGCCCTCATAGGTCCCAGCGCTTGACCTTCGTCCTAAATTCTATATTCCATTACATTATCCGCGATAAATTGAACCCCATTTAGCTCTCAAGTAGATCCTGATTTGAAAAATTAGAGGAAGTTCTGCTAGATGTTGCCTTGGGAGATCAAGCGTTTTAGATACCCTGATTTTTACACGTTTAACCACTTGGGAAACACGTTACGTAGGTCGCCGTTGAGATACGGTCATTTGATATGCAATTAGGCGCCCTCACATGTGTTGTACCCTGCATGAAATGGAAATGTGTATTTTCCTGTGTACAGAGCGCGTTCACACACTCGTTTGAACTTATTTTCATTTGGTTAAATACGTGTAAGTTTGACTATGGTATGCGAGATAGCTCCAAGGCTTATCTGGTACAGAACAACATAAGAAAGTTGAGTCTTATAGTTCCTCTTGCAATGACTTATAAATTGCTTTATTTCCAACTTTGTAAAAGCGATAATTAGCTTAGAGCCCATTAAGTTTGAATTTATTATAGTAAGTAGTAGTAACATTCTATGGTAATTATATATATATATTATATATATATATAATATATATATCATATATATATATATATATATATGATATATATATATAGTATATATATATGTATATATATGACAGTCCAGTTGTAAACCTTGATGTCTAAATTTATTTATCTTCATCGTGTATATTAGTAAAACTTTTTGAACAATCTGCCGAAAGCAACTCTATTCAGGATTTGTAAGGAAGAGAGAGAGATGTCTTGTAGGCTGGTTCCACACCTCCCGGAGGGGGAGAGTAACCTTGTCAAGGCCCTCTCCTATGTGTGGATTTGGGTAAGATTTGTGTCATTTATTGAGAGAAATAATGTTAGATCTGACCTCGGAATTGGATACAACGCACCAGATCGAGTTATCATTGCATGTGGATCGGGGTTGCTGAAATGACTGGTGACGGACTTAGCTCATCTGAGAGAAGTTAAGTATATCTTAGTTTTACCAGACCACTGAGCTGATTAACAGCTCTCCTAGGGCTGGCCCGAAGGATTAGATATTTTTACGTGGCTAGAAACCAATTGGTTACCTAGCAACTGGACCTACAGCTTATTGTGGGATCCGAACCACATTATATCGAGAAATGAATTTCTATGACCAGAAATAAATTCCTCTGGTTCCGCGTTGGCAGAGCCGAGAATCGAACTTCGGACCACCGGACTGAGAGAAAATCCAGGAGCGTGTCTTAACATGTTTTGAAAAATGTGCGCTGGTTGATCAGTGACGGCTGGAATGCAGGTGTTGGCTTGATCCTAGAGAGAGATAGAGAGAGAGAGAGAGAAACCGTATTTCTATAACGGATGTCTTAGAGATTATTGCGTTAAACCGTATGAAGTCGCTGATTACATTTTCCGTTCTCTTTTGAAGACGGAATTTGCAGGAAGCTTCGTGAGAGAGATGACCTGCTTTCGGATTCATCTTATTCTGTCTAAACACGACGCTTCCTTCATCTTCGTCAAGCATTTGATATGACCTCCTCAGACTAGGATCCTTCCATGTCGCTTTTCGTATGATGGGATGCGCAAGCCTTGAAATGATTAAGGTCTTCCAGCTCTCTTCTTATTTAAACTCAGGCCAAGGTAATTAGATGAAGGTCTCATGTATGATTCCTTTTACAAGGAAATGTATACAGTTGTATATTTTTTTAATTCAGTTGTCACTGTATGGTATCTCCCTTAGAAAAAATGCATTTTAATAATTATATATCGTTTATGAAAGCAGTGGGATCATAATTGTTCATCTCATGACAGAATTTTGCATTATTCGTCGATAATTTTAAGAAGAAAAATTATGACCAGAATTACAGATAAACAAAAGGGCAAACCTGAATCTGTCGTATCTGTCCTTTTTAGTACTTAGCAAGCCTACTGTACTTTAAAAAAATGGTTTCTACCTGTTCGTGTGTCTTGAGCGATCTCTTCAACATCCGGACAAACAAGTGAACACGTTATCTATATTTTAGTATAATAATTCCAAGAGTTTAGTCATTTTACTAACTATGGAACTGCGCCCAACACCTGTTCTTTCAGTCAGTTGTTTCAAGTCTTATGTAATACATTGCCGTATCTTGCGGTCCTACACACTTGACTGGCCAAGAATATTAAGGTATCTGTCTTTTGGCCTCTGTGTTTTAAAAAATTCCACCGTGAAACCAGCATACACAAGCTTAAGTAATACTACGTAGTTTGCAAAGTAGTGGGGAAAAAAATTCTTTTCGGAGGAACTTTGCTTCTTGTTTACTGCATAATGAAATGTCGTTTACAGTGAAGATTCCTTGTATCAAATTAAATAAGCAAAAGGCCCAACACTTTGTAACTTGCTAAAGCTCGGTACCTAAGCATAGATATTTCTTGGTGGTAATTTTCACTGCATATTCCATGTGAGATGCAGATTTACTGTATTTTCTGTCTAAATGAAAATGAATTTGTCATTCAACTGCCTAAATTTATCAGCTCGTTGGACGAGTGGTTTTCGCGCTCGGCTACCAATCCGGTGGTCTGAGCTTCGATTCCCGGCTCCGCCAACGCGGAATCAGAGGAATTTATTTCTGGTCATAGAAATTCATTTCGCGATATAATGTGGTTCGGATCCCACAATAAGCTGTAGGTCCCGTTGCTAGGTGACCAATTGGTTCCTAGCCACGTAAAAATATCTAAGCCTTCGGACCAGCCCTAGGAGAGCTGTTAGTTTTAATCAGCTCAGTGGTCTGGTAAAACAAAGATAAACTTAACTTAACTGCATAAATTGATAGACGTTGCAAAAAAACCTTAAAAACTCGTGAATAAATCAGAATGGAATTAATGTACGTGGTTATCGCAGCTTTTTGAGCTACAGTTTCGGTTGATTTTCCACGAGGATAAATAAAATGTTTGAACGAGTTCAAAACCTTTTCAAGTACTCTTTTTGATGTTTACTGTGATTTGGTCATGGTTTAGAAGGCCAATAAAACCATAAGGGTAAGGACACGAGCCTTTTTGCTATCTTTCGTTTCATGTTTACATTTTCTAGTATCTGCGAGTTACTTTACTTCACAGATCTTTCAGACTTTCTTGAAAGATTTTTGTTTCTTTTTTGATAGGGAAATAAATTTCATAGAATCCCAAATTTCATGAGGCATCGATCTTTCTTATTTCTCAAAATTATCGGGATTTATCTTCCCTTCCCTAATACAAAACACCTTTTACTCATAATACACTTATTCGAATTTTACCAATTTAAGGAATGGTGATCCCGTTGGCTTAATGGTGCTCACTGAAGTGTTAATTCAACAAGTTCGGTGATTGCTGAGTTTGACTCAGCAATCACCTAATTATCCTTCCGTCCAGTCATGTCTGAATTCCTCAACCATTCTTGTTTGCTCTTCTTGAAGTCTAAATAGTAGACAAAGTAAGTACAGTACAGCCATCGTAAATGAAGATGACATGTTCCCTAACTCACGAAAACTGTAACATTGTAAATCCCCAGAAAAAATGATGGCACTCCGGAGACAAATATGTGAAAACTACACAAACGGTACGCGGATATTGAGGAGAGCGCTTTTGACAAGGGTACCTCCCCCATACCTTATTATCCGGCCAGAGGACGCCACTGGCATATAGATAAGAAGCAACCGGAGACTCATTTGTCTCAAGGGATTTGACACAATATGTTATTTGTGAAATGTTTTTCGATCTGCCCTGCCAAAGGCCGGTGAGCTGAATGTCGTTCTTGCGTGCCTTCGCTGAGACTGAAATTATTTCATGGACAGTTCTCTCTCGCTTTTATTATTATTATTATTATTATTATTATTATTATTATTATTATTATTATTATTATTATTATGCGCCTCAGTGGCGTGATCGGTATTGTCTTCACCTGCCACCCCGGTGGCCGCGATTATTATTATTATTATTATTATTATTATTATTATTATTATTATTGTATTATTATATTATTATTATTATGCGCCTCTGTGGCGTGATCGGTATGGTCTTGACCTGCTACCTCGGTGGCCACGAGTTCGATTCTCTGGCATTCCACTGAGGTGTTAGAGATGTGTATTTCCGGTGACAGAAGTTCACTCTCGGATTGGTTCGGAAGTCACGTAAAGCCGTTGGTCCCGTTACTGAATAATCACTGGTTCCATGCAACGTAAAAACACCATAAACAATAAATAATAATTAAATAATAATAAAATAATTAATTAATTTTATTATTATTATTATTATTATTATTTTAATTATTATTAATTATTAAATTATTATAATCACTGCTTACTTATTGATTTAGGATCAACTCGCGATAGGCGGGAATATAGAACAGAATATAGAAGTTAGGCAAAAAGGCCAAGCGCTGGGACTTATGAGGTTATTCAGCGCAAGGGAAAGAGAGTAAAGGAGGTTTGAAAGGTGTAACAGGTGGAATAAACTCAAAGCAGTCGTTAGGAGAGAGTGGAAAGTAAGATAGAAGAAGGAGAATATGAAGGGAGGTAGTGTAAAGAATAAAAGATCCTCAGTAATGCCTACAGTGCACTGTATAAGGTGAACTGACGGCGCTACCCCTCTTCGGGAAGACAGGAATATAAAAGAAGGATGTTGCATATATGAGGAAAAGACACGTGAACACATTATCCATTATTGAAGTCTTTTCCCCATGAATCGGCTCCGTGTCCGAAAGATGAGTGGATCTCTGTATACGGCTCTGACTTGAGCCTCTCCTTAACCTTTGTACCTTTTGGCCGGATTTCTTTCCTTCAGTTTTGAATTGCCCTGACCTCTTAGGTCCTTGATTTCTGTGACCCTTGGTGGATTTATGATTCCTTTTTTTTGTTAGTTAAGGCTATATGTATTTTAGACATATAAATTTATATATATATATATATATATATATATATATATATATGTATATATATAAACATAAGAGCATCTATGTAGTATGTATGCATACATGCATATATATATATATATATATATATATATATATATATATATATATATATATATATATATACAGTGATGCTCAAATCTGGTGGGACATGATTCTTTTTGTATCGTCCAGATTCTCAGTGTTAAACTTTATATCTATATATATATATATATATGTATAGTATATATATATATATATATATATATATATATATATATATATATATATATATATATTATATATAAAGTTTAACACTGTGAATTCGACTTTTCGACATGTATGGCATTATAAATTATATATATATACACACACACACACACACACACACACACACACACACACACACACACATATATATATATATATATATATATATATATATATATATATATATATATATATATATATATAATAATATAATGCCATAATTGTCGAAAAGTCGAATTCACAGGTAGCACTATTTTCCTTATGGTTACATAAATATGATCCCTTGTGCGCATTGGTATAATTCGTAATCCGTGTGATTTGAACTAATTTTTTTTCCTTCAAGTTTAGTTCAAAGTACGGTATTATAAGGTTACCGGTGCCATCAGTGAAAGCGGACATGACATGCTCCTCGGGATGGTCATCGAAACTACCTCTGCAGCATTAGACAGTAGCCCTAATAAGCTCAACAGTCATCATAAAAACATTGCCAAAATGGGAATATGAATTACAACAAGGTTTTTTTGAGTGAAGAAGTTATAGGCTGTGTTTAAGCTGCCTATATGTTGCAAAATGATTTATGGGCCTAAAAAATGAGATTCTAATGAATTCATTTGTAGAGATTACCTGTTTTTTGAGGAATAAAAGATGATGATGACTTTGATTATATGGAGCAGATGGCTATTAATCGAAATATTTTAAGTATTGATATCAAGACGTATGGAACACTTGTTTTTTAAACTGAACACTTGTTTTTTTAATTGGTTTAAAGTCAGCCCTTCTGCTCGCTTTTGGTGCATAATTTATTCTTTCATAAGGTGTAAGAATGTGTAAATGACCTCATTTGCTTTCTGGCCCGAATTTGTTGATATAGAGATGTGAATGCTAAGTATAAAGTAAAGAAATCTAACACACCTAGGCCTAGGGGCAATATCTTGGCTTTGACTAAAGAATAATTCCATGGACGAATATTTGCTAGTAAGCAATCATTTTTGAAGTGGTTAAGAAAAACGTCATAAATAATTTATTTGTATGATAATCCAAATATTCCTCTAACAAATATAAAATAGATGTTTTCAAGATAATTTCATTATCGCTACTCATTGTAGACATACGTATGTTACACACGTTTATATCAGTGGGCGCATTTTACTTTTGTATTGGCATATTTACATTTTTTTCAGCATTGAGGCGCAAAACCAGTCAAATAGGACTATTTCAAATGTTATGGTTGCTTTGGAAGCAAAGTTAATGCTATGACAATTTTTTCCGTCTTTTTGTTTAACTATTGAACTGAGGTTTGATAACGACTTTGTTTTGGTCAAATGCATCAGCGATGAGCGAACGAAAGTTTTGAAAATGTTTCGTGTTTTTTTCTGAAATTTTGCTACACGTGACATTTTCTTAGAGTTTGGAAATATATGATAGATTTCACTCTTATGGAGCATATTAAGGCATTATTGTATGCAATAATCGTTTTTTCGCATTGAAATAATAGATAAATATAGAGCATGTAAGGTTGCCAGTTAGTGAATATTGAACGAAATCCTATGCAATCATGTAGCATCAGTTCTGAGCAATAGCTGTAGATCCTTCCGGTTTCTCAGCAATTTTCATATGCATGAGGTTGCTATTCCAACGCCCTTTTATTGTATCTTAGCAGATATATCCCTATACCTCACTAACACATACATATACAACACACACACACACACACACACATATATATATATATATATATATATATATATATATATATATATTATATATATATATATCTTGCAATTCCACAATGGTCCCGTGGGTGAAGTATATAAGAGATCCTCACGTGAAAATGAAAGAAGGATGTACCAAGACTCAACTTTTATTCCAAAGTCATCTTCAGGGTACTGAACAATTTTAAGGGAACAACTTATACAAGAAAGCAACATGAGGCCACAAATATTAAAACAAGTCAACAACCTACTTAAGTATGCAAATAAACATTGTTCAAAACAAAAGACATACTTAACGGAAATATGTAGTTACTAAAATCACAGTACAAAACTATCTGTTTGTAAAATATCTAACAACTTGTTTAACTTTTAAATCATCAAGAATAAAACTTTTTAACAATTCGTCCATCTTAAAAAGACCATCGCTCATATTCATGTTATTAAAAGAACTAATGAGGCAACCTTCAAGTAACAATCTGTCATGCATTGATGAACTTCTAAAAACGACTCTAGCTGAATTCCAGTCTATAGGGTGTTCAAAATCCCTCACGTGACAAAAATTGGCACTTGAACCGTTCGCAACCCGTACATTATATTTATGCTGTGTAACTCTCTTACTTAGTTCCTTACCAGATTGTCCAATATAAGGTAAATTACAAACAGAGCAGTTAATTTTGTACACGCCTCCTGTTGTCATCACTGATTTATTACAAAACTATGCATTTTTGACAGATTAATTATTCCTAAAAACAACATTTATATTCAGACATTTCAGGCTACGTACAATTGATAAAAATTTACAGTGGTATGGCAAAACTAAAATATTTTCACTTTCAAACTTACTTGATCTTTCGTGACAATAAAAAGTGTTAGTCTTGATGATTTAAAAGTTAAACAAGTTGTTAGATATTTTACAAACAAATAGTTTTGTACTGTGATTGTAGTAACTACATATTTCCGTTAAGTATGTCTTTTGTTTTGAACAATGTTTATTTGCATACTTAAGTAGGTTGTTGACTTGTTTTATTATTTGTGGCCTCATGTTGCTTTCTTGTATAAGTTGTCTCTTAAAATTGTTCAGCACCCTGAAGATGACTTTGGAATGAAAGTCTTGGTACCACCTCCTTTCATTTTCACGTGATGATCTCTTATATATATATATATATATATATATATATATATATATATATATATATATATATATATATATGTATGTATATGCGTATGTGTATGTGTGTTAGTGAGGTATAGGTATATATATATATATATATATATATATATATATATATATATATATATATATATATATAGCGGTAAGCGTAATTTTTGCCGAATCCTCTGCCTTCACACGGTTTTCTCCTTTAGTCCTCATATTTCATGCCTTATCGGCTCTTCCCCTTTGTTCACCCTGTTTCATACTCTTATCTTCCCTATTCCCTTTCTCTTTTCTTTTTATGCAGCCCTTCTCTATCTCTCTCTGTGTGTCTTTCCTGCACTGCACTTACACAAGGCTTCCAATTTCACCTCTGTTCTTCTCCTAAGAAAACTTTCATGAGAAGAACGAATGAACTTCATTGTTTTACTTGCTAGAGATTTTTTTTCTAACCCTTTTGTCTAACATTGCTTGTTTACTTTTCGTTGTTTTACTCTTTCAGAAAGAAAATTGTTCCTTGTTTTATCCTCATTCCTTATTCCTTATTGCCCTACTTTAGAATAATACATTGCATTGATGGTGGGGAAGTTTTGCTTTTAGAGAAATCACCCACGAATCACGGTCTGCTTTATTTCTATATATATAATATATATATATATATATATATATATATATATATATATATATATTATATATTCAAGCGCCTCAGTGGCGTGGTTGGTATGGTGTTGGAGTCCCACCTCGGTGGTCGCGAGTTCGATTCTCGGCCATTCCATTAATGAGTAACAGATGTGTATTTCTGGTGTTAGAAGTTCACTCTCGACGTGGTTCGGAAGTCACGTAAAGCCGGTGGTCCCGTTGCTGAATAACCACTGGTTCCATGCAACGTAAAAACACCATACAAACAAATCTATATTTTTTTTCTTCATTATCAATCACGTTGAAAGGTGTTGTGAGTCTTCTGTGAATGAACACCAGAGTGAGCATTTAAAACTTGTGAGGTTTAAAACGAGGAGAAATTCGTATTTGCATTTTTGTCTGGCACAGAATTTAAAAGTGCTGCATATCTTCCCATCTCCGTCCGAGTATCAAACAAATCTCGAGTCCGAATTCTCGTGCCCGAGAAATGCCTGAAGATATTCGGTCTGGTTCTCAGAACTGCCACTTCTGTTATTCAGATTTTTACGACAATCGAGAGCAAGGTTTACTGCAGTTTACGTTTTTTAGGATACGTTTTCATATTTTCTTTCTATCGTTACTGGGCTATATAGACATTTATTTCCATATCTCCATTCAGATATCTTTTTTTTTCCAGGAAGAAAGATAATTTAGTTTTCTGTGGTTAGTTTAACAATCAGCTTCGCAGTTATTGGTAGCGTAGGATAATTACCTGGCGTTATGTACCTAACCCACTGTATAACCAGGCGTTATGTACCTAACCCACTGTATAACCAGGCGTTATGTACCTAACCCGCTGTATAATTAACATGAAAATGGTTCAGTTCCCTACGTCTATGTACTTAATATTGCTTTACAACAACGAAGTCAAAAAACATGAAATGGACAATAGTACAGGCAGATATGCTGACACAAAAAGAGAACTTCCTTGTGAGATGATTGTGTGGTGATACAAAGTAGGATGATCAAGAGATCGTTTTGTGATTTTGCATTTGAGTCCAGCCGCTATTGATGTTTGTTGGTGATTATCTCTTTTTCTTTTATTTCTAAAGGAAATTTCCCATGAACTTGCTTGCTCATTCCATAGATTTTCAGAGGCAGAATAAATGAGATTGATCTGTCACGTTTACACATGCTGCTGGATGGTATTTGTTGTTGCAGGTTTTAGTTTTCTGTAAAAGAAAACTATTGAGGTGGCCATTTGTCTGTCCGTCCGCACTTTTTCTGTCCGTCCTCAGATCTTTAAAACTACAGAGGCCAGAGGGCTACAAATTGCTATTTTGATCATCCACCCTCCAATCATCAAACTGACCAAATTGCAGTCCTCTAACCTCAGTAGAGGTGCTAGCCGCCGCCGACGCATCTTCACTTGACCGCATGTGGGGAGCAACTGAATGCTGCCCGGTCGTGGCTGAGCGTTTCTTAATGCAGCACATCGAGTTTCATACAGTATTATACGCTGTACAGAAAACTCGATTGAGCCGAAGAAACTTCCATACATTTTTTACTTGTTTTTTTATTGCGTTTTCTCCTCTGTAGTGTTTCCCATTCCACAAGCTTGGTTGGAGTGTTGGTGTCCATTTCCCCATCAGTGATGATGATGGCACTGACCAGAATATTTTGCCATCTGCTATGATTTGGTTTTCGATGGGTTATACCCAACGTCACTCTGAAGCCTGAACATAGTATACTACAATTAGAGCGTGTTATTTGCCTTGTATAGCCTCAGTATTCAAATTCTGCCTAATTCAATCTACCAGCTATCTGGTGCGTAGAAGTATCGACCAGTTTTTCTGACGGTGGCTTGGATGTTGATGTACTCAGGTGTGACAGAGGTCGTAATGCTAGATTAAAGTGCCATGTTCTAGTGTCACAGAATATATATTTTGTTTTCATTCAGTTTAATTGCCACGTAAATACTAATTTACTTAGCTTCTTATCAAGTGCGTTGCTCTTACTCCTCCTTGTGCTGCTTTACACTTTCAGCATATATGGACATTCTAGTACCTTCATCAGAAAGCCAGTGCCTTTCCGGTTTTTCCAAGATTGCCTGCGCTATTTATGATTGTTTATGAAACTTGGAAAGGCATGAAGGTATAATAGCAGTGGCTAAGACCCATTTCTTCTTTTCAGCAATCTTGCTTACTAAAGTAGATTCACATCAACCGTGCATTTGATGTCTAGGCCCATCCCTTACGATGCTCCTGACTGGCTGTTGATAAGCCAGTCATAGGGCTGGAAACTCTCAGTCTTTCTCGAGAGTTCAGGTGGGTAGGATCTATGTTCCACCTCTCCTGAGGCATACGTCTTTCAGGAGAGGTGGAACATACATCCTGCTTATATGAACTCGAGAGAGAGTGAGTTTCCAGCCTTGTGATTGGCTTATCAGCAGCCAATCAGGAGCGTTGTAAGGGACTGGCCTAGACATCAAATGCACGGTTGATGTGAATCTACTATACCACATGGCGTCCTCTTACAAGCTTCTCGTGCTAAATTCCTCGCGTCAGTGCCACCACAGCCCACCCCAGTCGACTTTCTAGGTACCCAATATCCTACTCGGATCAAGAGAGGCAAATCGGTATATAGCGCAACGGTCTCAGACGCTTTGCGGAGCCTGCGAATCGAACCCTGGCCTCGCAAGTGAGGCCAGTTTCAAGAGCAATTTCCCATATAAGAAAATTTTAGATATCTCTCGCCTTATCTCTCTTGGCTTCCGTCAGTCTTTGACGAGAAAAGAAAGCAAGAGCACTCCATGCATCTGCAAGGCCTTGATATAAAAAAGGGGCTCGTGAAGTGGGTGGCGAATTTATTGATTGCTCGAATGTCGTAATGAATGTTGCACACTTACGGCGCATTATTAGAAGTAGGTCATTTTCCATAATCATGTCTATCAGAAGCGGTTGGGAAACGAAGTTGGAAAAGAGCCGAGGGAATATTACTTAGGTGAAATGTTTTTCATGTAAATGATACTCCTTTTGGCCCGAATATTCGAGGTCACACTGCACCTCTCTCTCTCTCTCTCTCTCTCTCTCTCTCTCTCTCTCTCTCTCTCTCTCTCTCTCTCTCTCTTATATAACGTATTGCTTAATTGATGTATACGTTTTCATTTTTATGTCTCTTCGTTTCATAACATCTTGGCACAGGATTCTTATATATTTACCCTTTTTATTTTAAACTGAAAAGCATGACCGGATTAATTATTTCAAAATGGATTTCGTAGAAGCAGCGCTGTAAAACCATGATAATCTTTAGGAAGTGATGGCAACTATTGTAATTTTTTTTTATCGCATCTGCATAAAGAATGTACTGTTACGAAGCAATGCACACACACATCATAAATATGTATATATATATATATATATATATATATATATATATATATATATACACACATATACATACATATATATATATGTAAATAATTCTTCTGTTAAAAACAGGATACGTCTCAAGTATAAAAGGCCCATTAAATCACTGGTTTAAAGCTAAGGACTATATTTTGGTGGACTAGCTTCCACCCTTATCAAGAAGTGAAAAACAGAAGGAGTTTCATTAGCGAAATATATAGTCGGAGATATGCCCTTAGGTGATGCCTGGAGTCACCGCTAATCTGCCGTTGGTTTTGTTAATTGTCTTAATCCGCTTCATCGTTGTAAGAATGTCTCTTTCCTGAAGACAGGAATGGGAAAACAATAACCCAATCCCCTTATTAGGAGTCTTAATCATCAGAACTAATAACAACTACAAATTCACTGTCTTCAGGAAAGCGACATTCTCACTTTCATACATACATTTTTACAGCTATCATGACATTTCAGTTAAACTCGGCATAGTAAGTAACTTATTTCTTACAGTCCTGAGAATTTCCTCCCCAGATTTTCTTAACAAAGAACTTGAAACAATCAGAAATCAACTTGCCGTGTTAAAATACTCCACGGACATAATAGAAAAAGCCACATACCTAAAGCAAAGAGCATTTTGTACAAACCCGCAGAAAACAAAGAAAAGGAAAAATACCTAACTAGAATTGTAATCTCTGATGTGGATAATTTACAAGAGATCACACAAATCTTAGGCCCCTCCAGCCCTTTCATCTTCACTTATCCGAATACATACATATATATATATATATATATATATATATATATATATATATATATATATATATATATATATATATATATGTATACCTCGGTGGACTAGCTTCCACCTTCACCAAGAATTGAATGTCAGGAGTTTCATTAGGGAAATATATAGTGGGGAATATGCACTTAAGTGATGCCTAGAGTCACTGCTTCATCGTTGCCTTAAGAATGATGTCTATATGGTCAGAGTCCCAGGCTCCATTGGAAAGGTTGATCCTGTTATCTTGTTGTTTTATCAGTGAAGATTCTACCATCTGACATTTATATCGACAGCTGCTCTTGTATAAAATTCGGGACGAGTTCCAATCAATGGTATGGTTCGTGTTATTTATATGACAAAAAATTGCCGAAATA
Organism: Macrobrachium nipponense; assembly: GCF_015104395.2. Lineage (NCBI taxonomy): Eukaryota > Metazoa > Arthropoda > Malacostraca > Decapoda > Palaemonidae > Macrobrachium > Macrobrachium nipponense. The sequence continues at coordinate 37,415,553 of NC_061102.1, read as the reverse complement.
TGTGGTCCATATCTAACTGATCGTTTATGTATATATATATATATATATATATATATATATATACATATATATATATATATATATATATATATATAATATATATATATATATATATATATATATATATATATATATATATATATATAAAGATATATCATATTGGATTTAATGTAACTTTGGCCATTATCCTTGTAAGCCGAGTAGCATGGCTACCATAGACAGTCCGTAGCTTCTCTTCTTTAGGTTTTGGTCTGTACTCTGTAGGCAGTTGGATCAGCCTCATCAAATATGGCGATGAAATGTACAACTTTGTTTGTACGTGAACGCAGAGGAAGGAATGGAAAGGTTGATCAGTTTTAGTTTCTTTCTTGTGTGTCGAAACATCCTTTACGTCTTGGCATTCCTCCTATTTTCGAAGTGACGAAACTGTGATAAAGCTCGGTCAGCATTGCGTTCGCTGTTATAATATACACTAGTGGTTTCACTGAGTGAACTACACAGCGTTTTCTTATTTACATAGTACGTTTGTCTGCCTCATGATACATGGGTTGCATTTACTCTCATTATCAACTCAACGTTTGTTCAGGATTCTGGTTTCTTGTCGCTTCTCATTATCTGCGTAGTTAGTAACCCATCTTTCTCCTTTACTTGAACAATCTCTCTCTCTCTCTCTCTCTCTCTCTCTCTCCTCCGCCACAATTTATGGGTTCGTTATATTTTGTACCAAGATCAAAGAAGTCCGCTGCTCAGTTCAATAAAACATATGGCATAATTGTCGTAACCACGGAAGGGATGATATGAATTCAATTAAAAGACTTTTCCTTACCTGTTCCTTAATTCAAAGAGCCTGCTGCTCTCACGGCGTGTAGTTCAAAGTGTGACGATATTTCATTGCTTTTGTCTTTCCATTCGTATTTTAATTGCTTTTCTTTCAGCCAGAGAAAGCGTTGACGGATATACGTTTATTGAATTGGAAGGTCATAGTACTAGGAAAGTTTGTTTGTTTGTATGGTGTTTTTACGTTGCAAGGAACCAGTGGTTATTCAGCAACGGGATCAACGGCTTTACATGACTTCCCAACCACGCCGAGAGTGAACTTCAATCACCAGAAATGCACACCTCTAACCCCTCAGTGGAATGCCCGAGAATCGAACTCGCGGCCACCGAGGTGGCAGGCCAAGGCCATACCGATCACGCCACTGAGGCGCTTTGGATTGAATTGTATCTTTGCCGTACAACACGTATCGGCACAGCAGGCAAAAGTCCTACGTGTTGACTTTATGTCAACATCGAGAAATGAGTGAATTGATGAGTAGAGTATAAAACAATCAAGAGTCAATTGGATGTCCATCTGTTATAACAAACTCTCCCTTGTAACGGAAAAATGATGAGAGAAATGAACGACTTTCTTCGCCACACCCATTAATTAAATAATAGTTGTGGACATTCGCTTGGTGTACCGTAAACATCTGGCTAATTTGTTCAACTGAAATTTGATATTTTGCATATGAATTGATTCAGTCTTTTATATCTCGTTTTTAGCTTACATTGTCGGTAACATTTAAAACCTGTCCTTTTTTCAAACTGTTGTGCTCGTATAAAGGCCATAAACTATTGCATTGCCTTACAATCTTTGGCATCTTTAACCTCAATTCCACTTTGCTTCGATTTCAATCTGAGGAATCGCTTCATTCATGGTGCGTTATGGAGACACCGCGTCTTCCAGTGAGGTGTCGTCACTAACAATGTCTGTTGACCCGGTAATCAGGAAGCAACAAAATTCGGTGATGGTCTGTCTGTTGTATCGATACCCACGATGGAGGAGAAGCTCATGATCATTTTTATGCCTGTTGCAGCATTGCATCTGACACTAAAATACATGCGCTGGAAGATGTTTTAACTTCATGTGGTTGTAAAGTTTTTTGTATTACTAATATTTTGTCAGTGTATGGGATGAATAATGTGTGTGTGTTTTTTTGGCGTTTCCTGTTTTTTTTTATCTTATAAACATCTACTGAGGGAAGGTAAAAAAGCATAATATTTAGTTACTCTAAGCGTATGCTTTATCTAATGTCTTTGCGACCAGGTCTAGTACTATTGGACACTTATAACAACCAAAGAAAAAAATGAATCAAACATGAAATAATCCTCGTGGCTTTTGTGTGTACCCAATATCGACTTTAGGAAAGTATAGAGTTTCCCTCTGTTCCAATAACCCAACGGAGATTCCCTCCCACTACAGGACTAAAATGAACGAAAGTTCGCAACAGAAAGTCGCGAATCGGTTAATAAGATTGCCAGTGACGAGGGAAAGAGTTCAGGGAACGGCTGCCGTCATTTCCTCACCTTTCCTTGAAAGGCCTTGTGTGGTGCCGGTCTCCTGCCTGACTGGAAACGTCTCCTTTTTTTTTCTTCTTCTTCTTTCCTTTAGGGCAAATTATCGATAACTCGCTCGACATGGATCGCTCCGGCGGCGCGGAGGAAGAATGCAACAGCGTGCCATGATTTGGCGTGTTGTTGGTTAGAACTGGTTGGCCGTATAGTTCATTTATCGATTAGTGGAACACACACGTAAAGGTCATGCTTTGCAAAGCATGCCGAGTCTTTCATTGTCAGTTTTCTTCTCTTCATCTACTTGGAGGGGAAAAAAGAAAGAAAGAAAGAAAAAAAAAAAAAAAACAACCGATGGAGTTATTACTTCAGGGAGTTGACATACATGTACAGGCATCCAGGCTATGTAGTCAGGTTCTTATCAGTAGATTCTCTCTCTCTCTCTCTCTCTCTCTCTCTCTCTCTCTCTCTCTCTTCTCTCTCTCTCTCTCTCTCTCAAACTGTGGGTACTGTTTTTTTTTATTCTTTCACGCTCTCTTTCTTAAATATTGCTTCGCAACCCCCCGACTGTTCCTTCTTAGTGCACCTGTGGAGTTTTCTCTCATTTCTACCTGTAGATCCTTGCAGTACCTCATTTCCGTTGTTCCTAGGATCTCTTTATCATAAGGTGCGTCCACACGGTCGAACATTTTTCCGATGGACAAACATTGTTACCATATCATAGGCGAAGTAGGATGACGTCATAAGCGTTGAAACGATGGAAGTAGATCTGGGAACAGTGGTACCAGATGAAGCTGTATACCACTGTTTTTTACTCTGCTCACAAGGAACAGACCGGCAGACGATTGTTAATTGTTAACAATTATTGTCCGTCGGACATTGTTCGACCGTGTGGACGCACCTTACTGCCCAACCACCCGAACTCCCTTTTCTTTGTTGGACACATTTGCCTTCATTTTAATCCCAAGTTCAGTAGCATAACGGATACAGAACTTGAACCATGTCAGCCACTTGGAGTAAACCGAATTTGATTCTGCTCCCCTGTGTCACGCAACATCCTGGACAAATCAGTATAAGATTCAAAATTCCTTTTTGATAGGTAAAAGGCAATCCGATTATTCTTTCGTAGTTTGAAAATGTTAATTTGCCAAAAGACAATACAATTTAGAACTTCCATTCATGTGTGTGTAAAAAAAATTGTACATTGTTTTGATTAACTCTCCCGTTCATTTGCAACTTTTAAAAAATTTATATACTTTACTTAACAGTGCTCAGTGCAAGTAGTCTAAATGTATTATCTACGATTTTTTTTATGATTAAAGTAGAACAAGAGCTTTACACTTTCGAAGAAGGGAACTGGAAGATAAGAAACTAATTCTATTACCGTTTGTTGATTTAATTACGTTTAAAAACATTTAATTTATCTCAAATGATTTTTTTTGTCGTCGTGAATTTTCTCTGAAATAGAAAATGAAGAATGCCTCGTGGACTCTTCTGAAGGCTGTTACCTTGAAGATGAGAATTCTTTTTCTATTATGTCGAAGTGAAATTTACTATTCTGTCTCTTATTCTTTTGTCTATACACATCCGTTTATTTATCAGTGGAGATTTATTTGTCTTATTATAATTATATTGTTACTATGATTGTGATTATCACCACTCTTCTCCTCCCTCTACTTTCTTCTCACTGTCATCATCATCATTGATGTTACCTCTGGAATTCACCTCAAGTTCTTCTGAGCGAATGCAGCAGCTCCTCCATTTATCTAAGTCTGTGGACATTGGTTTGCTCACTGCCTAACACAGAGGACACCCATTCCTCCTGAAGTGACTAGAGGTTGGGTGGATGGTTTCGCTTAAGTAGGCTTTGTGCCTTCAAGGGTTGTAAGACGTTGAAGGGGGACAAGAGGGCTGCTGTGGACCTCTAGAGTCTTTGCAACCAACAGAGACAGGCACAAGATGTCCTTCCCTTACTGCAGTGAAATTGTTTGTCGAAGACTAGCAGATTTTATACTTATGAATTAAAGAGAGGCTGTAGTGCTTTGAAGTCCCATAATCGTGTGCATTTATTTGTTCACTTCGTAGCTAGTCCTTCATCATTAATTTTTACATTTGATATTGTCATCAGCTCTCAGTTCGCTCAAAAACTCGCCGGTTTTAATAGTACTACTTTCATTTTATTACTCGAATAATATACTCCTGTATCTCTCCTTTCGTTGTCTGCTGGGAAACTACCCCATTTCTAAGACTATCCTTTTAAACAAACAGACTTTGCTGGATCGACGACTTATGTTTTGCTTATGTTGTAGTGTATATTTATGGTGTTGTAGCCTATTGCGTGAGGCAGCATTCTGAATCTTCAATTCCTTGGATGTTATTATCTCTATATGGAATCATAGGACAAACCCATATGGCGTTGAACGGTATCTGAACGTGAAAGACCAAGTGTTCGCGAATAGTTTCCTAAGAAAAGCTTTTCATTTCACTTGAAGGTTTACAACGTTCCTTTTTCTCTGGATGAGGTTTATATGAATATAGAACGTACTTTCGTATAAGCTGTTGTAATTAACTTTGATCATCATTGTTGAAGCATCTCCCTTTCGGATTATCATTACGAGACCGTTGAGTACATACCCGAGCCGATATCCCTTTGGTAACAGGTCTTCGGCAGTTTCAGTTAAAAACATCATTAACAATATGAAACTTAGCAGCGCATCTTTTTAGTATCGGATCAAGTTGTGGTTGGGAAGGCTTCTGCTTCTGGGGAGCGATTGTTAGCTCTTTGTCTCGATTTTAAATTATCCTTATATAAATATATATATTGCAAACTAAATATGCATGAAAACCAACGGCACCCATTCCTATTTTTTATTATACATATAAGGCAATTGTTATGTTTTCCGTGCAAGTTAACCTTTATCTGACCAGGATAGGCAGCAATCTTTATCTGACCAGGATAGGTAACAACCTTTATCTTTCCAGGATAGGCGACAACCTTTATCTGCCCAGGATAGGCAACAACCTTTTTCTGACCTGGATAGGCGACCAACAACTTTCCTTTACGGCTACTGTTGTAATTAATTAGATAAGTCTCATTAGCTACAGTAACTACGTTGATTGCATCTGAGGATAAAAGTGCGCTGATTTTATTACACTCGAATCTTTAGAATGAAAAGCAATAGGAAGTTTTTATTTTTATTTCTTTTTTAGTTCTTTTCCTGAGTTCCTTTCGCAATCTTTTTTTTTTCTGGTTAGCGTTTCTTTTTGGGTTACCGATTGGTGTTGCTAGATTTTTTCCAGTTTCTTCTTGATAACATGATTTTTAACTCTCTAGTAATAAGGTTACCGCGTCTTTCTTTTTAACTGTCAGGTTTAACTAAGTGTTCCCGTCCATTAGCGTCTAAATATGTACTTGAAATTTTTGTTTCCTAGCGTTTTACGTAACATAAAAAAGGAGACACTCTCTCTCTCTCTCTCTCTCTCTCTCTCTCTCTCTCTCTCTCTCTCTCTCTCTCTCTCTCCTTGCCAAAGAACTTTTAGCCATTACTATAAGACAAGGCATTAAGGTACATAACGGTGAGAAGAGCGTTCTTTACTTTCATAAATGTAGGATACTCCTCAGTTTGACACTGACGAATTGAAATTTTAGAGTATAACATTAGTATGGCATAATTCGGTGACATTAAATGGTGGGAGATGTGCTACTTGCACTAATAAATACGTGAATAAACTTGAGCAAGCCTGGACACTTGCCTTGTGCCAAGGTTGTCTTAAATGCAGTAGGTTACCGGTAAGGGAAAGCTGTCACGCTGCTCTCTGTAAGCGTTGTTCTGTCTTAAGAAAATGACCACTAAAAGAAATAGACCCAAGGAATTTGTATATAATCTTCAAGACCAAATTTGAAATGACCTCGGAAAACAAGAAAGCGATTGAGATTTGCGTGTGATTGTTATTATCTGCATCCGCCTTGCGTCAGGAATAGAAAGAATTGCGTACTTCTTGCTCATCTGAATAGTGTGCTGAGTTTTCTACAATGTATTGGAAACATCTTTTTACAAGTAATGGATATGGATACTTTTGAATTTTCTTAAGCAGACTGGAAGCTTCATTCAACTGTTCAAAGAATGGACAAGTAAATTTGTTGAGAGTTGGCTCACGCTGGCAGGAATTTGGAAAAGGAACGTCAGAAGTGAAGTTTTGTTGGGTACCAGCACAGACCTGTACAAGAATATAATAGGCAAGCAACATGAAAAGCAACAGCAGAAATAAAAAAGTCGAGGAGGCTTTGCAGTTGTCATGGGGAAGTTTCGTTCCTAGTAACCAATTAATGCTACGAATGACCAAATTAGCTAATATTGCCATACAGATGTGCACCTGCCCCTGTTCGTCTAAAAATTGGCTGTTTACGTTTGGCTCGGAATTTTAATAGCTAGGCAACCGTAGGCATTCTGAAATGACTGTTTATTCACCTTCACAGTAAAGCACTTGCTTGTCAAAAGCGCTTAGTCTCGGAACGTGTGAAACCGTTTCCTCCTTAGGAGCTGAAGAGGGGATCTGTTTTCTTTCATGGATTCTCAGAGAGGATGTTGAATCCAAATCGCATTGTATACTAAGGCTTGTAGCAGAACTGTTGTTTTAAAGAAATACTTCATTTATATTTATAATGTTTTGCACACAGATTGGCAAATTTAAGATTTTAATGTATGTTTAAGAATCATGTATGAACTAGATGGAAAGTTAAAACATATATTTTTAGTCCGAATCATTTATATTGAAGAAATTTTTCTGACGTCAACGACCAGAGTCGCTGAGTTGCTACCTAGATTTCAAGGTTTAATCTGTTATAAGTCGCTGAACAGTGCTCTTCAGAGTCAAAGAAGTGTGGAGGGGCTTAGCTCTGGCGTTAAGGTTGGTTCATTGTTCTGTCTTCAATTTAGATGGAAAGATGGAAAATATAATGTGAAGAAAGATAGAGCGCTTCTTGTAGTTCCATTCAAAGACCTTGTGCATATCTATAAGTAAAAATTTGAAATATAAAGAAATTATATATATACATTATATATATTATATAATATATATAATATTATTAGTATATATATATAGATATATATAATATATATATATATATATTCTAATTATAATATGATATATAATATATATATATATATATATATATATTATATATATATATTCCTATATATACTTACTTACATACATACATATAGATTACAACACACACACACACACACACACACACACACACACACACATATAAATAAATATATATATATATATATATATATATATATATATATATATATATATATATATATACACATATCCCACAATACGTTGTATATACAACCCACATATATTATGAAAATATTACGCATATTTAGTTATTGAGTAGGTTTACTCTGTAGGCCGCTTTAATAACAAGATTATAGGATTGAAAAGAAGGCATGAATTTGGCTCTGCTGCCATTTTTCTGGTTTAGAAGCATTTCGAAAATATTTTTAAAAAATGTAGCAGCAGCTTTCAATAAGAATTTTTCTCGTCGCCCAGAAGTGTCATTTCAACAATATATTTAAAAACGAATTCTGAAAAAACTAATGTGGGCCGGTTCGTCTTGTTATTCATATCTCTTCGTATAACAAACAAATATAATAAGATAATTAAAAATCGACTGAGGTATGTTGCACGGTTGTAACGGCGCCAAGAAAACGATCTAGAATCGTAATGACACTTGTTTCTGAGTTATATAGTATACTGAGAGATTGCTTATATTCCACGTACGCCGAGAGAGACAGCGAATGCCATCCATCATTTCCTAAATTAGTGTAATTGTTGGACGCTAACGAGGCTTTCATGCAGCCAGAGCTGAGATGAAGGAAACCTGAATCTTTCTTCCACTTCCATCCCAGCGCATTTTAAAATAGGTCTCCTTTGGGATATAAAGTATCTTCAAAAATATAGAAATGAATGCCACCCAAAAGAAAATATGAAAATACTTTCACAAACTCACGGCCGTTATCTCACACCCTTAGTTCAGCGTTTCTGTGAACTGGATAACTGCGGAAATCCCCACGACCAATTTTCTCTTCGAACAACAAAGGCTGATGTTGGAGGCATTCTGCCTCACAGAGGTGTTGCAACGTCGGGTCGAAGAGTCGCGTCCCACGCTGGAAATCTGGTTGCAATTCCTCTCGGTTTTGGGAGCAGGAATTGTGAATAGCTGATCGCAATAGCTCAGAAGTGACGCCATGATAATTATAGTAGATTCACATCAACCGTGCATTTGTTGTCTAGGCAATCCCTTACGACACTCCTGATTGGCTGTTGATAAGCCGTGTGATTGGCTTATCAACAGCCAATCAGGAACGCCGTAAGGGACTTGCCTAGACATCAAATGCACGTTTGATGTCAGTCTACTTATACATAGCACCTAAACCAGTCAGTGAACTCTAGTCAACACTTGACAGCAAATTGTTGATATCTTCATTCGGCGGCAGCGGCTGAGAGAACATGACGCAAACACTTCCAGTGGTCACCAACATCATATCAAAGGCCGAGTGAAGAAACGAAAAGGCCATTCACCTCGGCACCTGATTCCACTGGATAATGTAAAATGCAAAGCTCAAAGGCCATTTCCCTTCGTTGCAAATCTCGTTCTTTGAAGTAATACCAATCGAGACATAGTGCACTATTCAGAATATGAATTCAATCTGTAAAGTCTTGCCAAATGCAAAGAAATCAAGAGTAGTGCGAGGCAAGAAACTTTAAAAACGAAGCATATTTCCAGTAACGGTTGTGTCGAATACATTCACTGAGACGTATCTGAATAAAGAGAGGCTGGTTGGAAGGATAGTGTCACACTGAAGTATAATGAAAGGCTGGTGCTCAGTCATCTTTTGGCTTTGCGGGTCTCGTTGTGGTCTGTTCCCACACCCAGAGGGTTTCTCACACACTACATTAGCAGTCATGGGATTAACATAAAAGCATTCACCATCAATTAGGTTATATAAGAATATTAGTCAATAATGGCGTAATTTGAACTAAATCATCTTTTATACTCTTAACGATTATTTTTACGTAATTCAGAAGTCCTCAATGATTATTACGGTGATGTTCTACCCTTGATATACGAAGGAAATTAACACTGGAGCGTAATAATAGGGACTTCCTGTTTGTTGAGAGAGAGAGAGAGAGAGAGAGAGAGAGAGAGAGAGAGAGAGAGAGAGAGAGAGAGAGAGAGGATCAGATGACCTTCTTGAATGTCTATAATTTTTCTCCAACACTAAAAGCATATTATACTTAATCTTGTTTTTTATCATTTTCATCCTGATATATGAACAGATATTTATTAACACCGTACACATTCTTGCAAGAATTCTCGACCGTAATATCGTCGACGCAATATTCCTACCCATTTGAAGCATGCAAATAGTAAGGGTAAACGGTTGTTCCTTGGATGCTCATATACGATATGAGTTAAGAATTATCTTCGTCTAGATTTCACAGCCTCGGTCAGTCTTATTGGAATTTAGGGGAAACAGATGCTTTTTATGAGCCTTGTTGCATAGAATTTCAGAATTCGTTACTCTTTCGATGTGTTTTAATTGAACAACTGTGTGCTGAGAGAGACTTATGTTAAGGTTGATCAATTTCTGTCAATGATTTTATAACTTGAATACCCAAACATCTTGATCTTGTAATTCTGTCTGTCTGTATGTCTGTATGTCTGTCTCTCTCTCATGTACACACACAAACACGGAGACGCACCAACGCACGCACGTACACTGAAGATTTGTGTGACATCATTGCGTCACCGTTTTCTTAACAGAGCAGAATAATTCTTGAAAGGATTCGGGACAACTTCACCCACAGTCCTTTAATCTTGCGACTAATCTCCTTTCAAACACAAATTGCGCAAACAAGAGAAGTCTGCGCCGTTCCTCCTCCTCCTCCTACGTCACCTTCACCGGTTTCATGAATGTCAACAAATTGAACAGAAATCCCCAAATTAAATTTTTGTTCCCTAATCCAATTTTATGAATATCAGATGAGTTGCTTTTTCCCATTAGGTCTTGAAATGGGGGCCGATTCTATCTGTCTGCCTGTTTGACTGTCTGTCTGTCTGTCTGCCTGTTTGACTGTCTGGCTGTCTGTTTGTCTGTCTGCCTCTTTTTATCTTCCGTTTTTCTTTCATTGTTCATGTTTTTCTAATCGCTTCATTTTTGATGGCTCTCTTCTTCTTATATGCTACTAATCCGTTTGCTTTTTTGAACTTCCTCATTGTTTGTATTTTTCCCTTCGTTTCAACATTCTCTCTCTCTTCAGTTTTATTCCCTCTCTCTCTCTCTCTCTCTCTCTCTCTCTCTCTCTCTCTCTCTCTCTCTCTCTCTCTTCAGTTTTATCTTTATCTTTCATTGTTTTCCCAACGATGTATGTCGATATAATTATTCTTTTATATTGTTTTCTATTATTAGTCCATTCTGCTTTTCTGCTCATCCTCATTTTGGTTATCTCCTCTCTCTCACTTGCACATTGACTTCTAGTTTCCTTTCTGTTATTATTGTCAACATTTTTCTTTCGTTTTTAAGTAGTTCGTATGGTTTTAGTCAATTCTTGTTTCCCCTTCCCCTTTCTGCCCCTCTCTTGCCCCTATTTTTCCCTTTCTTGCCGATAAAGTCTTGGAACGAACTTTTTTTTTTCTTTCTTTTTTCAAAATAATCCAAGATCTTCGTCGAATTCACCTCCTTTTTTATTGAATAGTTTACAAAGAATTGAAGGATTCCGATAAATGTTTTCAAAGGTCGAAATGAGTGAGGAAGGGCTACTGAACAGCGCCACCAAAATACTGACGTAAGTTGAGGGTCTCACTTGAGGAGGAGAGGGCAGGTGACAGGGAATTATTAATCAATGACCCGGAATTTCGCATGTCAACATGGCATCCAATTTGACGCTGGTGGAAGTAGTACGTCTCTATGATGTCGGCTGATGATGTTTATGAATCATTATGACTTTCTTTTGCTCGTTTTGAAAGTGTGCTGGTGTTGACGTTCTTTTCATTTTTGCCAACTTTTGAAGATTTTGAATGAGTTTTGGTCTGCTATTTTTTCTGTTTTTCATATTTCATTGAATTTATGTATATTTCCTGTTGAATGCGTCTGTTCGAAATAATTTTGACGACGACATCTTAAAAGTATTTTGAATCCTTTAGTCACGATGTTTTAAGAATTTGCCTAAACATTGAGTTTCAAAATGCTGCATTTTTGTTAGTAGTCACTGGTTTTTATTAAGAATGAGTTCATAAACGATTTTTCTTGTGCATTTGTAAACAGAAGGTTTTGTTAAGACAGATTATGAAGTCAAGTAGTATATGTCTCAGACATCTATCTATCTATGTATACCGTATAATATGTACAGGACAAGAAAAGCTTGATGTAAGCTGATCCTGTAAGCAATAATTTGGTCTTTATGTCATTCTTACCTTAGGAAAATGTAAACTTTACTTTTTAATGGGAAATTTTGCAGACAATTTCCTCAGGAAAAATACGATAAGCAGTAATAGATATTGCTTTGTCTATTTTTACAGATGAAAGCATTGAATTCTGTATCTTAAATACCGTACCGTGGTCAAATATTGCTCATTTGTTGAGCATTTTATAAAATTAACTAAGCAGTGCTGCTCAATCTTTCTTCATCGCTTTACGATCATCATTTAAGAAGAGAACGATTGACTGAATGATTACCTGCTTACAACAGCGTGAACTAAATATAGCCTGCAACAACTTGTTCAAATTGTTGCTTCTTCCTGATATGTTGCGTTTTTATTTTAATTATTGTTTCCTAGAATGTACAGCGTGTAGCGCAGAATGGCGCAGTGTTGATGAAATCTATACTTCTGCGCTGTTAATCTGTTCCATCCTGCTGGATGATGAAGCAAAGGAATAATATTTCCGGGGTGACAGAGGGGAAGCTTTCGCCTTCAGACTACTTTTGTGATGGGGTCAGCAGTTTCACAATTTATCCACTGGCACTTAATGAATATTGACTGATTCATGAAGGAGGTACGGACGGGAAAATACAATTGCTTCAATGTGCTATATTTGTGCTGCTGATAGGCTGCAATGAATGCGTAACATAAACAAACTTTCTATAATAGATATTCCGTAATTTATTGTTAATAGATTTCAAGTAAAGAGGAACATTCCATGAATCCTTTTTCCCGTGGCTTTTACCGCGTTTGGATTCTGTTTGGAACGTTTATGACGTCCACTACTCCAAATGGCCTCACTTTTGATTTATATAACGGGAACCCTCGAGCGACCTGTCTTTGCTTATCAGTTTCGAGGAGCTGTTCACTAACAACACACAACAAGTAAACATCGCGGTGACTCACGACTTCATGTTTTTGTTCGCCTGTAAAGGCCCACATACACTGAACGATTGTCTGAACGACTGTCTGTATCGTTCGTAAAAACACTGTGTATGGGCTTCTCTGAATGCGAAAGTGGGCGGAGCTTCGTGTCTGAATGATCTCAGCGGGAATCTGTCACGACCATGTTGCTGGCTTGCGACTTAAGTCTGTCATACACAGATCGTTTAATGTATGGGTTTGTCTGCCGTTATAACGGTATCGCGCGGGTCTCTTCTAGAGATGATGCCATGTCTTCTCGAGACAAAATCTTTGTTCAGACTGAAATCGGTGCGGAGATCGTTCATACTGTCTGAATAGTGTGTGTGTATTTCGATAACGACAATCGTTCAGACAGTCGTTCAGACAATCGTTCAGTGTAAGGGGGCCTTATGTTGTTGTTTTTTATTAATCTGACCTTGTGTCAGCAGGGCTCTTGCTCACCGAGCAGCCCGTAAAGAGGGCCTTAACTCTTGCAAACTTTTTTGCCATTCGTTGGAAAATGTTGTGACGACTAAATCGTTAAACCAGGGCATGAATATCATATTAAGAATCAGTTCGAAATATGCTAAAAATAATCATAAATAAGTCGAACTGCCGAGGCGAATTAATTCCGTTGATGTCTCCATCTCTAATGATGTACAAACATCACACATCAGTGATTCTCGAGTCAGACGGTGCAATAATAATTCCCATCTCCTCAGAAACGCACACCGGAACCAGCCATAGGATCTAGTAAATTATACATTTCTTCCGAGTCTTTTTAATGAAGATAAGATGAGAGAAATAATATCGTCACAAACT
>NC_061102.1:37386998-37396998 GCF_015104395.2 Macrobrachium nipponense | reverse complement strand
TTCTTCATTCGAAGATAGACTGACGTTGGTTATTTATTCCAGTTCTCGCATACTACTGCCTTCTTTCGGTCTATTCCGTTTACTCTAGTCATTCTAACAAGAAGAATGCTTTGTTTTCTTGAGGAAAGAGGGCGGCCATCTTACATCGTGTCCAAAATCCCAGGACCTGCGACTCAGCAAAGTAAATTGCAAACTAGCATATTCAGAGTTTTGGGAATTTACGAAGATCTTGTTTTGCTTTGGGACCTACACCGCTTTCCTCTCGACTGGTAATATTAGGCGGTTAGGAGGGCCGACTGTCACTGAAACCCAGACGCTTTTGTCACAAAAGCTCTTAACCTTCATTTTGGGCACAGACACCAACCAAAAATATATATGCTTTGAAGATCAGAGAAGAGAACACCACGATCACAAGTCCTTGTGTTTGCATTGACTTGGGAACTCAGTATTACGAAAGTCAATTATGATTTAAGTTCATTATTACACCATAAATTTTCTGCCTTCCATAGCCTAGAGTGCGCGTACCTCTCTTTCGAGCCTCTATGTTTCGTGGGATACATGAACCTTCCAACGAGATTATTATGATGGTTTCAATAATGCCTGACTTGCGACTATTTTTCACTTCGCAATCGCAGATCAATTGCTTAATCAATTCATTCATGGACAGGAAAGCCCGAAAAGATCGAGATGCGCTTTTACACGAGCAGGCTCAGATCCCATTGGATGAGTTTTATCACTATTCGTCTCAATAAATGTTTCTTGTCTCGGTCAGGTTGCAACCGGCAGCAATATGAAGACGGAAAAAATGGCTGCAGAAAACATCATTATTTTCTTCGATAGCTGCAATAGCTTCCTTAATAACAGTGTACAGACTATTAAAATGTGAAATATGTCTTCCAGTCCAAGAAGAATGACCCGCTTGGGTGGATTTCTGGTGTCGTGCTTTATATTCAGGGGAGGACAGACTTGGAGGAAAACAATAAATTCACCTCGATTGCATTTTATTTTTCGTGAAAGGCCTTCGAGGAAGTTCGAATGGAGGCTCGGCTGAACATTGGAATTAGCAAGAAGAAATATGAGATTTCTTGCTTTGGCTGTTTCTTGGGAGATAATTGAATTCGAACTTTGATCGTGTCACTTCCAGCAAATGCACATCTACGCTCAGTGACACACAAATACAAGTATATATATATATATATATATATATATATATATATATATATATATATATATATATATATATATTATATATATATATATATATATATTATATATATATATATATAATGTGTGTGTGTATGCGTGTATATAATGTTGCAGTGAGAGTTAGCGGATATATCTCCTCCTTTCGCGCCGAGCTCCTTTTCAAAACTCATCCATTGTGCCACCAGCGACATAAGAATTCGTAAGAATATTATATATATATATATATATATATATATATATATATATATATATATATATATATGATATTGTCGAAGCCAAGTATTTGACTGGAGAAGAAATAAACTCGACCCACAATGGTCGTGTCAATTAATTGTTAAGCGTTTTCCATTGCGGAAGAAATACTTCCAGAACATACTTTGAAAGCGTAAGGTTGAGATTTCTGATTATATATATATATATATATATATATATATATATATATATATATATATATATACAATATATATATATTATATATATATAATATATATATATTATATATATATATTATATTATATAATATATATAGACAATAACCACGACACAGCGTCACTACAGAAGGAAGTGTCTGGTTAATTCTGACGTAAACAGGGAAGTCTCAATCATCTGCTTAAACGAATTCTTATCCATTCGGAGGCGCTGTGGATCTTCTTGCAACCTTTTCTCGTAAGCCCCGTGCAAGAGTGGTTGTGAAAGCTAATGGTTCTTTATTTATCGTGTTTTTGGATTCATGATTCTCAGAATAGAGGAGGAATAAAGAGCGAAGTTATGAAAAGAGCAGAAGATGCGCAATTATCTGTTTAGATGACAAAAGAACGGAGAGTGAATGAAGGCAAAATTGCTTATGTGCGCAGAAGATACAAATACAGTTAAGCAGCCATGGCTAGAAAAAAAATGTTCGAAAGTGTCTGAAAGCGGAAATAGTCGAAAGCGAATGTGAAGGGAACAGTTTTTCTGAATTTCAATGGAAGCCAGGAAGATGTAGTCGTGAACGGATAATGGAAAACTGAAAGTTTTCCATTATCCGTTTGATATGGCGTTTGATATATCGGTTGATTTATTGAGTGACACTTGAGGTGATTCACGGAAGCAGTTTTAGGGCTGATGAACACAGTTAAGGTAGGTTTACACCTACGCACTTTTGTGTTGCGGGTTGTTACGGCGTTGGACCGCACGAAAGCGCACCAAAAGAGCACCACGCCACTGGTGGTGGCTGGCGCGGACCATTAAAGTCGCACGGCGCTGCCAAGATTTTAAAACTTTTCAAATTTCTGCGCGGCGTCTGGCGGCCTGATGAAGTCGCACAAAACCATAAGTGGTGTGGCGCTGCGCCGCACCACACCAGTGCGGTGTAGGTTCGTACCTGCCGTGTTGGAGTGTTATGGCGTGATGTTATGGTGGCGTGCGGTGCCCGTGTGGTGCCGTTACGGCGCCTTCATACACAATTAATCCATGGCGCGCAAATGTTGCGGGGCGTGCGTGCGGCGTGTTACGGCGTCTCCCTAGATCGATTGGATGGAAGGTTGCTGCGCATTCTGGGGAGGATAAAAGGGGCCGGACAGAACATGGGGGCATCATTCGAATTTTATTTTCTTAATATTTAATGATTTTGTATATTTTATATTATTCATAATGTTTCTTGAAATACTGACTTGCATTTACATTTTCCATATTTATGCTTAATTTATATGTCATGACAATATATATGACATGATTGGGTGAAATTAAATTAAATAATGAAAAAGCATGGCCATAAAGAATAATAACATGAAGAAATCTAACCGGAAATCTAACATGAAATATGATATATGAAATATGAAATAAATAGAACTCGGAAAATAACTTGAACTATAAAATGAAATGTAACGTGAAATGAATATGGCCATCAAATGATATACTAACCTACAAGGTAAAGAACAATAATATAATATTGAGAACATGATCAAATGAACATGAACACATACAAATGATAATGAGACAATAATTAACATTGACTGGACATGGTTATTAACAGGGGTACAATGAAAAATCAGTAATAGACTAAAGACATATTGACCTTAGTTGATAATATATGATATTTGCAGTTGAAAATGTTATAATATAAACCAAGTCACAATTTCATTTTCTTACATTCTATGCTTTTCATGTTCATTTTCTTACATTCTATGCTATTTCATATTTTTTTTACTTACATTCTATGCTTTTCATGTTTTTTTTACTTACATCTATGCTTTTAATGTTCATTTTCTTACATTTTATGCTTTTCTTGTTTTTTTACTTACATTCTATGCTCTTCATGTTCATTTTCTTACTTTCTATGCTTTTCATGTTCATTTTCTTACATTCTATGCTTTTCTTGTTCATTTTCTTACTTTCTATGCTTTTCATGTTCATTTACTTACATTCTATGCTTTTCATGTTTGTTTAGTGAGTATTTTTGTCATGTCCATCATTTGTTTCTCCTTCGTCACGTTATTATGAATTATGTTATTATTACTTTCAATTAATTATTTTCCAACATCATTTTTATATGTACTAATCATCATTCCAATATCATTTATTATATTAATATTGTTATTATTTCTTAGGACAGTACAAAAGTATGGGAGTATAAAACAATGAAAAATACATCATGATCTTTATTTACAATTATGTACATTGGTTGGGTTATGTTTTATTACATAGTTCTTTGGGTCCTATGGTCGTCAGGAGCTGGTCGTCCTTGAGGAAACACCATTCGCTCTTGCCATTCCACTGCACCTGCATCCGATGAGTAGTACTGGGCCAGGTAATCTCTGACGGCCCTCGCTCGGCGTGTGTATTTCGGTCCCCTTCTTGCCATGAGTCGTTCCATGAGGTTCAGCGACTCCTGCCTCAAGTACCTGGTACGACGTTATGGTGTTGGTCCTCATGGTCGACGTCGGTGCCAGCACATGGATAACGTTGCAGTGCCAGGTTGTGTATGACACATGCGCACAAAGTTATCTTCTGTACATCCTGTTGCATCCTCGTCCCGAAGACTCGCCATCTCATCTGCAGCAGGCCGAATGCGTTTACACCACACGACGAGCGCGAGATAATCTGTAGCTGTATAGTCGTTCGATGGGATCTTGTGATTGGTGGGAGTAGGGCTTCATCATCCACGACTTGAGAGCGAAGGCATCTTCGGCGACTATGTGGAAAGGGATGGGTTCGTCGGCGTTGGGCAGATTTCTGTCTTGTGGGAGTCCTGCTCGGTTGTTCGTGATGGCCCTGGCCAGGTTGCACTTCTGGCAGGTTCCTCCATCCCCAGCACCAACTGCACTGATGTCGACGAACAGGAACCTGTATTTTGCATCGGAAAGGGCCATGATGACGATGCTGTGGAACTTCTTGTAATTGAAGTACAGTAATCGTCCACCTTTGGGTTTCTTGATCGCGACATGCTTCCCATCCAGGGCTCCGACACAATTGAAGTAGTTCCACTTTGAGGCGAATCGTTTTGCTACGTCGTTCCATTCTTCTGGTGTCTTGGGGCACTTCACTTCTGGTTTGTATGTGTCGATAATGGCTTGGCAGACTAATGGGATAAACCGGCATAGGGAACTCTTGGAGATTCTGAAGCTGTATTGGAGGCTTGTATAGTCGTTCTCATTTGCCAGGTGGCGGAGAGTGACCTCCAACTTCCCACCTCTTGTGCAAGCCACATTTTCGTGTCCTTCTTCAAAATGGGCATCAGCCTTTCGACCATCTCCTCGAACAGTTCAGGGTAGATGCGTAGAAAGTTCTTGTGTCCTTTGCGGTCCTCCTTGTTCAGTTCTTGTAGCAGCTGGTCGTAGTCTCCATGTAGTTGTCGCCGTGTCAGCCACTCCCTAGCCCAAATCCGCCTTGCTCTTCCGTCCTTTCTGCGCAATTGTGCAGGTGGGTGTGGCACTGTAGTATGTCCTTTCAACCTGCCAATGACCTGGACTGCGCAGAGACACAGGACAGCTACCAAAAATCTCTGGGTCTCTTGGGTGAGAGGCTGTGGAGGTCCATATTGCATGCTGGGTGGGCGTGGAATGAAGGAAGTGCTTGGGACAGTGTGGCATGGTACATGTGCAACAATCGTGCACCGTTCCTCGTCGTGTCTCATGTAGATGTGCGTGCACTCTGCAGCAACACCGCAAGCCACCCGCAACACACCGCTACACGGAGTAACAAAGCTGCAAGAAGGCGTGCCATGGCATAGCAACACGCACCATAAAACCGCACCAACGCCATAACAATGCAACATCACCGCAACAACACGCCATAACATGCCCATAACACACCGCATGGGTCTGCGGCACGCCGCCCAATAACGGTAATTTTTTCTCCACACCGCGTCAATTTTCGTGCGGTTTCTTGCTGTCCCACGCCGTAACAGCCCGCAACACAAAAGTGCGTAGGTGTAAACCTACCTTTAGATTTATGCAGGGATATTTGGGACAGAAGTCAGATGTCTCATTGTAAGTAGCAAGGTTAGCTGAACTAAGTCTTTTATCAAGATAAGCGTTTTATTCTTTTAGATTTATGTGTTTGTAGTATATTTGGATATGGGGAACTGAAACGGCAGTGAACTTAGACGTAAAAAAGCTGTTCAGTGGTTTGGTCTTGTAAAGAAAATGGGATGGGCTGGAATGGTCAAAGGCGAGGAAACTCGGAAGTTTTGAGGGAAGGAGAGATTGGGGGTTGGAGGGGGGGGGGGGAACTAAAGGGTGTTGGTTCCTGTAAACAAGTGCTAAAAGGGAAAAGCAAGTGTCATAACTTAGAGAGTAAAGATTATTATATGGACACAATTTACGGGTGGGAGGGGCCGGCATATTACTAGTGAGGTTTATGTACTATGTGAAAACTCTCGCTGTGTACACACTTACACACACACACACACACACACACATAATATATATATATATATGTATATATTTATATTATAATATTTATCTATATATATATATATAGTATATTATATATAGATATATATATATAAATATATATATATTTTATACATACTTATATGTATATAGAATATATGTATATACCATCTATAAATACATACTTACATATATATAGTATATATATATATGTGTGTGTGTGTGTATTCATGTGCATGCTTATGTGCATACAAATAGATAGAGATATAAATTATTACTGTGTTCTTTTCAGACAAATTCATCCATTTTTATTTCACTACAAATTGCGCAAATATCAGTTATTCACAGATCCACGCCTAAGGTCTTTATATTTTATGAAATTAACGTCGATTGTAGAGGATGAAGAGATTAACCGGTGTCGTCTCTCCTTATAAAGAAAGAAATAGCATGCCGGGAAAAATTGGACTCTTAGAAACCGTAGATTCCTTCTGGATACTTCGAAGGTTCCTTTTTCTGCCATTTCTTTCGCTCATTAGAGGGATTTCGTCGACTCTTCTGGGATTATTGTTCTTTAATCTTAGATGTGCCTTCTTTTGCCTCTCTATACAGACCCAACTCTCTCTCTCTCTCTCTCTCTCTCTCTCTCTCTCTCTCTCTCTCTCTCTCTCTCTCTCTCGTACAAGAGTGAATCGAAGATCCTACGTTTATTCCACCAACTAATTATACATGCAATATCCTCGCGTAATGAACCACTTATACAATTGTTATGATTTTTTTTTTCATCAAGTGAAATCAAAAGGCGAAACTTTTATGCATTTCTATTCGTGGGAGATTCGAAGTTTTAAGCCGAGACGTTGTGTTGTCTCTGAAGGAGTCAGTCCTTAATCCGCGTGATGTTAGAAATACGCGGGAGGTTTTCACAACTGGGAAATATGAGGAGTATGACGTTACGTGTCATGCCACGAGAGCTTTTCGGCTGAGAAAGTATAACAGATGACAGAAGAACTGACAAGAAAAGAGCAGCGTTATCAGGGAAAATCTGTATGTGGAAGGAATGGAGGATATGGTGGCAAAAAGAAAGTATAGAGAGGTGCTAGGAAGTTGGGGAGGGGGGAGAAAGACCCAGAGAGGGTTGGATAGAAGTTTTGAAAGGTGTAATGGAAAGGAATGGCCGTCATTTCGAAGGAAAATAGATATCTGCTAGACCGTAGTTCTTAACCTGGGGTGGGGGGGGGGGGTGTTGGTTGTGGTCAGCAATTTCCAGGGGAGTCGCGAGCCCTAGGGAAAAATAAAAAATATCTCTTATTATATTCGTTGTCCTCTTAACGAGTAAGGAACTAATATTCAGAAGTTTATGAACAGATGCAAAAGTATAGTCGTATAACGTTACTTTCCTAGAGTCTTCTACTCAAGTTAGGCTCGTTGGGCTCACCGTGTTTGGTAATGATTGACCTCCCCTCCTATCCCTCGAAACTCCTTCTCTTTCTCATTTTTTTTTATTTCCTTTTAAATCTGGGAGGGGCTTTTACTCATAGATGCAAGGGGGCCGTGAAAGAAAGGACCAACTCTTACAGGGGGCGTGGTAATCAAAAGGTTAAGAACCAGTGTGCTAGACCTTCTTTCATATTATCATCTTTCTTTCATCTTACTTTCCACCCTCTCATAACAATTCGTTCATAGTGCAACTGCAAGGTTTTCCTCCTTTTACACCTTTCAAACCTTTTACTGTCAGTTTCCGTTTCAGCGCTGAATGACCCCATTGGTCCCAGTGCTTGGCCTTTGGCCTAAATTCCACATTCAATTCAATTCAATACAGTTCAGCAGTTGAAATAGCACTTTGTCAGTGATGTGTTTCTCTCTCTCTTCTCTCTCTCTCTCTCTCTCTCTCTCTCTCTCTCTCTTCAGAGACGCCTCCGTTAATGTTTTATGTATGTACCGACTTTTTAGCCCCATGGCCTTCTCTGCCTTGACCGCGACCCTGCTGAGGCGACTGACGTCTACTGGTTTTGTTAATAAAGGCTCAGCGAATTTTCCGAAAATGAGCCCAAGACCTTTCCTTCCTGTGGGATCGATCTCTGGTCTCTAGTTGGCGAGGTGAGGTAGGGACCACTGAGACTCAAGATACCATGAGCAAGGAATGGTTTGAGAGACCTAAGCGATGTGATATGTACCTGTTGGTTAGTCAGTTGTGGTGGGTCACAGCCAGGTTGGAAAGGGGCGTGGGACCAGCAGCCTCCGGGAAAAAGAATCGCTGGGAACGTGAAGACTCACACCCTCTGGAGTCACCAGTCCAAGAAGAAGGCTTCATTCGACTTATTTCCGTGTGACTGAAGAGGAAGGGAGAGTGAGGGAAAGCAGCGAGAGATTCCAAAACACTGGTGTTCAATACAAAGAAAGCAATGGCCATTGAATGTTGCCAATCAGGGCTGAAAGAGAAATTTCACTGTTTTATTTCCCAACATAATCGCAAATAGAGATGAAGGTATAATTCAGGAAAAGAGGTAGTAATCGCATCTTAGGAGTGAGAGCTTCATTCAAGATGCGGTAAAAGCAGAGCTGCTTAGGTACACATGATCATCTCAAGACATTTTGTCTGCTTGGGTAAGGAAGATGCAGTGGGACTTAAACCGGGAGAGATACCCACGGAGATATATATTCGAGGCCAAAGGAGGAGGAGGAGGAGGAGGAGGAGGAGGAGGAGGAGGAGGAGGAGGAGGATTTAAAGAGATTGAAATCATCTCCCTTTTGAATGGTACCGGGGGGGAGCAAGGAACTGCTTCTGGGCTCTGCACATCAAAAGGATAAGATGTTTGGATGATTATGGAAGGCGAAGTTTCGCTTATGATATTTAGATTAAATTTTGTTATTCGCATCTTACAGATATTCATTTATTCATTTTTAGTCAGAGATATCTTAGTTTAGATCGTAGAACTAGACATGTTTTGTGTGAAACTTTGCCAGCAGTCTCAAAAATGTCAAAAACAACAGCATCACTGAATGTCATGTAAAATCCTTATTGGCTCTCAGAAGAAAACCCGTTTCTAGAGCAGAGCACCGTTGTTTCCATTTTGGTGTTTACATTTACAGCCATAATGACGTCATTTGTTTTTTATATTATATTATTATTAGTATTATTAATTATATTATTATTACTTATTATTATTATTATTGATTATTATTATTATTATTATTATTATTATTATATTCATAAAATGAACCCAATTCCTATGGGGCACACATACAGGGGCCATTGACTTAGTCAAGATTCCGAAAAATATGGTTTCCACTTGAAAGACGTAAGAAGAGGTAAAGGGAATTGCAGAAAAATGAGACCACTTATTAAAAGAGAGAGAGAAAAAAATAGATAAAAAAGTAATTCATTTATTAAAATGCAAAAGGAAAATTGTATTAGGGTAATAATGCATCTTCACTTGAACTTTTGACAGTGGTAGGTAGTGATGAAGTAGATATTCAGAGCTGGAAATATTTGAACGATATATAACAGTAATTAAAATATTAGTGATAGGAATAAAGGAATGCAAACGCCAGAATCGAAACAACAACCAAGAATGATATGGGTAGGAAAGGTATAGAAATGAAAGCCCAAAGGATGAATTCTTTTCTTCATGGTTATCAGGAAGGCATTTAGTACTGAGACCCACTAATGACGAAAAAGAAACAAGTGAAGTGCTCTAAGAATGTGCCGGAAACTAAGATAGATTAAAACTGAAGAAAAACGAGAGAGAGAGAGAGAGAGAGAGAGAGAGAGAGAGAGAGAGAGAGAGAGAGAGAGAGAGAGAGAGAGAGAGAGATACGCTGCGTGTAATCTTGCAACTCGAGCATTATTTTATCTAAAGATTATTGATGTAAAAAAATCTTTCCTATAAAGCGTCCTTTTCTGCCAGCATTCACAGAAAAAT
>NC_061102.1:37369498-37381998 GCF_015104395.2 Macrobrachium nipponense | reverse complement strand
GCCTCATTCCAGATTTTTCCAGGCTCTAATCAAAAGGGAATCAGAGAAGGAGGATACAGGGGCCATGGAATAACATTCAACCTGGATCGATCACTGGGGACGGATTGTTTTGACGCAAAGAAGCCTGGCAAGAGGAACCTTATATGAAAATATCGGGGATGTTGAAGCTTAGAAAGCTTTGAAGGACAAACGGCAGCAGTGCAAAAAGGATTCGGGATCGGGATTCGGAAGCCAAGGAGCCACTCCATTAGTGGTGGTAGTATTAGTTTTAGTTTTCTGTAAAAGAAAACTTGAGATGGTTTTGGCTGTCCGACCGTACTTTTTCTGTCCACCCTCAGATCTTAAAAACTACTGAGGCTAGAGGGCTGCAAATTGATATGTTGATTATCCACCCTCCAGTCATCAATCATACTACATTGCAGCCCTCTAGCCTCAGTAGTTTTCTTTTTATTGTACTTAAGGTCTAAG
Organism: Macrobrachium nipponense; assembly: GCF_015104395.2. Taxonomy (NCBI): domain Eukaryota; kingdom Metazoa; phylum Arthropoda; class Malacostraca; order Decapoda; family Palaemonidae; genus Macrobrachium; species Macrobrachium nipponense. Next base: position 37,381,530 of record NC_061102.1, on the reverse strand, counting down.
TCAGTCTTGACCGTGTGTCTGGCAACGCAACAACACAGGCCACTACAACCGGCTGAGAGTTTCATACAGCATTATACGCAATACAGAAAACTGGATTGCACCGAAGAAACTTCGGCGCATTTTTAATATGTTTATTTGTTGTTTCTTTCATATGGAAAAACGGTTTCTTCACGTTTTCTTGTTACTCATGTTTCTCCTTGGAGAAAAGGAAAATTTTATGGAAATGGTGAATAAGGATTTACTTCTTATTTAGTACTTTGATTTATATTAATTTCCATTAAATAAGTAGAATTGTTATTAATCTTTTCACGGCGAAAAGCGTCTCTTCCTATGTTAGGAATATCATTGGGAATAAATTGCTTTTCATTTCTGCTGTGGATCGATTGCTACAAATATGATTGCTGATCTCTTCAGTTTTCGTAAAATGTTCAGCAGATTCGCCATCATCATCATGTGACCCTTTCATTAAGATGCGGAGACATTTGTCTCCTCTGTTGCACAGAGTACGGTTACCACAAGAAATTCCTTAGAAGTCGTTATCATATTGATGAATAATAAAGTACAAATACTGAGAGAACTTAATTGAAGGCACAATCTTGGCAAAAAAAAAAAAAAAAAAATCATGCTTTATTAAAAATGAATAATGTTGCCTGACAAAATGAATGCTAGTTTGATCAAATAAATATGTCTAAACGTTGCTAAAATGAAAATAATAAACATAAAATTCACAGAAGAAATTCTCCATCTCTTTTTGATGGTCATTCATATTGAGAACCTGGTTGAATTTTGCCATGGGGGTGATTTAGTGGTCGTGTTCGGAGAAAGTTCTTTACTTAGCTGTGCATTATTCCCTCTACATTCTCTAGGCTCCGTTTTTCCACTACTTGGAAGGTCAGGGTTTTTATTATCGTCTAATTTAATTCTTTCAGGCTTGCATCTGATTCCTGCTTGTTTTGCATTCACGTTCTTTTATTTTTATACACGAGTAAATATACGAGATACAGCTAAAAGATATATGCAGACTATGAATTGATGAAATAGTGTTAATGGACATAAGTTCAGTATATCTTATTTTAACCAGACCACTGAGCTGATTAACAGGTCTCCTAGGGCTGGCCCCGAAGAATGAGATATTTGTACGTTGCTAGGAACCAGTTGGTCACATAGCAACGGGACCTACAGCTTATTGTGGGATCCGAGCCACATTATACCGAGAAATGAATTTCTGTCGCCATTAATAAATTCCTCTGATTCCGCGTTGGCCGAGCCGAGAATCGAACTTTGGACCACCGATCGGTAGCTGAGCGCGAAAACCACTCGTCCAACGAGGAACAAACTGTATTAACACCTGTGCAGATGTACTTTATCTGTCACCGTAGCTGCTGTAATGTTAATGTTTTTATTTTTATTTTTATGAACCAATCAATCCTCTTATGCGGTATCTGTGATTCAGCTCAAGACTGTAAAACAATTCCCATGCGAAACCCCCCCCCCCCCCCCCACCCCCCCCCCAAAGGCCAATAAGACCCAAGACATTGTTTTCCGTCCCCCCGTCAGAGCGAGGGCCATCAAAAACGTCTGATGAGGGAAAAAGGGGGCCAGAGAGTCGTAGCTTGTCCCGAAATTGTCATTCTAATCTCCTTGTTTGGCAGGAATACGTCTCCCTCACCGCTGCGGGATTAGTTTGTCAGTCAACACTTATTTTGTTTCTCAGGCAATATGCCAACATCATGTTTGTGTTATTTAGTTTTGAGAATCGCATGGTACGAATTTCTGTGAGCAGTGTGCCTGAATTTTCTTTCTATTTTCATTTTTATAATAGCAGATTTGGTGTTGGTGGTCTTGAAATCAGTGTCAGTAATATTAAAAAAGTTATGAATGTAGTAAGGTATATTTTTAGACGACAGTTTCTGTTCTGATGTAAAATAGAATGTTTATGCAGTGATTGTAAGGTATATATTTCCAATAAAAAAGTAATTATAACACTGTCTTGACAGATGAAAAGCCTATCAAATAGATAATCGTAAAATCAAATGTACTGAAGAGTAACGAAAATAAATTCCCCGATTCCCATCTGTTAAGATTCAGGTGTTGTTGAACGTTGCACGTATTAGAAAAATGCCTTCGTAACTCGTACATAATAACTGCATAAGCAGCCTACGGTGCCGTAAACAAATGGCACTCGAAGTAATAATGTGAAAAGGAAGATGACTGTGAACTTCGTAGTACCGTGTATTGGTGCAAAATGGCAGTTGATCCTTTGCACTGTTCCTTGTGAACTTCGTAGTACCGTGTATTGGTGTAAAATGGCAGTTGATCCTTTGGACTGTTCCTTCAAATGAAATTGCTTCGTGCGTGTGTGTGGGAAAAATAGGATGAATTTTGTGTAGAGGAAATTCAGAGAAAACTCTTAGGTGAAACGAGAGGGGTTTCATTTTTCCTCACAGATATACGCATCACATCGTTTTTGCTCCCGACGTTATAAAAGTGAGTTTGAATAGACTGTATTACTCTCTCTCTCTCTCTCTCTCTCTCTCTCTCTCTCTCCCTTCACGGCCACTTTTAAATTGTAATTTACTCTCTCTCTCTCTCTCTCTCTCTCTCCTCTCCCCTTCACCGCCACTTAAATTGCGGCATCTCTTTTTCCTTTTCCCCTTTTGCACTTGTTCCTATTCCCTGGCCCATCCTCACCAATTCTCTGTGTTCTTTGACTCTCACCTCTTCAGTTGGCTCTGGAATCCTGTAGGGATGGCTCCAGCACCAGCACCCTTTTCGTTTTCTCATAAACATCCGTCTACCTCTCCAACACTTTCTCTCACATTTCGTGTGGTTCTGGGATCTTGCTCATAGGACTCAAACTTAACGATATTGCATTATGGACAAAAGCGGGTAACACCGACTGTTCTTAATTTCAGCAGCTCTCTTCTCCTTCATTCCTTTTCATCTACGACTTATCTAGTCTCTAGTTTTCTTCAGTAACCACTGCTTTCTATCAACCTTGTATTCTTTTATACCAAGAGAGAGAGAGAGAGAGAGAGAGAGAGAGAGAGAGAGAGGGAGAGAGAGAGAGAGAGAGAGAGAGAGAGAGGGAGAGAGGAGAGAGAGAGAGAGAGAGAGAGAGTCACCTTCCGTGAACAAAATACGAAGAAATCTCTTGAAATGCAATTTTGTCTTGCTGCATAATTGGTAGCCTAATTTTACATCTCGAGCAGTAATTTCAATGACCACCATTGGCACTTTCCGCATGACCTATATAGTCCTTATTCCAACTCCCGTCCGTCGTCTCCATTATCTTCTCTTTTCTCCCCCCTTTCCCTCGTTTTACTTCTCTCCCATCTCCCTTTCTCCTCCCCCCAGCATCACATGCTCGAGCCTGCGTTTGGACGAAACCATCTACCTTTGCTCATTGCTTTCAAAGGTGCTCACTGATTGGCCTCTTAACGCTTTCCTCTCTACCGATCTCAGGGTCCAGGTTCGATTCCCCGCTGTAGGTCCCGTTGCTAAGTAACCAATTGGTTCCTAGCCACGTAAAAATACCTAATCCTTCGGGCCAGCCCTAGGAGAGATGTTAATCAGCTCAGTAATCTGGTTAAACTAAGATTTACTTCACTTAACTCTAACCTCTTTCCTCTGAACACCCGACCTGTGGGAAGAGGCCGTCTGTTGGACCCCTCGCTCAGGTTTCCCGTTCGGTCGGTCGGCCCCATCTCGATCCTTCTGACACTTTCAACTTTACACCTACTACGTCCTCCTCCTCCTCCTCTCTCGTTTAACTCTCCCCGATTCATTACTCACGTCATTTGAGAGAGAAAGGGTGGGTGGGTGGGGGATATTTGCTGAATATTTATTGCCCTCAATGTTCGTGGAAAAATGCGTAGCAAACGACACTTTCATCTTTACACCTACTTCCTTCTTTTTCATTTGTCTCTCCGATTCATCACTCACGTCATTTGAGAGAGAGAGAGAGAGAGAGAGAGAGAGAGGCGGGTTGGGGAGTAGGGTAGGGAATGTTTGCTGGGAATTGTTCATAGTAAATTGCTTAAAAAACAGTGTTAAATTCCAGATGATGCAGGTATGTATGTAATCAGCGGTGTGTGTGTGTGTGTGTGTGTGTTTGAAATGGATTAAAATCGAGACATGTTTTTAGGGGCTTTTGGCGTCAATTTCCGGACATTTATCGAAATTGAGGAGCTGAACTTAAAGAACCGCATTTTAGATTTTTACGTAAAAGTGAATCCGAACTTATCCTCCTGGGCATGTTTCAATTAAGTTTAGTGCAGTAGACGTAACTGGAAACATATTAGAATATTTACTTTATTAATTTCCGTTTGCCTTTTTTCCCGTTCTTGAGAGAAAATTGACAAAGATAACTAAATTTCTTGCGGAATTTATTTTAAAAGGTTCACTTGGCTTCTCTAGAAATTGTGCAGGGATACTTTGAAATGTGAAAATGCGTTCTTAAAACTGAATGAAAAACGGAAGCAGTAATGTAACTTTTTTCTTGTGTAACAGATAAAGGAAATGTTCTAGACAAGTTTCAAAGTACAGAGGCCAAATTATAAATGTAATTAAACAGTAACAGTGTAGAATTAATTCTAGATAGGGTATTGAAACAGAAAAACTACACAAAATGCACATTGTATACATTTCATTTTCCTTGATCCCTGTTTTTCCTTATTCATTTCTCTCACGGAAAGAACACGAAAGTAGAACGTGCTAAGTAATCAAGTCTAGATAGTGAAGTTAAATGAAGATCAAGGAAGATAAGATAGAATAATCGGACGAACAGGCTGATGATGGCGACAAAGCTACATATTCAGAGAGTGGCTTTGGCGTTAGGGCACCGGCAAAATTATAAGTAAATAAAAAAAGAAAGAAAAATACCTGTTGAAAGGTCAATAGTACCAGCAGAAGGAACACTATGTTAGGCAGAGCACTTTTATGAGGTCATGAATATGATATATGAGGGGGGATAATCTGACTGATATACCAGAAGCTGACACAGGTCTGACTGGGCTTATGAATGAATTCACCGTTTTTGAAGTAGAAGAAGTGATAGAGAAACTCGGTGGGTGGAAAACCCCAGGCTAAGATCGGACTGCAGAGGTGATTTTAGCTAAATGTGAAGTGGCACGTCATTGACTAACTTGAGAATTTTGCAGGATTTTGGAATGAATAAACAAAGTCTGATGATTGGAAATTGGAAGTCGTAAGAAAGGTACCAAATGCAGGTGGGCTGACTGAATATTATAACTATGGAGTTGTAATGAAAATATCCAGTATACTTATTCTAAATTATATGGACAAAGAAATAAATAAATTGCTTAGAGACGAGCACGGCAGGAGTTTTACAGATCAGCTATTTGTGTTCAGACAGAACTTACAGTAGTAGTATATGGAATTTTAGAAATCCTCTTTGGATAGCTTTTGTTGATTACGAAATAGCATTCCTGTGAAACAAGTAGGAGTTAAACTATCTGAAATTATCCATGGATGAAACAGCTATAGACTTCATGTTGATGGTGTTTTGTCAAGGGAATTTGCAGTCACTATTTAGGTTCTACAACGAATGTTATTCTACCCTTGCTGTTGGAAAGGAAGCTTTATACTGACTCGGGTGGTTGTTAGAAAGTTGGAAGGTTTTGAACGTACAGGTGACGCTACTATTTTAATCAGCAAAACACCACAGGATTTGCAAAGTTAAATTAATAGAGTGCATCATATATTTAGAGAGATGAGACTAAATATAAATCTAATAAGGACATATTATGAAAAAATGGTTGAGATAACACTAGATCTCGACATGATTAACGAGATTGGATCTTACAAGTAGGAACAATGATATCCAACACAAATGCTCTTAAGTTAGAACGAAGTGAAAGATTAAACAAGTAAAAAATGCTGCGAACAATCTAGTTTTGTGTACAGCGTATATTCAAGGCCACTGAAAATAGCTCTCTCTTTCGGTGGCCTCTGTATAATGCTGTATGAGCCGCGGCCCATTAAACTTTAACCACTGCCCAGTGGTGGCCTGTCGTATGTCGCTGCCAAACACACCATTATGGCTAACTTTACCCTTAAGTCAAATAAAAACCTACCGAGGCTAGAGAGCTGCAATTCGGTATGTTTGATGATTGGAGGGTGGATGATTAATATACCAATTTGCAGCCCTCTAGCCTCGGCAGTTTTAAGATCTGAGGGCGGACAGAATAAAGTGCGGACGGACAGAGAAGGTCGGCTCAATTGTTTTCTCTTACAGATAACTAAAAAGGCGAATGGAAACAACGAACGGACTGAATACAATTTAGAAGTTACATAGGCTGAAATTCTATACGAAAGTAGTGCAAGTCTAGTATGATCTGTATTTCTAAACAGCCGCGGATCTTCGAATGACAATGAAATTATCGCCAAAAGACTTTTATTTCGTATGACATCGATTTGAGAATGAATCTTTATGGAGAATATTTAAAGGAGTCAGGTGTCATGACAGAGTTAGAATTGATACCACAAAGGAAAATACAAAGATGAGGCAATGCTGAAAGGCAGACGGTGATGGCTTGACACTGTCTTTGGCTCAAGCACCGGGAGAATACGACAAGATTTTATCAGTCGGGCTTCTGTTAGTACCGGAAGACCTAGAACTATTTGGAGGGTAACAGCAAGACGGGAGGTTGGGGATGAGTGGAGATTTGTGAAAGATAAAGCACAGGAAAGACATGAATAACGATAATGCACGTAGGTGCTTTGCGTCACACGGTATTGGATGCGATGTTGATGGTGTATGTATACCGGATTCAGGGCATTTATTAGTGTGATACTTGCTGTGGTAGTCAAGTTGCCTGAAAATACTGACAGGTTTTATGTGACTGGTATATCAGATGACAACATTTTCATCTTTTCTGTTTGCAAGATAGAAGTATATCCGTAACTATATGAAAGACGCTTCGCATTGCGAAAGCATTTTGAAATATCTAATGGTAATCCTTTGTTTTTCGTCTGTGTGACATGAACTGAATACTTTTATGAAAATTACAAAATCTCTCACGTTTTCATACTTCGTAGCAGGTCTATAATTACTCTCCGTTACAAAAATGTCCATTTTGTCAAATATTTTGCAATAAATTCAGCATTTGCTCTTACAAAACACGATGGGCATCCTGGATTTTCAACAAAATGCATCTGGAAATATTTCACACTTGCTAATATAAAAGAAATTGAGCGCGTGGGGAAATCTGCATCTACACTAGGTACACCAGTAAAGAGATCTGCATGTCCTTATGATCGTTGAAACATTCCCTAGATATGTAGGGTACGCCTCAGTGGCGTGGTTGATATGACGTTGGCGTCCCACCTCGGTGGCCGCGAGTTCGAATCTCGGCCATTCCATTGAGGAGCGAGAGATGTGTATTTCTGGTAATAGAAGTTCACTCCTGACATGGTTCGGAAGTCACGTAAAGCTGTTGGTCCTGTTGCTGAATAATCAATGGATCCATCCATCTTAAAAACGCCATACAAAAAATCTAAAGATAAAGAGTCCAAAATGCATAGATAAGATAATGCTGGGATTACCGTTAGACGAGAGATACAAGGACATCTTTTTTTTTTAAACCCGACTTTGGCTCCCTGTGTTGCCGGGAGCCAGAAATGAATACTAATTATGGTAACTAATGCCTTTGTGAGAGGCGAAAGCGCAATGTGATATCCGACGTTTTCCCTGTGATGGATGTGGCTTGTGTGATGTAGAGTGGCGTTGCCATAAAATGAGGGGCCGAATGATTGATTACATTTCGTTATCACGTATTATCAAAATCCTTCCTTCTGTTTCAGTTGCTTTTGAAGTTCCGCTCTTTGAAACCTTTTATGTTCATATTTGAATTGCAAAATAATTTACATTTTCATTGCTTTGCTTTTCAGTTATAAGCAATAAATTCAGGTGATGTCTCATTTCGGGTATATGGGTCCATATTATTTACATAATTTTATATGCTGCAGTAGATTCCCATCAGCCGTGCATCTGATATCTAGGCCAGTCCCTTACGACGCTCCTGATTGGCTATTGATAAGCCAATCACAGGGCTGGAAACTCGTCTCTCCAGAGAGTTCACATAGGCAGGATGTATGTTCCACCTCTCTTGAGGGATACTTTTGAAAGACGTATCCCTCAGGAGAAGTGGAACGTACATCCTACTTATGTGAACTCTCTCGAGAGACAGAGTTTCCAGCCGTGTGATTGGCTTATCAACAGCCAATCAGGAGCGTCGTAAGGGACTGGCTTAGACATCAGATGCACGGTTGATGTGAATCTACTATAGCCGTCTTTATTATTATTATTTAGAGGGTGAACCCTAATTATATAGCACAAGCCAGCCATTAACTTGGATTTTATGCCTCCAAAGAATATGGTGTTCACTGGAAGGAAATACCAGAGGGCATTAGGGAATACAGGAATTAATGAATAAACAAATGAAAATGCAAGGAAGTGATTCAAATACAAGATTTGTTTTAGGGTGGTAATGCATCGCATCTTCGCTTGAAGGTAAGAGATTTCAGTTGCTGTACAACATCCACAGGAAGACTGTTCCACAGTCCAACGACCATTTTAATGATTACATTCATTATCTCAATGACTAGTGTAAATCTTGCTCATTAAACCTTCACTGGCGATAGATGAATTGAAGCAGCTAATCTTTCGGAATCGTCTCGGCTGTCCGAGGAACTTTCCTCTTCCCTTAATCAGCCGAACATCCAGTTCTGGTTGATTTGATAATACTCGGCCACCTGCGAATGCTGATAATTAACACTGAACGTCATCAACTAATTTACCAACTCTGGTTGCATAATGCGCTTTGCAAAGGGACTCCCAACTTCGATGACGAGCGAGAGAGCAGTTCCGCGGTGAAACCCAACCGCCGGTTCCAGAGGAATTTGTTAACAAACTAACTACTCAGCTTAATGAGAATTCCTGCGCGGAAAACAGCCATCTCGGTCTTCAAGTTCCTGGACGTGCGGCTTCATGATCTGGTTCTCCTCTTCAGATATCTATCTATCTCTCATCATACATATATATATATATATATATATATATATAAATATATATATATATATATATCATATATATATATATATATATACATATACATATATATATATATATATATATATATATATATATATAGATATATAGTATGGAGTTACAGACAATAAATAAAAGTTGTTATCTTGTTCAACTTATCTGTTTGAATCATCTCCTTTAGTAAGAAGTAACCGCTCTACTAAAGATATCCCAAGGAGATGGGGAGGAACCAGAAATACTTACGAATGACAGTCGTAAGGAGAACACAAAAAAAGTCTATCGTCAAGCGATGAGACTTACATATATATATATATATATATATATATATATATATATATATATATATATATATATATATATAAAATATATTCATCTCGACGTTTGCTCCTTCTGGGTTGTGTCTCTAATTTAAACCTTTCAATTAACTACTTATTTTGGAAGGTCTTTTTGCAGATTTATTGATTCATAAACGCAATTTTTACGTAAAAAATTCACCATAATTTAATCATGCATATTAATGGATACACGTCTGTTGAAGAGAATTTCATTTGTATATCATTTCCTAATCTCTTTTCAAGACCTACTCACCAAAAGAAACTGATACATATTTCACCTGCGCTAATTCGTAATGCATTCTATTTGTAGTGCTCCTCCATGTCATACCCATTTGATCTATATTATTTTTTGATTGACTCCATTGCCGTGTAACGATAGGGCCTATTTGAAATTCGGCCATTCATGCCTTTTCCTTTACTTTCACAGATCTCCACTTACCTCCAGCTTTCCGTCTCAATTCTCATACAAGTAAGGCGGGTCTTGCAAAAACTTCCGGTGTTCATGGGGTCCACTTGACAATATTCCGTATTAGGCGAAGGAGATACCCATGCCGTCTCCATCTCATCTAGTACATATGGAACGTCCATAATTTTCGTTACGGTGTAATTTATATACCTCTGTATCACAACCTCTCTGACTTCACTTTCGAAGAAACTTTTCTCTCTCTCTCTCTCTCTCTCTCTCTCTCTCTCTCTCTCTCTAGAAATTATAGAGCCACTCAAGTGCCTACTTGCTGTTTTGCCTCAAGTATGCATCCAAAGTAAACTCTCGCACCTGAGTATTGCTTTATTATTACTTATCATTATTAAGCTAAAAATGTTACAATACCTTACACATAACTTAAAACTAGAAGGAATTATAATAGCTAAGTGCTGTGCAACCTAGACCTCGGTTTAGAAACTTAAACGTGTGTTTTGACAACATTTATAAACTGTAATTCCCCGAGTGTAAGTTATACAACATTATATATATATATATATATATATATATATATATATATATATATATATATATATATATATATATACATAATACATACATACATACATACATAACATACATACATACATACATACATACATACATACATGCACATAAACTTCTTCAAAGAGCACGTACCGCTCCAATAATTTCTGATGTTCCAGTGACAGGTCTAGTATATCGTAAGCAGCTTTGTCATAAAAAAAAAAAACTTTTATGTCCGTAATGTGAAGTAAATGGCCAGAGGTATGAAATTCCACATTCTTGATTTAACAATACTCTTTAAAATCAGGGTTCCCACGAGTCTTCATAGGATAGCTTCTCTACCTTTACTAGACTATAGCAACTTTTGGCCGATGGTGGTAGGCCAAAGTCTTTGGTGGTAGGCGGTAGCCACTGCTCAAATGTTGCCTTCGTCGACAGTATTTGGCAACTTTCAAGTCACATGTACTAGATCAATCGTTTTTCAGTAAATAATGTTTCATAGCGCAACCTGTAAATAATATTTTGAAAGGGGTTAGGCTTATTTGAATGAATTAATACCAATCCTTTGTGGTAGTTGAATAAACTAATTTTTTTGCATAGATATAAAAAATGTTAAAACTTATTTTGTATTGTTTATCAGACAGATCCAGCCCCAGTCGGGCTGTCAGTCGTAGACAACTCAGACAGTGTCGACTGTCGAGCACCTGTCGTCAGTCGTTGATTTACTCTGAAACAAGTGACAGTTTCTGTGTGTTACGTTTCTTTTTATGGGTTCGCGTACTTGTTATACAGTTTATCACATCATTTCGCTTTACCTTAAAAATGAAAAACCGGTGAATTTTGTTTCCGGAGTACTAGGTAGGTGTGTGGAATCGCTGTGGAAAATGTAGCCTACCCATTGGAGAAGCGATCTAGATGGGTATACAGCACACACATTATTCCTCATGTGTAGCAGCTTGTTATAGTAATGCAGCTGCGTAACAAACATATCGTATGTATTTTTCAGAATTATTATATGACCAAGATCGTTTACAGTAAGCTGTCATTGATGTAACTCGTAGCTTTGTTAACACTAGTTCCTAGGCTACTGGACCAAAACAAAGTGGGAGATGCATACTAGCCTGCAGGAAACCCTTATGTTGTAAGTATTCTAGATTACAATATTAGAAACTGCCTTGCAAAGATGCATCACACTTGGACCAAGATATATCGTACTTCATGAATCCAAAGGGAAACTACCGAACCGCAGAAACAGTCAAGAAACGATTGAAGAGCCTGTGCTGCTCTAGGCTGTGTACTTACTTAGGTTGGAGGGTAAAGGTAATCTGCCATCTTTAAGAATGCATGAAGCCTATGGTCCAATACTTTAAAATGCAATTTAGAATAGGCAAGAGCCAAGTATCCAACAAACTGATCCTTTCGACTACCGTATCAAGGAGTGGTTGACTTTTAAATGAAATCCCTCCTCATTTAGGCAATCGTATGCCTTCCAACAATCGGAAATGATGGTAGTGCCGGGCTCTATATAATCCCTTATCACTGTTAAAAGTGTCACTTTGTCCACATAAATAGATGTCAAATGGTAATTGAGAAACCGCACTAGAAGTTGAAGGTACACACGTCTCCTTGGCTCTCAAAAGACTGAAAAATTAGTGGT
>NC_061102.1:37347176-37368998 GCF_015104395.2 Macrobrachium nipponense | reverse complement strand
ACGTCTATTATTATTATTTTATTATTAATTATTATTATTATATATTATTATTATTATTTTATTTATGATATTATTTTATATTATTATTATAATATAATTATTAATTATTAATTATTAATTATTAATATTAATTATAATTATTAATTATTATTATTAATATTAATTTATTAATTATTAATATTAATTATAATTATTAATTATTATTATATTATTATTAATATAATATATTTTTTTTTTTTTTTTTTTTTTTTTTTTTTCTATCCAGCCTCCAATTCGATGGGTGGTATTTATAGTGTGGGGTTCCGGGTTGCATCCTGCCTCCTTAGGAGTCCATCACTCTTCTTACTATGTGTGCCGTTTCTAGGACACACTCTTCTGCATGAGTCCTGGAGCTACTTCAGCTCTAGTTTTTCTAGATTCCTTTTCAGGGATCTTGGGATCGTGCCTAGTGCTCCTATGATTATGGGTACGATTTCCACTGGCATATCCCATCCTCTTATTTCTATTTCAGATCTTGATATTCTTATCCCTCTCTTTCTCTTCAACTCTGGTGTCCCATGGTATTGCGACATCAATGAGTGATACTTTCTTCTTGACTTTGTCAATCAACGTCACGTCTGGTCTGTTTGCACGTATCACCCTATCCGTTCGATACCATAGTCCCAGAGGATCTTTGCCTGATCGTTTTCTATCACTCCCTCAGGTTGGTGCTCGTACCACTTATTACTGCAAGGTAGCTGATGTTTCTTGCACAGGCTCCAGTGGAGGGCTTTTTGCCACTGATCATGCCTCTTTTGTACTGGTTCTGTGCAAGTGCCGGGCATTCACATTGCTAGTGGTTTATGGTTTCATTTTTCGTATGCACTTCCTACATATGGGAGAGATGTTATTCCGTCTATCGTACTTTGAACATATCTGGTTCTTAGGGCCTGATCTTGTGCCGCTGTTATCATTCCTTCAGTTTCCTTCTTTAGCTCTCCCCTCTGTAGCCATTGCCAATTGGTCATCGCTGGCTAGTTCTTTAGTCTGTCTCATGTATTGTCCTGCATTGGTTTGTTGTGCCAGTCCTGTTCCTTTCTGTCTTCTCTGTCTCTGTATATCTGATTTCTGGGTCTTCGTCTACTTTTATTAGTCCTTCTTCCCATGCACTCTTTAGCCACTCGTCTTCACTGGTTTTTAGATATTGCCCCAGTGCTCTGTTTTCGATGTTAACGCAGTCCTCTATACTTAGTAGTCCTCTCCCTCCTTCCTTTCGTGTTATGTATAGTCTGCCGTATTTGCTCTTGGGTGTAGTGCTTTGTTGTATTGTCATATGTTTCCTGGTTTCTGATCTATGCTGCGGAGTTCTGTCTTCGTCCATTCGACTGTTCCTGCGCTGTATCTGATTACTGGCACTGCCCATGTGTTTATGGCTTTTATCGTATTTCCGGCGTTGAGTTTTGACTTGAGTATCGCCTTGAGTCTCTGCATATATTCTTTCCTGATCGTGTCCTTCATCTCTTGGTGTTTTATATCTCCTCCTTCCATTATTCCCAGGTATTTGTATCCTGTCTCATCTATGTGTTTGAGTTGCTCCCATCTGGTAACTTTATCCCTTCAGTTCTCGTTACTTTGCCATTTTTGTATGTTGACTAAGCGCATTTTTTCTATTCCAAACTCCATCCTGATGTCCCCAGATACAATCCTTACAGTCTGGATTAGGGTATCTATTTCCTTGATGCTCTTACCATACAGCTTGATGTCGTCCATGAACATCAGATGGTTGATTCTGTTGCCTCTCTTGAGTTGGTACCCGGCATCCATCTTCTGTAGTACTTTTGTCATGGGAATCATGGCTACTACGAGAGTAGTGGGGACAGTGAGTCGCCCTGGAAGATCCCTCTCCTGATATTAACCTCTGCTAGTCTTATTCCAGAGCTTGAAAGTATTGTATTCCAGTTGCCGCATTGTATTTTTGAGGAAGCTGATGGTATTTTCCTCGTGCCCCATATATTTTCAGGGCATTCTATTAGCCATGTGTGGTGGTATCATGTCGAAAGGGCTTTCTATATAGTCCTATCCATGCCATGCCTTAGGTTGGTTTCCTTTTCTCCTACTGTTCTTCATTACCATTTTGTCTATCAGGAGCTGTCTTTTGTGCCCCTACACTTTCTTCTGCAGTTTCCTTTTGTTGTTGTGGGGGATGGTGATTATTATATTATTATTTATTATATTATTATTATATTAATATTATTATTATATTATTAAAATAATTTTTTACTTCTGTTACACAACAATAAGGCAACAGTGGAAGAAGAAGAAAAGAGGAAAACATCCAATAACTTAAGTAAAGGCAGCGTGGGAAAATAGGCGAAAATGTAGAGAAATTCCGGGAAGTACCCTTCGAGTCTACTCTACGAATTGTCACGCCCAGGACATACAATTTTCATTAAGAAATTGTCACGTGAATTGGAAAGAGAATAAAAAACGAGAATAAAGGCACATCCAAAAAATGATTTATACACTGCCCGATGAAAAATTGAATTTGTATATTTCATGTAAAAATTCACAAAGTGAAAAAATATCCCAGACTTATAAAAAATGGACATAAGCATAAAATTTCAATTAATTAGAAATAAAAACAAAATCGCAGTAAAACTATTTACTTTTCTCTGATAATGATAAGTAAATAGTAACTGCTACGGATATACCTCTGCTAAAACAAATTGACTTCAATGTTAGTTTTAAAGCATTTGAAAAAAAAAATGCTGATTATATCTAACAGTCAGAAATAGTTTACTGAATTGTAAATGAAAAAAGTACATCATTTCATTTAAGACACTGAAAGTCATCAGTGCAAAATTAATGTACCCGATCAAGAGAACTTCAAAATATTTCAGTGTTGTACATACAGACTGCGCCTCAGCTAATGAGAAAATCGAAAAGACGAAAGAAAGCAGTATACAATTACAACAACGTTCAAAGATAATATATATATATATATATATATATATATATATATACTCATTACATATTTATATATATATATATATATATGATGTATATACATACATACACACACACACACACACACACACACACACACACAATGATATATATATATATATATATATATATATATATATATGTATATACACATACACACACACATAACATATATATTATATATATATATATATATATATATATATATATATGTATATATATGTATATATATGTATATATATGTATATATATATATATGATATATATATTTATATATATATATATATATATATATATATATATATATATATATATAATACTCGTATACGTATATTTTATCCTCTGTGTGTGGTTCTCCCCAACAGAAAATGTAAATGTTCATATATATATATATATAATATATATATAATATATATATATATATATATATAGATATATAGTATATATATGTATATATGTATAATATATATATGTATATATTTATTTATATATCATATATATATATATATATAATATATATATATATATACTCGTATACGTATATTTATTATATGTGTGTGTTCTCCCAACAGAAAATGTAAATGTTCAATATATATATTATATATATATATATATATATATATATATATATATATATATATATAGATATATAAAATATATATATATATATAATATGTGTGTGTGTGTGTGTGTGTGTGCGTGTATGTATATATAGATAATTATATATAATAATAATATTTAATATATATATATATATATACTCGTATACGTATATTTATATATGTGTGTGTTCTCCCAACAGAAATTGTAAATGTTCATACGAAAAAAGGAAAAGCGGACCTGCACATGAAAAAGGGATAAAACTGAACAGAAGATCCATTCATCTTCGGAGAAGAAATAAGAGCAAATGGAAAATACAGAAAAAACCTGAAGACAGAAAGGCTGTCAAGTGGAACTTACAAGCTTCGTCTAGCTTGCTTCAGCGACAAAATATGAATCAGTACCTAAAGCCTCGCGTACAAAGCACTACATATGCAAATATTCCGGCAAACCAAATGACTAAAAAATAAGAAGGGCAAATTAATGTACTTTATGAAAAACAGCTAAACGACAGAAACTTTAGGACAAGTGTGTTTGATGACCATGAGATGAATCTTGAACAATTACTACTCGTTAAACCACTAAAAATGAATGTAACTCTTGCGTGGAAACATAACTGAAAGCTATGAAGAACAGAACTCAACATCGCGTGACGCGCTTCCTTTCCGGGGTCAGCGCAAAGCTTCATCAAAACCCGATTAACTCCAGCGTAAAAATCCATTTTAATTAATTGAAACTATTTTCTTCCCATTCCGGCCCTAAATCAATCAAAACAGTCCAGCCCATAAATTCCAGAGTTAATCACAAAATAAAACAGAAAATCCGTATTAGGAGACGGCAGGGAAAGAAAGTCGGCCCACTCATGCAAGCATCACCACAAGGAGAGACTGAAGACGTCATTCCTGAAGTTCCTCAACTCATACCAGAATTTTCTTTTATTCAGGAGTCCAATGATCTTATCCGTTTGTTCTGAACAGTGGGTAATCTCTTTGCCACGTAAATATTCAAAGGACAGACTACAGGAGAGAAGAGTCGATATGCATTAGGCGTTACTCAGCATACACAATCAGTTTTCAATTGCAGCGCGACGCCATCCCAGCAGCCGACGGATGTACGCACACGTCCACGGGAGTCGGAGGGAAGGACAGGCCGGTGGAGGTGGGGGGTGAGGGGGTGGGTCGCGCTCAGCCCTACAAATTGGGTAAATCTGATTCCATTCAACACGAGCTTTTTCCCTTTCTTTCTTTCTTCCTTTCTTTCCCTTTCACGCTACAAACACCACCCTCTCCCTCACTCACCCCCCGGGCCAGCTACTTGGAGAAATTCCTGACATGAGAAATAGAGGTATTAGATGTAATGACAGATCGAGATCATTTCAAGTGAATAAATCACGACTTCGTCTTTCCTATTTTTTCTATGTTCTAGAATATCCTCAGGATATTCCCTTTTAAATGATATATGTCAGTTTGGATATCGTCTTTTCATTTTTCTGCATTAATGACACATTTTCGTCTGCAAATTTACGGGCTGCTCGATGAGCATGGGCCCGTGCTGGCATAAGGCCAGCTTAATCTAAAACAACAACAAAACGTCTCCAATTTCGGTTCCATCTGCATAAATAAAAGGGAACTTAATAAAGAAGGAAAGGCGAAAAACAAGTAAAATAGTCTAAATCTGATCAGGTATAGAATCCTTGTACTCAGGTACGACAGTTAAGCTAACACCAATGCGCATTCACGAAAAACACACACATATATATATATATTATATATATATATATATATATATATAATTATATATATATATAATAATATATATATATATATTGTAAGGGTGTTAAGCACCTCTTGTATTGTTTTTTGTCTCGGACGATCGAAACGGTTGTTTCGGGTTGTTTCCTCGCGAGGGTCGTTTCACCTCTTTGTTTATAGTGAAGAGGTGGAGGTAAGGTAACGTCCGACAGCCCGTGTCTGACTGCTTCAGTCAGTAAGGTACAGAGACCTGAGCAGGTTGTAAGCAGCATGGGTTTCCTTGCAGTCACGGTGTGGAGTCCTTAATGGCTATTTGGTTAAGACTCGGGACCTGCAGGCTCAAGGATGAGCATAAAGATGTTCGGCAGAGCCAGTTTTGTCTGGGTTAGCAGCTTCGTCTGCGTTATGTTGAGGAGCACGGCTTCAGAGTTGCAGCTTCGTCTGTTCTCATGAAGGGCAGTTTCGTCTGCGTTGTGTGTACCGCTTCGTCTGTGTTCTCCTGAAGGGCAGCTTCGTCTGTGCTGTGTGTACAGCTTCGGCTGGGTGAATTTCTTCAGGAGGTATTCTTAGTGGGTCCTCGGGTGTTATCTCTGCAAGTTGCCACGGTTTCCTGGGTGTTGAATGTCCTGTAGCATTTAATGCATAAGGCTTTAGTGCCTTAGGTTTTCCCCAGTGTTTTGATATTAATGCTTAAGGTAATTATGAAATTGAAACTGTATTTATGGCATAATTTGTTAACCCTGCTTTTGATTTTTATGGTCCATTATTAATTTGTTTCTATAGTTGTAACCGTATGTTTTCTTGCTAACTATTTGCTAACTGCTCGTATTAAGGTTACTGTATTAATTGTGATTACATTATACAGATCCTGTATGTAAAGTAACTATTTTTCCCCATACTTACATGAAACTTTTATTTTTGGTTATTTGATGTACTGACTCATTCATTTTGTTAATGATCGTTATACCGATTGTTCGATATTTGCCTTTTTGATATTTGCCTTTTCTGATAATATTCAGATTAAATGTGGTTATTTTTGCTTAATGGTTTTTGCTTTGCCACTGGTGCCTTTATAAATGTAAATATTTAAGTTCAAACAATTGTACATTTTATATATAATTAGTCTTAAGGTCTCTGTTTCGTATTACTTGTTTCGTCCTCCTTTGACTGTCTCAATTGCTGCCAGATTTTCAGTCCTGATAAATTTTTTTTCATTTATTTTTTTATACTTATTTTTTTAAAGAACCTGATTAACCCATCAGAGGTTCATAACATTTGGCGACCTTGCCAGGATCAGTTCTGTATGGTTTGGCTGTTTTGCGGCGACATTGGAGGAGAGAGTAATTACAGGATAAAAAAAAAAATTCATTTTTTTTTTTCTTAAGGGTGATGAGGTGTAAGGGTGTTAAGCACCTCTTGTATTGTTTTTTGTCTCGGACGATCGAAACGGTTGTTTCGGGTTGTTTCCTCGTGAGGGTCGTTTCACCTCTTGTTTATTAGTAGAAGAGGTGGAGGTAAGGTAACGTCCGACAGCCCGTGTCTGACTGCTTCAGTCAGTAAGGTACAGAGACCTGAGCAGGTTGTAAGCAGCATGGGGTTTCCTTGCAGTCACGGTTGGAGTCCTTAATGGCTATTTGGTTAAGACTCGGGACCTGCAGGCTCAAGGATGCAGCATAAAGATGTTCGGCAGAGCCAGTTTTGTCTGGGTTAGCAGCTTCGTCTGCGTTATGTTGAGGAGCACGGCTTCAGAGTTGCAGCCTTCGTCTGTTCTCATGAAGGCAGTTTCGTCTGCGTTGTGTGTACCGCTTCGTCTGTGTTCTCCTGAAGGGCAGCTTCGTCTGTGCTGTGTGTACAGCTTCGGCTGGGTGAATTTCTTCAGGAGGTATTCTTAGTGGGTCCTCGGGTGTTATCTCTGCAAGTTGCCACGGTTTCCTGGGTGTTGAGTGTCCTGTAGCATTTAATGCATAAGGCTTTAGTGCCTTAGGTTTTCCCCAGTGTTTTGATATTAATGCTTAAGGTAATTATGAAATTGAAACTGTATTTATGGCATAATTTGTTAGCCCTGCTTTTGAGTTTTTAATGGTCCATTATTAATTTGGTTTCCTATAGTTGATAACGCGTATGTTTTCTTGCTAACTATTTGCTAACTGCTCGTATTAAGGTTACTGTATTAATTGTGATTACATTATACAGATCCTGTATGTAAAGTAACTATTTTTCCCCATACTTACATGAAACTTTTATTTTTGGTTATTTGATGTACTGACTCATTCATTTGTTAATGATCGTTATACTGATTGTTCGATATTTGCCTTTTTGATATTTGCCTTTTCTGACTAATATTTCAGATTAAATGTGGTTATTTTTGCTTAATGGTTTTTGCTTTGCCACTGGTGCCTTTATGTAAATATTTAATTCAAACAATTGTACATTTTATATATAATTAGTCTTAAGGTCTCTGTTTCGTATTACTTGTTTCGTCCTCCTTTGACTGTCTCAATTGCTGCCAGATTTTCAGTCCTGATAAATTTTTTTTCATTTATTTTTTTATACTTATTTTTTTAAAGAACCTGATTAACCCATCAGAGGTTCATAACAATATATATATATATATATATATATATATATATATATATATATACATAATTCTAGATTACGCGGTGAACTACACCGTTATCAAAAAAAGTTAATCGGCGATTAGGCCGATATGAATAAATTACCTCGAAATCAAATGTATTCTTTAGATACTGAACAAAAGGGGGAAAAAATACATACATCCTTGAAACCTTCTCCCTCTCCGTCAATGGTATTCACTGGACTCCGATAATAAAGAAAAGAAAAGCAAGCCTAACGGAATGTCCCCTCCATCACAGATAGGTCTATTCATTATACACCGATCAAAGATTTAAAACGTATAAAAAATAGTGCTCGTTCTCCATCAAAAGGATTCACACACACACACCAATTAAAATGAAAATCACGCACCTAGAAAAAGCTTTTGTCTCTGTCCGATTAAAATGAATGGGAACATTATGGAAAATTCACTTCCTTCATTCTTCCTGTCAAAGGGAGCCGATTCATAGTCATCGAAAGAGTTCAAAAGGCTGACATCGCTCAAAGTGCAGTATCCTCCTATACCGATATTCCCTTGCCATCACGATTACTGTCACTGTCATTAATTCAGCATAGTCATAGGCATAGGCCTAGTCCTGACTGGTGATATAACGTGACGAGGCGACAGGACGGTTTGCGCTAAAATCCAACGATCACAAATAAATTTTGCCAAGCACCATTGATACTACTTTCTTTATACGTGATGCTAATCATTGAAATTAATTGCATGAAGTCTGTTCACAGGTGATTCACAAGTTGAAGGGACTTTAATGTTGCACTTTTCAATAACCTGCGAGAGAATATCATAATTAAAAGGTTAGCAATCAACCCTTCCCCCCACATTCCTCACTACTCTCTCTCTGACATCCCGCAACGCGCCTCATTATTTTCCCGGTTAATGATAACGGTTATTTTTAAAATTCATCTCACCAGACAAACGTGATATAAAAATACACACACACAAATACATACACACACACACACACACACATATATATATATATATATATATATATATATATATATATATATATATATATGTGTGTGTGTGTGTGTATACACATATATGTCATATCACATTACAGTGACTCATATATACGCATTAAGCTACAAATGTCGTATATCTAATTCGCTCTATCTCGGAATTAACATATTTTCATATATGTTAACCGAAAGGGATTTTTTTTTTAAGTCGATAAGAAATTCGTCGACTCATGGGCGCAAACCATGGAACCAAGAATTCATGACATACAGTGAAGCGTTCTAAACCACACGGTTATCACGAGAAGTCCTATAAGTTAATGCCGCCTCTTGCCTACCAAGGTCTAAAGATTCTTTAGACCTTGTTGCCTACAAATCCCTGTCGCGCTCAGGTATTCGTTGTTTTGGAGTCTGCAGCGATCCATCTCGACCTTGATAACTTTGTAGTGCTTTTCTCCGCACGTAATCATTTTATGAGCCATATCACATTACCGTGATTCATATATACGCATTAAGCTACAAATTTCCTTTAATATCTAATTAGGAATAAATATATTTTCATATATGTTAACCGATGGGGAATTTTTTAATCGATAAGAAATTTAAGGACATTTGTAGCTTAATACGTATATAATATATATATATATATATAATATATATATATATATATATAAAGATTATAAGCTGAACTAACGAGGTTCCGGACAAGAATGGTCGCCCAGTGAAGAATAACTGTCGTCTATTAAGAAGCCTTTTTGATGACAAGGCGACCAGACAAATCCTGAAAATTGAGACGAATTAATAAGAAAATGAAATAAATTTATTATGGAAACATTACATACTGATAAATTCCCCTATCACTCAACTTGTATACAACAGTTGTAATAGATCCATTTTTGTGAGGGAGGGCAAGGGATCGAGAGGCTAAGGTTGGCTATCAATTTTTTTTTTTTTTTTTTTGTGGCAGGGTTTGGACATGAAATTATCCTCTTTAATCCTAACATTTCAGCATTACAGTTGTAATTTTGATAGCGTAAATGTGTTCTATTGCCTTAAAATCCCACTAAAAGTTTTGGCTTCCGGAGCTCTGCCCCGGACCCCGCGGGGGGAGCGCTCACCCCAGACTCCCTACCTGTATGCCTTGCGCCTACGGCCCTCGGCAGTAGTACTATGCGTAGTATTCCCCATATTACAAATCATAATATCCATCTGGTCACTGATATTGTCAATAAGTGAAGAATTCCATAGAGAGGAAGGTTATAAGCAGCAAATTTCGTGCAAGCTGAAAACCCTAGAAGTATATATCCCAGTCAAAACAAATCCATCAGATAAATAACGAAAGAGAATCAGAAAAAAAAATCAGAAACAAATTTCTTGCGTCTAAGGAATCATCTTGATACACTCACTCTAGTTTTCTCTAAAAGAATACTATCGTGCCGGCTTCGTCTGTCCGTCCGCCCTCGGATCTAAAAACCTATTGAGGCTAGAGGGCCGCAAATTGGTTTTTTGATCGTCCACCCTCAAACCATCAAGTATACCAAATAGCAACCCTCTAGCATCAGTAATTTTCATTTTATTTATGGTTGAAGTTAGTCCTGGATCGTGCATCTGGCAGCACTTTCCGGAGCCGTGGGACGCACCCTCACTCTACTGCATCTGGTGAGCAACTGGAGAGCTGCCGGTCATACTTGATGGTTTTATACAACATTATACGTTGTACAGAAAACTCGATTATTTTTGGCTCATTTTATTTGTTTTATTAAAATAAAGAACGGTTACGTTTCCAAGATTATTCTCTCTTCTCTCTCTCTCTCTCTCTCTCTCTCTCTCTCTCTCTCTCTCTCATGTCATTAGGTCACGGTAAATGGAACAGAGTAGCACAACTATTGCAACATACGCAGGACTGATTCATTAAATGAATAAGCTCTTAACAGTCGTCTCCGTACATGACGAACATCTACTCTTGAACTCAATATCTACTCCTTTGTCGACACAGCAACCAAGATTTTATAAAGGCACGCCAAATATTTCAATGCTAATACAACGCGGTTAACACACACACACACACACACACACACACACACACACACACATTCCAAGCTCTTTAAAACAAAATCTAATCTTGTTAACATTTTGCTAAGTAAATCCAAATTTTTCAATCATTTCTCCATCCAAAAACTGAGAACGAATGGTATAAAAAAAAACTTATTTACAAAATAAACAAAATAAAAAATATAAACAAATACAAAAATGAAAAGTTACCTAAGCTTCAAAATCTACCTACCAGCCATATTAATTTCTTCTTCAAAATTCACTAACTTCTCCCTTGCAACGATTTCAAATAACGAAAATGTAACGAAACAGAAAAAAAGTAATACCAAAATAACATATTACTCCAGAAATAGTGTTCAAGACACCGAAAAACGAAGTTATCTGGTGCCATAAGTCCTATAAAAGAAAATCTGTGTTTGCAGTGAAGAGAAAGCGAGGGGGACGCCCAGACTCTTCCTCATTTTTTTTAACCAAAATAAAATTCCTGTTGGGAACGACCAGCTTGTCAAATACGAGGATTTGGAGAAGAAATTTAAATCGCGAAAAGGAATTCGAAGTACTTCACGGTAAGGAAACAAAGATGGTGAGCGCGAGATGAACGACGTTTTTTCTCAAGCTCACACAGCAATATGCAGAACAGTAATTCTTCAGAAATACGACGTCAAAAGTAATGTTTCGTGACAAATAACCCACACAAAGAACACTGAAAGGAGTCTTCACAGAGACGTAGGAAGATATATCAGTTTTTATGCAATGAAGGGTAACGGTGGGAAGCCTACTTCTCGTTCACTCCTCCTGGACTCAAAAGGGGTTGAGTGACATTAGACAGAACAACGGCACATCTTTTATCATAATGGAGTCTGAAGCTCCCTCCTCCTTGTGACCTTCCATCAATTCTAGGGCTGAGAACTAAAAGGGCCAGTGTCAAAAAATGGCCAATTGTAGCTAAGACCGTCACTAAACTAGAAATTTATCTCCGTTTCAGTGCTATAATGGCCAATGTTATAAGTTAAGCAATCACCCAAAAAAAAAAGCTTTCGTTTGCTGTACTTACCTGAATTTTAATAAAGGAAGCAATATTTTAAATACGTTTTTCTGAAAACATGGTTTTATGACATTGGCCCTTCTAGTTCAAAAACATTGTCCACAATTCCTCTGACTTTGTGAGTCCTCTGGACAACATATGACCAAGTAACTTTTAGAAACAGTTAACTGCATAATTTTAAGGAAAAAAAATACAGTTACGGCAGCCAGAATAAACAAGGCTACTTTCGACATTAGCAAAACTGAAATAAAGTTTGTTTCCGGGTCATTCACAGTTAAACGCCGCCAAACGTACCTCCATCTAGTGGTACTTACAAAATGAAAGAGACGGAACTTGGTTTGGTACAATTTTGCCGTACAATGAAAATTTTCTTCATGCATCTTTATTTAATACTCTTCCATCTTAACTAGCATATTTTTGAAGAATGTGGAGAATGCAGAAATCAGAAGTGGATAGTAAATCTAAGTTATTCCTCGACTGTGGCTGCCTCTTTGATTGTTGGTGTACTTTCCTTCGCTTCATTACTCAATAGCTCTAGTTATATGTTCTTTTTTTTTCTTTGGACAATGCGAAAACTCTTTCACAGCTATTGGCATATTTGAATGAAGGCCTTTATTCTCTTAGTTCCAATTGGTATGCTTCAACCTCCCAGCACAGTCGTCGTCGTCCTCAACTTGTTCTGTAGATGTTTTTTTTTCTCTCTCTCTCTAATGGATCCAGCAGAACTTTGTCTTTCTACATGTTGACACCAGGCTCCGCTTTCCTACAGATATTGAGAAGTCGCTAACAAGAGAGACGGCCAGTTTTGTAAATTCTGAATTTCTTTCCTGAATCAATGATTGAACCAGCCTCCTACTTCGGACGCTATTTGTGCCTTATAAAAATTGAGTCCCATTACACCTTCACTTTAATGACAGACAATCATCTGAGCAGGCACACATTTACAAAACCAAGTACACGCTGACAAATGACTACCAGTAAAAAATAATCGATCAATCATTCAAACAATCAATCAACCAGAAATAGCAAAATCCTACCCATCCCACCGAAACAATAATCGAACACAACCTATGCATGCATATACTACCTTACAAGACGTGAAATCTAATTTGGAAAAGTGTAATAAAACCTTCGTATCATTCCAACCTCCCTCGGAGCAGCAGAAAATCCAATTATGAAATTGGATCTCGATGAAACAACACTTAATTATGCACATATATATTATATGTATTTAATTATATATATAGGGTAGATATATATATATATATATATATATAATTATATAAAAATATGTGCATAATAAATTTCTGTTAACACATGTTGATCTACGCGCTATTTCCGAAGTAAATTAAGCGCTGTAATGACGTCCATCCACTCTATTCACCCTAGTACAATTTATTCAAGTAGATATCCATTTTCTTACACCACAGACATTTATGAAGGCTAACTGTTATCATTCTCATCCAAATGAGAATAATACAGAGCAAGAATAACGCCACTGACATTAGTATTTTCCCAATCTTCCTGTCTGAGATTTATTAACCGGATCCAATGTAGATATTCTCATGACCAGTGTGTGGCCTACTCAGAATGAGCTTTTGTATGACTCAACCACAAACGAAACGGTTTCGATAACACTATGGTCATTATGTGAAGCTTAAAAACGAAATGTTCCTATGCCTTTTGTTGGTAACACGGTACTAACGTAACCTAGTGAAGTCAGAAACCAGCAATTTTATTGGTTGAAGTTCGCACGCCAAAAAAATGCAGTTTCCGCGACGGACACCCAAAGAGGAAGATAACGACTACGAAGATGATTCATAAATAGTTTTCATCAGAACTACATTCCCACTGCCTGCTCAAACGAGATGACTTGGTATGGGAATAGCATTTAAACAACACTGAGCCTTGGACTCAGCACGAGCAGTCTGGATTGCGGATTTGGTTTAATTATTTTGGTAACGCAGCAGCAGATCCAATGCAAGCAGAAACACAACTGACAGGCAGCTGGAAGACAACAAACCTTCAAGTGGAAGAGAGACTTATGACTAAGCCTGAAGTTTTACCCATACTTGGTGTAACTTTTGACTCGCATTTTTTACTTTGAGAAACATCTAATGAAAGTGTCAAAATGTATTAAACATTTTTATAAATTTACCTATTTATCAATTTTCTTTTTCTTTTTTAATAAGTGGGATCTCTTCTTTTGGTATTTCCCTTTGCTTCCTCTTACTTCTTCCTACTGAACACCATATTTTTCGGAAACTTGAAGTTCAAGTCAATGGCCCCTGTGGTCTCGTCCCATAGGAATAGGTTCATCTCTAATAATAATAATAATAATAATAATAATAATAATAATAATAATAATAATAATAATAATAATAATAATAATAATAATAATGAGGCCTTATATATTCATAAGCGTTGAAATCAATGCAACCTGTTTTAGATCATTTGTCCTTCCTTTCCAAGAATACTGTTCTCCGATGAGGAAGTATTGCCTTAAATATCCAGTTGAGTTAATGAAATTGTTGGAATTCGCATTTGTGGCGATGGCATATTTACTCTGATACTTCTAGTAAAACACGCACAAATATATATACATATATACATACACACCACACACACACACACACATATATATATATATATATATATATATATATATATATATATATATATTATATATATATATATAATACATATATCTATATATATACATATATATATATATATATATATATATATATATATATATTTATATATATATAATTGCATAGTATTTAAACTTGACATGCTATCCTGAAATTCATGTAATTCATCAACAAAACCCTTGGTGTCATAACTAGTATAGCTAGCTAGGTATGATTTGAATATTTCTATTAATAAAATTTTGAGGTTTGAGGTAGGGAAAGCCATATGTCAAGTAAATAAACATAGCAAAATCCCTATCGACAAAATGAATACCTGTAAAAGTATCGTCTGTTACAGAACTGTGGGATTCGAATGCATCACCTAAAATTCTGCTGAGATTCTTTGAAACGTACAAGAATATTAAAAATTACAAACACTTCATATTATGAAAGCATTAGTCTGGTGATCTTGTTATAGTGGATAAAACTGAAAACGTTTGAACTAACTGACTTAAACTCGGCTGAAACATAACACTTACGAAAATAAATAATAATGCTATGTCAAACGAGAACACAGTTTTTTTTTCAAGGCTCTTTATAAAATACAATTCATAATAATATTTCACTTCAACAATATTGCAACAGAGGTTATAGAAGGATTCCTTTTCCAAACATATGTAAGAACGTAAGGAAAGATGAAATAAGCACATTTCTCCCTTCAAATTGGACAATACAATAAATACCACACCCCAATGACCGAGTTGATTTCAAAGTGACAGGAAGGGTCAGTAGCATAACAGACCTGATGAAATTAAATATGAATAGGCATGACGGGATGACATCCCTCGGTTGGGGAAGAGAAAACAAAACACTTGTGAGAGGAATTAATATGAAAAGGGTTATCTCCAAAAGCAATTACCTCCGGCGTCCCCCATCCTCCAATCCCAATTAACTATATAACCAAAGTCAAAATAGCACAGCACATACAAACACTATATGGAAGTTGGAACACTGAAGAAGAATGATATTAAGAGTTGACAGATGTTCTGGTGATGGCAGTCAGTCAGTAAACAAACTCAAAGGAAAGCTATCAAGTTATGGAAAACGAAAACCAGGCTCACGGATATTACACATATACATCAGAGCACAGATTTGCGGATTTTTTTTTTTTATACACTTCCCTTGGGTGTCATTTATTCCCAAAGTACAGCAATCTGATATTAAAGGGTATTTGTGGCTAAATATTTTTGTTCATATGAATTAAACAGCAGAGCTGATATGAGCTTAAAAATCTCTTGCCAGACAAGTGCTCATAAGTCGACAGTTATGTTGAATTTTAACCAAAAGCCGAAATTAAAATCCTGGGTAAGTAAAATGTAGTTATTAATTATAATTCCCTCAGGGCGTAAGTTCTTGACAATGTATTATGAATTCAACATTATATGATATTTTTTCCCTTCATATTTCTGGAGGCAAAGAAGCCACCAGTGTACAAGTGATAAAAATTTATAATTAGCGAAACGTTACAAACTTACCAATCAGCTATCAAGGTGGAGATGGGCTGATTTCGATACCAACTTAACTCTTCATATCCAAGTTGTTAAAGTCAACGATTTAACGACATATCTAAAACAACGGCCCAAGTTCCAACCCGGTAGATGCAATGAAGTACAAGCCTTGGATGTAAGTTATTCCCTAGGTCTAGTGAATTCGATATAAAAAGATATTTGTTCATTATACATACATATCTATATATATATAATATATATATATATATATATATATATATATATATGACTGGTAAAACTGTTCCGTTATAACAGAATTCCATCTAATAAAAGGAGCCCATAAAAACACCAAAATGTCAAAATATAGAGATAGAAATACTATATTTCAGAGACTGCTGTCTCCCTCTTCAGGTAGACGAATGAGAAAAGTTACAGAAAAGGTGGTATATATACCAAGAGGTCCCTCCACAGGTAAGCCAAATTTAGGTCACTTCCGCTGATAATCTTCCTTTAATATCCTTAAGTGTCGGTTGAATGAAAACCTTGTCGATGACATCTGTGTCCTATGCTCCCTTTGAGATATTCATTACCTGCCTCTCTTTAATCAAGGCCGATTCCATCATTTGACTCTTGTACCGGCAGTTGCTGCTATAAATTATACGAGACAAATTCCAGTTTATACTATGGTTATGTTCATTTATATGGTTGAAAGCAGCAGAGTTCTGTTATCCATACCTAACTGACCGTTTGTGCTGTATTAATCTCTGGGGAAGTGATTTTCCTGTAAAACCGATGTAAGATTGGTCACAGTCCAGGCATGGGATTTCGTCAACGCTTGTGTCCTTGGAGGATGTCTTTTGTTGGACGTTAATCAGGGATTTGGCTAAGATATTTGGGTAAGTAAATGCAAAAGGGTAAGGTTTTCCAAGAGTCTGGGTCAACGTCTTAATCCTGTCCAGGTGTGGAATTTTTATTTTATTGTTGGGTGTGTCTCTGGACCTAGAAAAAGAATTTGAACTTATTCGTAAGCAACTTTCGTCTTTAAGGTACCCTGACCATATAATTGAGAAAGCATTTCACAAAGCAAACGTAATTTCCTACCGACCCCCTCACGACAGGACCAGATACACACCCAACGATAAAATAAAAATTCCACACCTGGACAGGATTAAGTACTTCTCTCTCTATATTTTGGTGTTTTTATGGGCTCCTTTTATTAGATATATAGTATATAGATATATTATATATATAATATATATATATATATATATAACATATAGTATATATATATACCATATATATATACCATATATATATATATATATATACTATATATATATATATATATAATATATATATATATATATATATATATATACACGACCCTCCCTTGTCCACCCGGCTTCTAATAATGTCAGTCTGCTCAGTAATGGACGTTGAGTCGAAAGATCTTGTAGCTACTCCATTGTTTCACTTTCCTTCGTGGCTTCTACCTTTATTTATATATTCATCACGTTCCAAACTTTCGTGATTCAGTTATATACATATACATATATATTTGTATATATATACCTATATATTACTATAAATACTATATATACATATACTATATATATATATATATATATATATATATATATATATATATATTAATCCAATCACGACAAGCTTCCTTTCTTACAGTTCTGGCCAGTAGGTCTGGTGCTTCCAACCAGAAGGTGCCCTCAGGAACCACGTTTAACAATACTGTGCACTAAGTATTCTCCCAGGAGTTGTACCAAGGACACTTCTATCTTCATCTCCCATTCATCCGTATCTCATCTACATATATGACCTCTGTAATTTTCCCTAGTGGCATCATTTGTAACTCTATCCTGTCATCTGATTCCTAATATACTTCTCAAAGCTTTAGATTATAATAAAAAAAAATCTTCCTGATATAGTTTCATAATCAGACCAAGATTCATGTCCGCACAAAACTTATGTATAACTTTATTTTTGTTTGCAATATCAATCTATTTTATTTATAAATCTACTGCATTGTATCTAAAGTTATGAAAAATTCAACCTGATTAATTGCTTCTCCACCAAATTAGTTTATTATTAAGTGCTTTGTAAATCTGGTGATGCTATAGTGATTAAAAAACTGTATATGCTAATTATTTATACATACATAATACTCAAATACACATACATACATTCATACACACATCCACACGCACAAACACACAGATATATATACCATATATATATTTTATATATATATATATATATATATATATATATATATAATTTGTGTGTGTTTGTTACACGAGTGTGAGTGAATTCGTGTCATTTTAACACGCGGGACTTGTTTTTTTATTATATTCATTCATGAATTAATGGCCAAAAATATCGTTTAACATTGAATTCACTATAGCTTGAGGATAACTTAAATCTAAAGTGTGGAAGATATTCTTAGGTTCAGAACTCAAATCGTTGGTTGGTTTTGAAACAAAATTCGACAGGAACTGACCACCTGACTATATCAGATATAATTCCTTTTGGTTGCAAGGTATTTCAGATATAGTGAATTCGATATCAAAATTATATATATATATATATATATATATATATATATATATATATATATTATATATATATATATATGCTATACATATATGTATAAATATATATATGTATAATGCGTCGCTTAAATTATTGGCAGCGCAATTCCACTACATATCTGTAATACATACATATATTAATTAATATTATATATTAAATATATATAATATGATAATATTTATTATAAATAACATATCATATAATATATACAAACACCATTATATAGATATATATATATATATATATATATATATATATTATATATCATATATATAAATATATATATATATTGCTTTATCATTAAAGAAATCCGACGTTTAATAATGTTATTATATAGATATTATATATATATATATATATATATATATATATATATATATATATATATATTATATATACCCTTCTCTTATTTTGGAAGCACATTTCCACACATATACTGTAATATATATATAAATATATATATATATATATATATATATATTATATATATATATATATATATATAGAAATAATATATATATATATTATACAAATTTTATATTAACATACATATTTTATATTTCTTTGCTTTATTCATTGAAGAAATCCAGGCGCTGATACTGTTTTTGGAATGAACCTGTTAGTTCAAAGGGTCAAAAGTGTTTGTTTGCTTGATACCGGAGACTATCCAATTATAGTATGTATTACCCGCCGCCCCCCTACCTCCACCCACCCTCCTTGGAAAATATGCTACGACACCCATGTACGTTTACCGATCACGGGGCGAAAGGGACCGGAGGGTTGAACCACCTGTGCAGATAAGGAGCGATGTACTAGGTTACGTTACATTAGGTCATAATTCTATCCCTCATTTCAATCTACTGTGCCATACTTTACGTTGGGTGGGATGCAGCCAAGTAATGACCTACGTATCATCCTGGTTTGGATTAGGTGAGGTTAGGTTCGGTTGGAACTCATTTACTTCAGTTTACACTGACCTAGGTTAGGTGAACAAGGGGTAAATTTTTAGTTTTCAGCCAAATTTGGAAAAATGCAATAAAAATATATTTGTTGCATCAGAAATAGTGTGGTTTCAATGAATTTAACGTTTTATTTTGACTGCAAACCAACCGATTTAGAGATTTACTATGTATACCCTAGTTCATCCCACCAATTATGGGGACACCCTTTGGGAACCGGGGTTTTGGGTGGGGGGGTGGGGGAAGGGGGGGGAGGGTGTGTGGCATTGAATGATATTTGCAATAAATGAATAATTAATGTTCCAGCACCCCTCCCCCATACCCCTAACTAGGCCTACCGGGGGGAGGGGGGTAGGCCCCCCAGCGACCCCCCCTTAAAGCCACAGTAATTTTCAGGGCACCACAGAACCTAACAAACCCACCTAACCTAACCTAGGGGCCCTGTACCCCTACCTAGGCCTAGCGGGGGGCTCCGCCCCACTGCGACCCCCCCTTAAGGCACAGTGATTTTTCGGGCACTACCGAACTAATACAACCACCTAACTTACCTAGGGCCCTGTACCCCTACCTAGCCATAGCGGGGGTGCTCCGCCCCCCATGCGACCCCCCCTTAAGGGCCACATGATTTTTCGGGGCACTACGAACTAATACAACCACCTAACCTTACCTAGGGCCCTGTACCCCTACCTAGGCCTAGCGGGGGGCTCCGCCCCCTTGCGACCCCCCCCTTAAGGCCACAGTGATTTTCGGGGCACTACCGAACCTAATACAACCACCTAAACCTTACCTAGGGCCCTGTACCCCTACCTAGGCCTAGCGGGGGGGCTCCGCCCCCCTCGCGACCCCCCCCTTAAGGCCACTACCTAACATCCATCAAACCAAATCCAAAGTGATGGTACTGCTGTATACATCGTTATACTACCACCATTATAATATACTCTATAAATTAATGAAGCTTACCTTAAACTGTTGGTTGATAAAAATGTGCTGGTGCTTTGAGGGAAAACGTGAAGCCGTTGCAAGGTTCCCTGACATGCAACTTAAAGTAGGAAGTGGCCAGGTACCCGACGACCACATTGCACTGCAAACAATCGGTAGGAAATCGAAGGTCTGTCAAAATTAATGCCAGAAGGGCCAGCCACTACCTCTGCCATAGGTACAGGAAGACAAAATGCCGTTTTTTGCTTCATTATTCGAGTATTCAGTCAAACAAGGATACCAGTGGACACTAGACAGGTAACTGTATTACTCCGCTGAAATGCTAGTGAAACTTAGTTTTCGACTCAAGTCATTCGTAATTGGTTATGAAACCCATGACGTCATAACGATGTCACACCTCTCAGCCAATAATGAGTAACTGGAACTGCTTTTGTTTGCGTAAGAAAGTAAGTTAGAGGGCTCATTAAAAGTAAACATTACCGTAGAGGAAACACCTCTCCCGACTTAGGAAAAATTCGAGGTAAAAACTTAATCTTTTTTTTTCTCTGTAAGTATGCATTAGCGACAATAATGTATTGAGAAGAAGTGTTTTGTTATCACGTGCTTTACTCGGGAAAAATATCAATATAATAGATTTCCCATAATGGTTGAAACTAAAATATTACCGAACAAGAAAATCAGTAAAAACATGATTATTACTATTCAGAAAATTATAAATAGTTAATTCTATAGAATAGCTCCGCCAGCAAAAAGGAGGGAAGACCAAGGTTTCGTTTGATATATAAATCTAAGAGGCGATAGGTCTAGAAATAGTTTAAAAATCAAAATTAAATTTGACCCACCTGAAAAAAACTAAGTCCCTCGACTTCATAATTCTCAAATCCCTCTTCAGACTGAGGTCTCGTTTGTTCGTTTGTACGTTAAAAACATAGATTATGTCATTATTACATCATCGACAGTATTCTACGTAGCAAGACATCACCCACGTCATTGTTTTTAACCAATGATGATTATCCACATTTTACTTGGGACTAGCATTTTAACAAAACTAGAATCACGTGACTTGAATACCCAATCAGGTGACAAGTTTTACTAGGAAACTAACACTTTTCGAAATTTTTCACACAATTTCCACCACTAATTTTTCAG